>NC_056669.1:67014684-67346350 GCF_018350195.1 Panthera tigris | reverse complement strand
CTGACGGTGTAGGTACTGTGAATGCAGGCACTACGGCCAAGCTGAGATCATCCCTCTGCTTTCCCAAACACTTAAAACCGCTGCTGATATTAAGTCTTCGGAGTCCGAAATGCCTCCTAGTGAGACTGATTTTCTGAAAGGCAGCCCCAGACCACACAGCAACCCAGGTATCCTCCAGCAACACCAGGGAAGAAAAAGGAGCATGTGGACAAGAGTTAGAGCTTGTGGCCACCCCAGCCGCGGTCCAGATATGTCCTGTGTGGTACTTCAGAGCCCCCAGGAGGCCGCTGCTGCTATGGTTTGATGTCATGGTGGAAGGTTCTACGGGAGACACCATTGGGGTGGGGGGTGGGGGGGTGGGGGGGTGGGGGTGCGGTAGAAGCCAGTGCAGATGACAATAGCAGGTGTGGACCTACCTACACTGCACATCACTAGAAATCTGCTCTTATTGTGATTGGGGGGAGAGATTTTTTTTTTTTTTAACCAGGGCTCTACTCTACACCTAAGGGCCCTAAATTGGGAGCAAGTTCTTTTTTTTTTTTTTTTTTTTTTTTTTCAGGGACTGCCTCACGTATTTGCTCAGGTCCACAGGAAATTGTGCCTTTGGAGTTTCTGCAGCCATTGACATGCATTCATTCAACAAATGGAGAAGCAGGTCCCAAGCTTTTTGCTGGGGAGGCAGGGGTGGACCAGGTGTGGCTCTTGCCTCTGACAAGCTTTAGTCAAGTAGACAGACTCTACAGCCCCCCTTTGGCACAGATGTAGAGATGAGATGAGATCAGATGTAGAGATGTAGAGATGCCTCATTTCTCCTTGTTTTTAGACGCTTATGCCTTGGGAGTTCAAGATGTAAGTAGAATTGTAGGGAGGGAAGCTCTGGAATAGAAAACAACCCCAGGTTTGTCAGATCAGTGAGCAGGAAGGTTTCATTCAAACCACCACTAATGGAAGGCTATGTTTACTAGACAGCCCCAAGGCTGACTCTTGACTCATTCTGTGCTGCTGAAGCAGGGTGTTGATTTTAGTCTAACCAAAGAGGGCAGGGCCCGGCAAACGAGACATGTGGCTCCCTTTGTTTTCCCGTCCCTGGTCCCCATACTGTGACTTCCATTCCTTCCCCTGCCGCCCTGCCGGAGGTAGTTCTCCACTCAGCACCCGACCTAGGAACAGGGTGGGTGACCTAGCTCACTTTGTGGGTTGCTCTCCTTGCTAGATGGGCTTCTCTAGTGGGGCATTGGGCAACTTGAAGCAGGCAACCCTAAAATGTAGTGCAAGCCCCTCACTTTACTAGAGGGACAAAAGATCCAGAGAGGGTATGTGAGTTTCCCAGTGGCACACAGCTAGAGAGCAGCCCTGCTCCAGCGCTTTGCTGTCTGCACTCATTCATCCAGCAAACATGCACAGAGTGTGTTCTTGTGTGTCAGGCATCACACTCAGCATCAGTGATGCAACAATTGGTCGAAACAGTTTCTGTTTCCAGAGAGCTCACAGCCCGGTGCAGATGATATACTGTAAACAAATAGCCGTTACACACAATGTGGTGGTAAGTGCCACCAGCCACAGGTGACAGGAGAGAGTGCTGAGGAGCCCCAGGGAGAGGTCAAGGTCATTCTGGGAGGACTTCCTGGAAGAGCTGGCATTTGAGCTGGGCCTTGGAGGTTGAATGGGATTTGGATAATGGATTTGAGAGTGGAGAAAAAGACAGAACTTGCCTCTGTTTTTGTGACTTTCTAATAGACTTTAGGGAAGGAGTCAGAACAATCATGTATTGGGCACCTACTGTGTTCTAGGCACGGTGCTGCACACTTTTACACAGTGCCTTAATTTTTCTGGTATCTCTCTTCATCTTACAGATGAGGAAGCAGACTCGGAAGTAACTTAGCCCTGAATAGAGGCTTCTTCTTTGATTCCTTCTTCTCTCTTCCCCACGAGGCCTCCCCCAGTGCCTTGTGCCCCACAATGAATGTGATGATTGAACGAAAATGGGCACAGAGAGATGGGAATAGCGAGTTTGCAAAGTCGTAGGGAAGGCATCATCCCCCTTCCTTGGACAGAGTGTGGCTGAGCACACAGCTATTTAGGATTTCTGTCATCAGAATAAATGTCTTCCCATGCATTTAATTTATACCCACCCCCAGGCTGATATAATCTTAGCCTAAGTGAATACTAACAAGAACTTCCCCTTTTTCGAAGCATCTTTGATGTGTTACTTCATTTAACCCTACGACCAACCATGTGAGCTGGGTATTATTATTATCAAGCCCATTTCACAGACAAGAACACGGAGGCTCAGAAAAGTTACCAGTTGCATAGCTAGGAATGGAAGAAACAGCATTTGGGCCCGAGTTGGATCTGGCTGCAGAGCCTGAGCACTTAACCTTGTGATATTCAGGGGTCCTAGACTCAGTTACCTACCGAGGCTAGATAGATAAGGTGAAAGGTAGAGGTGAGGCAATGAGGACTGGCGGGTCTGCGGTGAACAAGAGAAGGAGTCCTCGCTCAGCCAGAAGGGACCCCACCTCTTCCGGCCAGCTTGTTTCAAGTTGGAGATCACACTTTTACATCTGGTAGGCCGAACGAGCCACATGGGCAGGCCAGATACAGTCCTGGGCTTTCTGAGCACAGCCTGTGTCGTGCTGGCTCCCAGTGTGAGACGTAGAAGCTTCTCTGGAGAAGCTGTGTATTTCACACAGCCTTGGTGGAAACTTCTCCCTCTTGTCCCCTCCCCCTCTCATGCTGGCTGCTTTCCCACATCTCAGAAAGCAGCCAGTCCACACAGGCTGAACGAGCCACTCCTCCGTCCAGCTTCCCTTCATCGTGTGCAGTTGGAGAACTCGACAAGGCACAGGCCATGTGTGCACTTTTAGTTCCACTGATTCAGGGAGGCCCCTTCTGGGCTGATTGGCCTTTCAAAAAAGCACACAGTCAGGCGGTTGAGGTATGGATTTTGTGTGCCTGGGTGGTGGACTTGGAGGCTGTCCTTGAGACATCCCTGAATCTTGAGACCTTGCAACTTGCATCAGGCACCCTGGACCCGGGCCAGTAGTGGGGGAGGGGAGGGGCCAGTGGCCAGGAAAGCTGCAGAGGAGGCAGATAGTTTGAGAGTCACTTAGAGCAGCCACATGTCCCTCAGCAGGACATCTCTCAGGGGCAGGAGGTCGGGGAGGGGTAGGGGAGGACAGCAGGAGCTCAGGCCTTCACATGGGCTGACTCAGCCTGCAGGTGCCTATGACTTGGACATACCACAGCTCACCGGGACTCACCCTGGCTGGCCTAATTCTCTCCCCATTTCCTGCACTGACTGTGACCCACAATGCTGAGGGATGGTCCCAGAGTGTGTTTGTGGTGCTTGTGGTTGAAAATGGGGTCGCTGCCATCTAGGAGTGAATAACCACATCATTTCAAAGCCAAATAAGACCCAGGGGGAAAAAAATCCTAGGCCTCATGTTTCTCTCATCTGGGGAAAGAAAGGTGAATTGGAACTTCATGAGCCCAACTCTTTAAACCCTTTCTCACCCAGTAAATTTGATGGGGTGACAGAAATGAATTAGAAATTAGATCAGGGCTCAGCATTTACATGGGTTCCAAGCCAAATGGAAATTAAAAAGAGTATCTCCAGCAGAGTTAATGGTGAAGGCAAGGCTTCCTGCATATATGACTTGGCAGAGTGTTCCGACCTGGGTCTCAGGGGAATTGATGGAAGGATCCTGTTGACGAGATCAGGAGGTGGAGAGAGGGTTCTCTACCCAGATACGGGGAAGGAATTAGCTTGTCACCAGTTGACACTCACTGATGTGACAGAAAATGCCACCAATGCGAGGCAGATTTTAATGCCAGGCCGCCCAGTGGCCACATTGACTCCCCCATATCTTCCCTGAGGTGCTTAGACATTGAAGAAAGGAATATTTTCCCCTACATTGAAGGAGGTTTCTAGCTAAGTCCAGTGGACGGGGTGTGTCTGCAAGCTTGTCTGTGTTGTCAAATTCCATTTGGTTTAAACATGAGAACTAATGCAGAGAATCAAAGAAAACAGAGTTGTTTGCTGAGTGTTCCTGACCAGGGCTGCTCAGGCATGAGGCTGAGGTATTACCTAAAGTGATTGTATTTTCTCTGAAAAGAATATTCAAGGTTGTTTAATCTTTCTGGAGTGAGTTTCCATAGTCTTAGGTACTCAACTGCTCTCCTCTAGACCTGCACACTCCGTAGTCCTACAATATGTCAGCCCAGCGGTGGGTGATAATGCCTGTTCACCCAACTCCTCAATGTTGCATGGCTGGAAAATCCAGTCCTATCCTTCCACTTTCCACTGGGGCTCTTATGTTATGCCAGGTGCATCTATGGGAGAGGGAGGGGAGGAAGGAGGGAGAGACAGAGAGGGAAAGACAGGAAGAGGTATGGATAGGTAGGTGGGTAGATGGATGAATGGGTGGATGGATAGATGGATGGATAGATGGATTCAATCTTTTCCATTCCATGACATAGGTATTTTATGTCCATTTGGAAGATGAAGGAATTGAGAGTCAGAAGCAGTAGTGAATCACCCAAGTTCCCAAAATTTCTCACTGCAAGATGGTGGCAAAGCTGGGGCTTGAACCCACATTTCCCAGCTTGAATGTGTCTGTCTTTTCCTTTGTCTGTATTGTCCACTAGGCCTTTTTTTTTTTTTTTTTTTTTTTTTTTTTTTTTTGACTGCCTGCCTTATATCTAAAGATGGAGTCACATAGGCCTGGACCAGTCATATAGGCTGCTTACACAAATAGATGGTCAGAAAGAGGTCCATTTTTTTTTTCCATTCAGCAAATATGTACTGATCACTGTGTTGGCAGAATTCCAAGATGGAGCCCCAAGACTCCTGGCCCCCGGTATATACTTACTTCTTCTAGTTATTCAAACACTAACCTGCCTACCACTATGAAGGGTCTTTGCTGATGTAGTAAAAGTTCCCAATCACTTGGGCCTGACCTAATCACATGAGCTTTTTAAAAGCAGAGTTTCTTCTGGTCGGACGCAGAAAGGTGAGCCGCAGACATATGCTGTGAAGGTCTGAAAAAAAGCTAACATCCATGCTGTGAACTGCCGGTGGGGGCCACAAGGCAGGGAACTGCAGGTGGCTTCTGCTTGCCGAGAGTGGCCCCAGCTGACAGCTAGCAGGAAGACCGGGACTTCGCTCCTACAACTCCAGGAAATGAATTGTGCCAACAATTAGTAAAGCTAGAAGAGGACCCTGGGTCCCAGGTATGAGCTACAGTCCTGGCTGACATCTTGATTTCAGCCCAGTGACACCCTGAGTGGAGAATCCAGCCTTGTCATACCTGAGTTTATAACCTCCAGAAACTATGAGATAATAAATTTGTGTTGTCCTAAGCTGCTAAATTCACGCTGTTTGTTACGCAGCAACAGACTACTAAAGTAGTCACCTACAGTATGTTGGCCACTGTGCTAATTGCTGGGAATATGAGACTGGCATGGCCCCTGCCCTCACAGGGCTCACAGTCTGGTGTGAGAGATAGATGAGAAACACAACAAATGATTACAGTGTGATAAATGCCATAAAATATATAAACAGGATGTTGTGAAATAAATCCAAAGTGGAAGGGCTTTGCTCCAAGGTGAGATGTTAGAGAGGCCTCTGGCCTGAGCACTAATGAATGAAAAGGAGTTAGCCAACCTAAAGAGCCATGGAAAAGTGTTCTAGGCAGAGGGAACAACACATGCAAAGGCCCTGAGGTGGGAGAGAGCCTGACATATTCTCAGAGTCAGAAGAAGGCAAGTGTGTCTGGAACGTGGCAAGGAAGGAAGAAGAGGGCTTGAGATAATGTTGAGGAATCGGGCAGGGGCTTCATCACATAGTACCCTGTGGAAGAGAATTCTCAGTACAGTAGGCAACACTGGGGAATTTTAGATGCGGAGAGGTATGGTCTGACCGTCCTTTCTGGAGGATCTGTCTGGCTGGTCTGGAGTGAGTAGTTTCCATATGGGTAAAAGTAGAAGCAGGGAAGTCATTTGGGAGACTATTGGAATACTTCACTCAAGAGATGATGGTGGTCTGGACTATGGCGGCTGGCGGGAGGGAGAAGCAGCTGGATTTGAGATACATTTGGATCTGCTGGTGATTGGATGTAGGGGAAAGGAAAGAATTGGAGATGAAACTTGGGTTCCCAGCTTGAGTAATGGGGTGAGTGACCGTGCCATTTACTGAGACAGGAGGCACAAGCTTGGGGGAAGAACAGGTTTAGGGAGTAAGACCAGAGTGAAGTTTTAGATGTGATGAATGTGAGATGCTTGTGAGATGTCTAAGAGGAGATGTCAAGTAGCTGTTTGGACAGATAGGCCCTGCTGAGCAGGGGTGATGCCCAGGCCCAAGGAGGGGTCAGGACCAGCCAGCCTGGCTTGGTGACAGCTCCCCGATCATTTCGTTGAAGAAAGGCAGAATACTTGGGTCTACACAGCAAGGCTTTGAAGACCAGGGACCTGGACTTCTGGTGTAGTCTTCCTTCCTAGACTCCCCCACCCCCGCTCACATGCTGAGTAGCTCCAACATGAAGCTGACATCTCAGCAAGTTACTTCAGTTGTTCTGGGCTAGTAGTAAGGTGCATTAAGCACCAAATTATATAAACTTGAAATTGCAATCTAATGTTGTTAAGGGGCCTGAGGGAGCCTGGGAAGAATGAGCGTGCTCAAGGAATCATCTCTAGGATGATCAAATCCCTGATTAGAATCACCTCCCGAGATCAGCTGGCCTCTAGAGAAAGCGGAGAGTGCCTCTGAATCCTAATGGAGTGTCGGCACTCTGGTAAGACGTTTGGCCAGGCTTGCCACCTCCTTCCCCAGGGCTCCTCAGTGCAGAAGGGTCTGGTGTGGAAAGAGTTCCCGCAGGGATCCTGACCTTTGGGCTCAGGTGTGTAGCCACACCCTACAGGGGACCTGCACTGTGTGTGGCAGATCTGGCTCTGGCTGCTCCAGCTTTGCCTTGGAGGGGCTCTTCCCCCAGAAACAGACCCAGAAATATGGATTCAAGAGCATGTAGTTTATTGAGAAAGATATACGGGTAGGGTGGGGAGTTAAGACGAGGTGAGGGAAGCAGCAGTAAGAGTATGCTAGCAGGACAGGCACCACTGCAGGCAGGCAGCGCTTAAACCCAGGGGGAAATCCTGGGAAAGGGGGTAAAATACATGCCTCAGGACGATCATCCCTGAGAGGTGAGGGAGCCGGGGTATTTGTATACCAGCTCCCTTCAGTCATTGGTTCAGTGCTGCTCTCAAGGGACGTTAATTCCGAGCACTTTAGACTGACGTGTGCTGGGGCAGAGCGGCCTTCTGTGGCTCTAAGCAAAGCCCTTGGGCAGATGTTCTGGGAGTTAAGTGTGGTGTTGGAGAGAGGGGCACTGAGAAAGGGTGAGGCGCCAAGGAAATGGGTGAAGCATCCAAGGTTCACGAGGCACATGTTTTAGATACTTGTAAAAACTGCATTTCCAAAAAGCTACAGTACTGACTCTGTCCAAATCTCTGCAGGCCAAGTTGTGAGGCATGCTGGAGCATCTGTAGCAGGGTGAGACTATCCCTCCAGGTCAAGAAAAACCAGAGTTAGAACCTCTCCTGCCCCATGAAGTCCACCTGCAGCCCACAGGCAGAGCCCTCAGTGCCTCAAGACCTGGGGCCACATGTTCTCTGTGTCCCTGTCTAGTGGGTCCTTCTGACAGACAGAGCACCTGCCAGACTTAGGGTTATAGAGACTCACTCAGGCTGTGGGGGGGGGGGGGGCGGGGGGCGGTCAGAGACCCACAGCTTCAGCAGGTTTAAAGCACAATCCAGCCAGGGATGGGAGAATCAGGGCAAGATGCAGTCTCTGGGAAAGACTGGTATATTCTAGGGGGGCCAGGCCTTAGCCAAGAAGGGTGTCAGGTCAGTGCTGAGAAGGAGACACAGAAAACTGAGGTAGAGCCACACTTGTGAGGTCTGGGGCTGTGTCAGGGAAGTGGGAAGGAGGCCACAGCTTGACTGGCAGCAGGCATTGAGGGCATTCCCTTGGCATCCCAGATATCAGGCTGGAGCCTTAGTGTTGTGGACACTGTTGGTCCCCCGCCCAGGATGGACTGTCACAGGCCAGTCCATCTGTCCCCCAGGTGCCATTTGTGTTGGTGTCCAGAAGCTCAGAGCTGTACCCTCCTCGGTGGAATTGCCCTCTCTGGTGAGAGCTGCCTCACCCAGAAATGCCTGGGACATTGTGCCCCTCCTGCGGGGATGGGCCAGAACTAATGCCAGATCGAGATGGGTGTTTCAAACCCCACCGCTTGCCCCAAGATGGGATAAGCCTTAGGTGCCATTCACGCTCCCTGTGCAGCAGACTGAGCCTAGAGGTCAGCTGAACTCATATCTTTGCCCTGCTCCCTTCCCTGCCCTGCTTCTCTCCTCCCCTACAAGGAGAGCTCGGCCTCAGTTAAGCCATTTCCTCAAGAACCCCCCTCGCAGGCTGAGCTCTTAGAGAACCTGACCTAAGACTGCCAATGTGTGAGATGTGGTAGCGGTAGCAGTAGCAGGCTGAGTGGCTAAGAAGTTGGCTAGAGAAGGGTGAACAGCGCTCCCAGGGTGACTGGGACTGTAGGATTTCCCACACTAAACTGGGATCCCTCTGAGCAAACCAGGATGGTAGATCGCCCTCTCGATCAGTGTCTCAGTTAGAATGGATTGAGTTCCTTCCCTGTGTGAGCCCAGAGCTGTGCTTGATTCAGCAGGGACTGAAAAGAAAAAAAAATGTGACTTCCGTGAAATTCAACTAAGCAAGGGTTTATTTCTAGAAGCCTTTCCCTCTGTTGCAAGGATTTTACTTCTAGTATATTCGAGTCACTCCCTGTGGGTAGATATCCGGGGGACGGGGCGGGGGGGGGAGGGGGCAGAAAAAGGAACCGGAAGTTGGGACAAAGAAAAGGGAATAAGGCAAAAGACAGAATGGGTGAAGAGGTTTTGGCAATGTGACCTTGGGAGAGATGAAGGATATTGAGACAAAACAAAAACAAAAAAAAAACAAAAACCCAAGCTCTCTACTACAGGCAGGCTTTTTTTAGAGGAATAGACAGGAGGAATGCCATTTCCAACATGTCTTGGCAGGAAGCTGCCAAGGAGAGTGTGGGCTGCCCGGCTCCTGTGTATACTGGGGAGGGCGTGACAGAGACCCTCTCAGCTAAATTCGGGTCATTGGGGCCTTTTCATGTAAAGCCTCCAGTGCTGCTGCATTCTTGGAGCAGTGGCAAGACAGGCGGCAGGAGCCACCAGCCCTGGGATTGGATGGACAGTGATACTTGACTGGAACTCCAGACACAGGGGCAAACACCTCTCAGTGTGCACGTTGTCTGCAACAAAGCAGAGCAAACTGTGTGTGTGTCATTGAAAACTGCCAAGGAGAGTGATCTGAAAAAAAGTTTTCGCGAACTAAGATTGGTAAATGGAAATTAATGACACAGGGCCGGTGAGTCCTCATTTAATAAGATATGTAAAAACACCACGGATGCTCTTTCTTTCTTTCATTTGCAGGCTTTATTATTTGGGTATAATGGAGGTAGACGTGTGAGTTAGGGCTTTCTTAGGTTCACCTCTGAGCCCCCTCCTCCATCCTGTGTTTTCCATACAGATCTTTAGTCTCCAGACTGCAAGCTCAGATGGCAGGGCCCTGGCGGGAAGCAGGTGGCACTATCAAACTAGATAATTGGAGGAGAGCTTAATAATAGAGACAATTTACAGAGGTGGTATCAGGGTGTGGGGAAACCGTGGGGATAGAGCAAGGCCCACAGGGCTGGAAACAGCAGGGATCCCTCCCACCCCAGCCCGGAAGGGCCAAAAACACAGGCAACTGGAACCAGATGGTGCTGAAGGGTCCCTGAAGGGAGCTGACCTTTTGGTTCCTGGGGGGACTGACCCCACAGGGAGGTGCTGGGGGGGATAAACCCCTTCCCCCTGATCTCCCACTGTCAGGATAAAGGTTGTGGCTGGATGTCTTTCCCACAGGTCAGCCTCCTGGGGCACAGGGTAGAGAAAGGTGGGGCACGGGTGGATGGTACCCAGCACGCCATATAGTGCACTAGCTAACAGTGCTTCAGGACAGTCCTCATGACGCAGGTGGTTTGGTTTAACTTCTCCTTGCTCTGGTGGAGT
Source organism: Panthera tigris (assembly GCF_018350195.1). Classification (NCBI taxonomy): domain Eukaryota; kingdom Metazoa; phylum Chordata; class Mammalia; order Carnivora; family Felidae; genus Panthera; species Panthera tigris. Next base: position 67,336,204 of record NC_056669.1, on the reverse strand, counting down.
TTAAGGGTTCATGGTGTACTTGTCAGCAGGTGTTAGTCCTTGTTTGTAGGAGGGATCCAGGTGACGCCAGGCAAGGAAAGAGAATGAATGCTCATCAGATGTCAGCACCAGAGATTCACAGAGCAGGAGGACACCAGGACCTAGTCAAGAGCCCTTATGTTTCAGATGAGGAACTGAGGCCCAGAGAGGGCGAGTGCCTTGTGTAGGGTCACACAGTGATTTAGGGACAAAGCTAGAACCCATGGCAGTGTTGAATAAAATTCCAGGCATGGTGAGGTGACTGGCTGTAAACTGAGAGTCCTGCATGGAGCCGCCTTTGGGGGCAAGGAGAAAGCAGAGCTGGGGCGGCGTGGGGAGGGGGCATGCAGAGGTAATAGGAGTCTCACTCTGGGGGGTGCTGGGGTCCCCCAGAGGGCCTTGTCAGGCACACAAAGGCCAGGCCAAGGTAGAGACGGAGAGCTGATGGGGCCCAGGACTGTGGCTAGGTGGTGTCTGAGCTTTTTCTGGGCCTTGCCCTATAGCTAGACCAGCTGGTCTGGTCCTGCAACCTGCTAAGCTTGCCCTGGAGAAGGCAGGGGTTATAGATGGAGTTTGAGGAAACCAAGCTCCTGGAACCTAGAGACTGATGAAGCTCTGTTCCAAGGAGGCAAAGCTGCTGACCCTGGGAGCTTGGGAGAAGAGCATTCTGACTTCACCTCCCTGAGCCAACAGCTGGGAGGGGGCAAGCAGGAGCCAGAGAGTTGCCAGCCTTGCTGCCCATGTCTCAGCAATGGATTGAGGTTTGTTGGTAGTGGGGGCGGGGGGGAAATGATGGTTTTGCTTTCATCCTGTGGTACCAGGGCTATTTTAAGTTAGAGACATCTTTTTCCCTAAAAATCTGTATTGATTCCTCAGTGCTGCACCATGAGGCCAAAAATGGCAGGCTTGATGATTAGAATATAAATTTGTTTGTGGGGCATTGCTGACCTAGACCTGACCATCTAGGTTTGTGTGTCTGCCCTGAGAACAGTCTAGGAATTGACCAAAATCAGGTTGTTCCCTCTTAGAGCACTACTATATGCCGGGCCCTGTGCCACTTTCTTCATTACCTGTGCCTAGCTCTGGTCCTCAAGGAGCTCATGGTCACCGAGTGAAGATAGGGGTTTGAGACACCATATAAACCACTTTGGGCCCATTAGGGACTGTTCGCACATCAGAGCAGTGCTAGAACATAGCAAAATTAGGCTTTCCTCCCTTGTGCCTAGGACGTGGGCATGGGTGCCTCACCAGCCACCTACACAGGGTGTGGGGGGACAGACTGTCTTCATTTTTTCAAGATAGTTTTGTTTAACCGGGAGAGTTAGGAATCACAATGGGTGACCCCAAAGAAGTGATGACTCTCCGAAAGAGAATCTTACTCGGTGTTCCTATGGCTCTTTTCATCTGGATCACCTCCTTCTGGAACCTTCTCCACATAGGTCTTGGGTGCAATATGATCTGTCCACTGAGGTGAACAGTCCTCTAGGACACATGATAGATAGATACTTTCAAGTCCTTTGCCTGGTTCTCCGTGTATTTTTGCACATTTTCTCTGACCAGCTAGATGATAAACCCCTTAGGGGGAGGGCCATGGGTATATTTGGTCGAGTCGTGAATGGCTGAGGGTGGGCCTCCGCCTAATACACCTAAAGGACAATTGGCACTTCCTGCCCAGCCTCCTTCTCTCTCTCCTCTGGAGCCAGCTTTGGCTTCCAGATTTTCGCTCCTGCTGCTCACATTCCCTGGGGGATTTGGTCCCTTTTCCTTTAGCCTACTAAACCTCTGTTTGGACGTGTTCTTTCTTCCACTCTGCCCTCCTCCTAGGTTTATTAAGTTCGTGGCCAAATATAGCTACGTGCTTCCCTTGTCCCGTAGTGTTCTCTGACTGTGTCTGGATAATAGTGGTCACCGGAAATATCTCCTCTCAGGTCCCATAAATCATCTTGCAGCACTGGCTGCCTACATCACGCAGCTGACTTTGAGAAAGCTCCGCAGTGCTATTTCTGAATAATAATAAATGGAGCTGAAGCCCAGTGGCCTTTGCTATTTATCTCTGGTTCTGCAGAGCGGAGATGTATGTGCGGAAGGGGTGTAGGTTATGTCTCCGGGGTGGCGACTCTCTCGGGGGAAGGCAGCTTCCCTAATTGCCTCTTCATTGTACAAGTTGCCTGGTCTGTTTTCTCAAGGGACAATTTGCTGATTTGAGTGGAGGATGCTTTCAGCTATTCAGCTCCAGCCCTTTGTTTGGTCTCTCAGAAAGCCACACAAGTACAAAGTAGGGATGGTTGCTGGCTGGATGCTAGCCCTTAAAGCCATTCCCTGTCCTCCACAGCCAGTCCCAAACATTGCCATCCTCTGGTGCTCCTTCCCTTTAGAGCCTGGGCCTGGACATCCTGCCTCGGCCCACTGAGTGTATAGCATCCCAACCTGCTCCAGTTCCTGTGTTGGGAGTCTGTTGGCTCACACCCATGTAGATGCAGCTCCTCGGCACTGAGCTTCCTTCTGATTAGGTGTCTTCCTATAGTGATGCTGTTGGAGGCTGTCCTGGGTCAGTCCCCTCCTAGTCCAACCTGAACCCAGGACCCTCCCTTCAGTACAAATCCCCCATGGATAATAGTCCTCCTGGGTTCACCCTCCAGGGAAGGACCTGAAGACCCACACCCATGGGGACAAGGCCCCTGGCTTTGCAAAAGGGAGTGACGGGAACACCACTGGCCAAGGAGATGACTGTGGACTATGTTTGACAACTCTCATGTCCTTTCTCTTCTGTTGGCTTTTATCTTGGGCACCTACTACCATGAGCTCTAATTTTCATATTTGTTTTGGTGGTTATCATACTAGAGTATGACTTTGGCCATGTTCTGAAATTATTTTGGAATCCTGACCCAACTTTTATTATTTTATAACCCTATGGTCACCTTACATTCAGTTTCGCCTTTATTGTACCACAGAAACACCTGGAACCATCCCCACCTCTCAACCAGGTTGAAACAGCATATAGATATTGAGCCATTTCTGTAAGTAGCTTTGGAGGTAGAGATCGGGCTGGAAATACCAATGTTTTGTGATGTTTATCAGCCATAAGTGTACTTGGTATAAAAAAAATTAGCCCTATGGAGACAGAATATTTCAACGTTTACCTGCAATTTGGTATTGTCCCAAGATTCCAGCATGGAAAAATCAGAAAAGGCATAATAAATCACTGATTCCAGGGGGTGGGAGGGAGGGGAAAGTGGGTGATGGGCATTGAGGAGGGCACATGTTGGGTGAGTACTGGGTGTTGTGTGGAAACCAATTTGACAATAAATTTCATATTTAAAAAATTTAAATAAATAAATAAATAAATAAATAAATAAATAAAAGAGAAAAATACAAAAAAAAAAAAATCACTGATTCCAGTTGTTACGATAGACACATTGTGGGAGCTGCAGACATCATGACAATTACTCTCCTACTTAATGAAGGAGGGGTCTTTACCGCACACCCAGCAGCTGCTAATCCAGCCTGGATGCGTGGCCATTGTAGGTACTCAGTAAGTAGTGGCTATTATTTTAAGAATGAATGACCTATTCATTTCTTTAATTGATGTGATTTTTGTTAAAATGGTAGCATAAGTTACATAGTTATCCACAATAAGAAAGGCAGCTATACTATGGGAAAACATTTACCCACTCATGGCCATTGGGACTTTCATATCTCTCTAATGGAAATCTCTATGGGATGAGATACTAGGCTTCTGGTCTGGCAGGACTGTTGATGCCCCGCTCATTGTAAAGACCACATCAAAGGAGCTAAAAATCAGGTTAGGACTAGTGCATCCGTAAAGCTGCTTGGACAGAGAAAGACAGATAAGCAGGAGTCCAAGCCATAGGATGAAAGAGACACACAACCAGTTAGATAAAAGTCGTATTTCTTCCTTGCCAAACAGAACTCTTATCCATCACTACTTAATACTGACTTTTTTCACTCTTGGGAAATGTTAACTTTCTCTCCCCGTTCTAGTAGCTTCTAGGCATTTAAAAGAGATTTTCCAGCTCATAGATTGGGTCAAAGGAGCCCTCATAGGGCTTCCACTTATACTCTCCATTCATTGCTTCCCTCTTATTTTCCTAAGGAAAAAATATCCTTTCCTGTTCTGAGATGACAGAGGCTTGACCCCTAACAAAGAGCCCTCTTACTTCCATGTGGCTCTTGCTGCTCTAAATCCTAAAAAGCCATGGTATGTGGCTAGAGGAGGAAGAAACCCTAAACCAAGAAACCCCACCCCACCCCTGTCAGTGAAAACCTCTTTGACCCTCTTCTTGTTTACCTCATTCCTCCCAAAGTCCAGTCATTTCAAATTCACTTTGAAGATTTGACTGGTCTCTGCTTAGGAGACAGCCATAGTCTTAGTTTTGTCCTGAGAACATTTGAATACAATGGGAACAAAACCAGATGATTTTTAAACAATGATGCAGCTATTTCCTCTGTGTCTCCTTCATAGCCTAGAAAATGAAGACAAAGGAAGGGATGGGGGAAAAAAGATAGTCCCTTATATCCACCTTGCCCTAACCCTCCTCCCTTGACCCAGCACAGAGCAGGCAGGAAACAGAGTGATGGCCAGTGCCTTCAGCCAAGTCCCCTGACTGAGGACACAAAAGCAACAAGTAACCAAGTCAGGATGTTTCCCATTAAAACTTGTCTAAGGAACAAGACAATGTCTGAGCCACTTGAAGTGTACTGGTGTGGGGAGGGTGAGGTAGGAAGGACAAACACAACATGGGAAAGCAGTTCTGTGGCTTAGAGTCTGTTCCCCAGCTACTGGTGAGACCCTTCCACCCTCTCTGCCTCTGAAACAAGCCGAGGGCTGAGAGGAGAGTCAGGGTCTGGCCAAGGGCTGGGTTAGGTGAGGTGTGCCTGGGGCATATTCTACTGTGTTTTTTTTCCTATTGTGTTCAAGTTGAGGCCAGAGTGGTGGTGCAGTCATGGCTGGTGGAGTTGCCAAGGTGTGGTTGGGGTAGGAGTTTGGGGGAATAGCCGGAGACCAGAGGAGATCAAGGTCAAGGTGAAGTCAGAGTTGGATTGAGTTTAGAGTTGAGATAAGGCAGTCATACTTGATTGAGAATAGGGCTGTGGGCAGCAGAGTTTGAGAAGAACTAGGTTAGGTTTAGTGGAATGATGGTTCTACAGGGTCAGACTCTCCTCAATTCTCTAACACTGCTCCCCTGGGTGCTCTTTGACCCTTAACTCCTTCAGGGCCCAAGGCTCATGCCAAGCTCTGAGTGTTTCAGCTCCTGCTCTTGTCCCTCCTACCCTCCTATATTTCATGGGCATTAGCTATTTCCCCAGGGAGGGCCCAAGAATAAAAGCAGCTGAGTTGAATCCGGCTAATACAGCCACTTCTCCTGCCCATGTGCAGATGGGTGGTGTGGGTAGAGGCATAGACACTGAAGTGCGGGGTTCCCTTGGGGGATCCCGTGATCGAGAACATCCCCATTTCCCGGAGCAGGGATAATTGGCTCCGTGTTTTGCATGTGTGCACTCTTCTTGACACTCATTCCTTTCCAGAAGGAAAAAACCCATCTCGTGGGGAGCCCATGAGAAATGGGAGCGCTCTCCTCCTGCTGCCAGGCAAGTGGCAGGGCACTAGCTAATCATTTGCCTGGTGCCTCTGGGCACAGATACCTTGGAATAGCCAGGCTGCCCAGAAGTAACTCCAAATGTCATTTCCTGGATCCTGCTCATTGCACAACACTCCCAGCACCCCCGGCAACTGGGCAGAAAGATGATGAACAGTCTCACCCTCTACAGCAGCCTGTGAGCCTTGTGCCCACCAGACCACAGGCCATCAGTACTCTTTCCTGTGCCTGGCCAGGGTGACGGTCGGCACAGCCATCAGCAGAGACCACATGCCACTGAGACATTAACACAGGCACCATTCACAGTGAGATGAGACTGCTGTCGGCTGGGTGAGGGGTCTGCCTCAGGTGGTGGCACTGGCTGGAATCAAAGCCTGTCTCTACTTGCGCAGAGGGTGGGGGAGGAGGAGGTATAAACCTGGATTAAGACCTCAGGTAGGGACTTCCAGAAGGAAGAAGATGTGACCTGACTTCTCAGAGACCAGGGCTTGCACATGAGGGTGGTTGAAATACTCAGTAATATTCAGCTTCCAGAAGGGAAGACCCAGAATATTCAAAGCAGCTTCATGGACCAAAAGGGCTGGCTTGTAGCAGAGCTCTCCACAGCAAAACTCGGGACCAGTGGCTACAAGTTATAGCAGGATAGGCTTCTTCCCTACTTGAGGAAGCAGTTTCTCTCAGCCAGGGCCATTCAATGGGAGAATGAGCTGTCTGGGATGGTATTGAGTTTCCCATGACAGGACATGGTCTAGCTGAGCAGAAACAACATATCAGAAATGTGGCGTCCAGGAATTTGGCAGTGGTGAAGAATTCCATCAGTTAACTGTCAAAGGCCTTCCTGTGGGATGCTCTGAGAAGGAGGTCTCAAGTGCAAGGTCACGTGCTTGACTATATACAATACTTGGCTTTCTGCATACCTGTCTACGGTCCAGGCCCCTGCTTTTTGCCCTCTGTCCTATCATCTCCTCCATACCATGTTTGAGCATTAGCATCCCTTCTGCCCTACAGAGAATATGATTCATTCTAAATGACCACCTTTCTTTCCTGGTTCTGAGGATCACTTTCCTCAGGGGAATGCCTGGGGCAGAGAAGAGAGAAGCACCCACCTCCCAGAGCCGTGCTCACTCCAAAGAGAAACAAGCATCACACTACCCCAAAAGGCACTACAAGGCTTCTTGTCAGATGCCAATGGCACTACAGGAGGCCTTCATATCTTCCCATTTCCCTCCCACCACCTCTGTTCCTGCCTGTAGCTGCAGGACAGGTAGGTCAGCATGCCACATTTCAGGCTTGGAAAAGAATTGAGACTTAGTTCCCCCAAAGAGTTTTTGGGGTACTGGCACTATCCTTGAAGAGGAGGACTTAGGCCCTGAGATAAGGCCATGTGAAATCCTTCTCAGTGAGAGCTGGGGCTGATGTCCTCAATCTCCCAAGACTCCACGCACCAAGCAGAGGCACCTTGACAAAAGGAGCTCATTATTTTGCTTTCCACTGCTGCAAAGTTCCTCTCAGTGAGGCAGCCGATCAGAGGAAGCCGCCTACCATCAAAGCCTGGTTCAATGAGATACAAGCGGTGTATGATTCAAGACAAACTGTCATCACGGATTAAAACATGTCTACGCCCCCAATGACAATAGTTATTTTTTCTGAGAATATTGAACGTGTTGCTTACATTTCAGAGATGATGGGGAAAGAAATCTAATTCCACTGGGCTGGATCACTTAAAGGGCGATCTACATTCTATAAACACACTGAAGGGTAGTGTTCCCAAGGTGATATAAAATAAACCATGATTGCATGATTCTTCTGTTGCCTTACATTTAATTTCCAGCCTTTCAAGCCTAATTCTTTACATGGAAAATTCCGTGCCAGCCACCTATGAAAACTTCTAATTTACTCAACGTATAAGCCCATTCCATACCTTCCTCTGACTATTCCTCTCACTAGAAGGATATTCTCACCTTTATCAACCTGGCAAACTTCTGTTCATCCCTTAAAGCCCACTGAGATGCCACATCTTCTGTAAAAACCCTCCTTACTCTAAGAGTAGTTGTTGGGAGTCCCTGAGCTATTTGCACTTGCCTCTGGGATAGCACTCACCATTTAGAATGGAGTCTACTTGTCTGTTGCCATATCTGTGTCCCAGTGGGCTGGGAACTCCTTGAGACCAAGGGCTATGTCTCTTCAGTTCTTAGGATAGTGCCTGGCCACAGTACATTCTCAGACTTTGCTTAGTCTGTTTTATCTACTGTATGCAATGCAGACTGGCCCCTATCGTTTACTACTTTATTTTTTTTTAATTTTTTAAATGTTTATTCATTATTGAGAGAGAGTGTGCACACACACACACGTGGGGGAGGGACAAAGAGAGAGGGACACACAGAATCTGAAGCAGGTTCCAGGCTCTGAGCTGTCACCACAGAGCCCTACATGGGGCTCGAACCCACGAGCCTTGAGATCATGACCTGATTAAAGTCAGATGCTTAACTGACTGAGCCACCCAGGTGCCCCTTTTTTTACTACTTTAATTTTTTTATAATTTTTTTAATGTTTATTTATTTTTGAGAGAGAGACAGAGCATGAGTGGTGGAGGAGCAGAGAGAGAGGGAGACACAGAATCAGAAGCAGGTTCTAGGCTCCAAGCTGTCAGCACAGAGCCTGATGCAGGGCTCTAACTCACAAACTGTAAGATCACGACCTGATCCGAAGTTGGACAACCAACTGAGCCACCCAGGCACCCCTCGTTTACTACTTTAAATGGTAATTTTAGACTTGTAAAAGTGAAAGATTTGACCAGAAGACAGAAAGGGCTATTCTCTAGTTGAGGGAGCCTGGAATTCTTATTCCTAGGTGTGTTTTAACCAGAATATTTAAGGGGAGCCTGGAGTGGATCCCCTTTGACGTCCTCCCGAATGACAAAAGGCAGCACAGCTGGGACTGGGGCCTAAGGCTTTAGGACAGAGCGTGGGCTCAGGCCAGCTCAACCATGCCACCCAGCACCAAACTCTTCAGGGACCTCATCAGAGCTAGTCACACAATAGCCCAAATCCTCTCTTTGCTCCCTTGCAAAGGCATAAAGGATCCCATGTGTTTGCCACATTCAGGAGGCTGATCTGAATTTGTTTATTTGTTCATTTCTCTTTGGGAAAGGAGATAAGTTTTCTGTACTCCAAGTTCCCAGGCCTGGAGTTTCTGAGGCCAAACACATCACAACGTCTTGATTCTCTTCTGGGTTGCGCAGGCTCTGGAAACACCCTTTTTCCTGATTGTGAGAGCTTCGGAGACCTGTAGTGCATCAGATTGAGATGCTTTTAGAAAGCCAGACTAGTCTGCCTGCTCTTTACTTCCCATGAACTTAATTTCAGCAATCTAAGTGTGTGTGTGTGTGTGTGTGTGTGCATGCGTGCGCACATGCACGTGTGGGTGTGTATTAAACTGGCTCCATGGAGGAATGTAGATAGCTCTCTAATCCTGGAAATGATCTCTTGAGTGTGTTGATAGAAGCCATAGAAAAAAATCATCTGATATGGGTGAGCGTCAGGCAGTCCCTCCTAGAGACAGGAGTGAACCATTTGTTCTTTTCAAAAAGCCTTTCCAGGTCAAGTTCTCTATGCTAAGTTCAGTGCTAGGCACTGTAGCCATAGCTGAACAGGCTGTGGGCATGGCCCTCAAAGAGCTTACTATCTAGTGGGGAGATAGACTAGGACACACTGCTGCTCCAGGGGAAGGTTATCTAACTTAGTCTTTGGGACTCAGAACAGGAAAGGACTTTCTGAGACCTGAAATTAGGAGTCATACAAGCAAAATGTGAAGGAGTTTAAGCTTACTGGGAAAACTTTAAATGGCCTGAAAGCTTTGGTCTTTGGGAATTCTGGGACTTTACTAGTCATCTGTAAGACAAGTGCAGCCACCCACTTCCAGTCTGTGTGTCTTCCCATCTCCCAGAATACACCCCATTGCTGGAAGGATCTTGCCAAAGGAAAGCTCTGATCACATTATGCCCCTGTTGAAAACTGTTTCCTATCTCTCCTATTGACAGCCTAAAGCCAGGTGGCCTGGCCTCAGCTCACTACTGCCCTCCCGTGTCCTGTGTCCAAGAACTACCTGCATTCCTGCCCCAGCCTACCTTCAGCCATTAAAGAGAGGGGCACTTAGCCCCACTCAGGCACTGAAGCCAGTTCTGTTCCCAGTTTGGGAAGGTTGTTGAAAGCTCTTTACCAGTAACTTGGTGGCATATACTCACAACAAAGTTCCAATAGACAGGAACTAGTAAGAAATAGAACAAGAGCTGGATACCTATTCCATGACTATCCAGCCAGAGTCAAGTAAGGATTAGTCTGGTGACAGCACAGATTTTCCAGGTACCTCAAAGCCAGGAGTGAAAAGCATATTAAGGAATGGAAATGGGATCCCAAGGCTGAAGACTGAGAACTCTCCCCAGGTACTGAATATAGTGAGTCCTCAGTCTGCTTCCAGGGAGCCATCATTATGGGCCTCATCTTGAGTCCTTCCCTTCCTCCCTTTCCCATTTCACCTTAATGAAGCAAGGACTCTGGGATGAGTTGGAGCACGACAGCAGCAAGTGATTCCAACTTGTGTGTTGGATGTTGGCCTTTGTGACTGAGTTTTCCATGTGACCAAGCCCCTGGCCCCCAGTCCAGGTAGATAGGCCATGCCCCCTGCTGGACAGTCTTCTGTTTGCATTTTCAGCTGATGGCTGGCTGTCAACCTTCCAGGATGGGATCCATGCCATACCCACCTTAGGTACCACCTGCAACCTTAGCTGTGCCTCCCTGATGCTGACCACTGGCCGGGACCTTCAGTCCTTCACTGGCTGCCAGACTCCCCTGAGGCTACATGTGCCTGGTCCATCTTCTTCCTCTCTGCTCCTAGGACTTTCCCCACCCACTTATCTGAGGCCAGTGGGCATATCTCACCTCAACTGCTGTCCCTTCCCATATGAGCTGCCTCATGACCAACACATACATTTTGGCTCCCACTTCCTGTCTTGGTGCACTTGGCATTTGGGGGACAGGTACACAGCTTCCAATTTCGTGTCTGTCAAATTCCATGTGGTTGGATTTGAGCTATCATTGCCTCTTGTTAAAGTGTTTTTGGATGTGTTACCACTCTCCCCCTACCATCTTATCAGTCACAGATTTGAGACCTTCTCTATCTAAGCTATCAAGAAAAAATATGTGTAGGATGGAACTAAAGGAAGAGCTTTTTGCTGGCTGCTAGAAACCCCTTTGATGTTGATGCTGAGCCATAAAGCAATCCCTTGGGACACAGTCATTCAGTGAGTAACTATTTTTCTTGATTATATAAGCATCTAGTTCAAATATTGTAAGCATCCAGTCCAAATGTTTCAAAATGGTGGCTTTCTGGCAATGTTTTATTTGGTCTACACATTATTTTTTAAAATCTAAACTCATGTTAAACTTCAGGAGGTTTCTCACCAAAATATCTATATTTCTGGAAAAAGTGCTTAATAACAATCAGCTGAAATGGAGTGGCAGCTGTCTTTGTCACAGAGGCACGTGCTGTCTGGTTTGCTATAGTTCCTGATTACTTTACTCATTTATGTTTTGAGTTTACAACCTTCCTAAAGGATACCAAGGGGGACTTTGTGTAACAATCATTATATTAGTTATCTATTACTGTCTAACAAATCACCCCACACTTAGCAGACTAAAACAACAAACATTTATTATTGCACACAATCTTTGAGGGTCAAGAATCCAGGAGTGTCTTGGCTGGATGGTTCTGGATCATGAGACTATAGTCAAGATGTTGGCTGGGGCTGCCATCATTTGAAGGCTTGACTGGGGTGGAGGACCTACATGGATCTTTTTTGATGGCATGGCAGCTGGTTTCCCTCAGAGTAAGTGATCCAAGAGAGAATGACCAAGCTGTAATGTTTCTTATGACCTAGTTACAGAAGTGACACACTTCTACTTCTGCCTTATTCTGTTCACTGGGAGCAGATCACTAAGTACAGCCCACATTCAGGAGGAAAGGAATTGAGCTCCATTTCATGAAGAGAGGAATATCAAAGCCCTTGTGAATGCTTTTTTTTTTTTTTTTTTGGCAGTTTGTATTAAGACTTTAAAAAATTTTTTTTTAATTTTTAAATTTTCTTTAAATCCAAGTTAGTTAACATAGAGTTTAATAATGATTTCAGGAGTAGAATTTAGTGATTCATCACTTATATACAACACACAGTGCATTTTGAAACCATCAACAATCATTACATTAGGTAATGCATATAAAACTTCTAACGCTATGTACTTAATGCCTAATAAGTGCTCAATAACTGTTACTTAAAATAATAGTAATAATAGGTAACCCTGAGTATTTGGTACCTACCAGACATTCTTCTAAAAGCTTTATGTGCATTACCTCTTAAATTCACAACTGTATATTACATTATTTATTATTATTATTATTATTATTCGCATTTTACATCTTAGAGCACATGCACAGTAAGGTAAAACAAATAACCCAAGTTCACACACTAGTGAACGAGGACATGGGATTCAAATCCTACTAGTGTTCATGTAACTGTTATACTACGCTAAATTTCAAAATTCTGTATTGTTACTGTTTATAGTCATTATTGGCATATTATTGTTATTGTTATTATTATTGTCATCATCATCATCATTAGTTACATGTTTCCCTGACCTACAGCACTAATAAGCCTGTTAAGGAAAGAAGTGTGATCCGTTTACTGATTTGTTCTAATAAAATCTTTGTTGGGCCCCAGGCCTCACCATTTCATGCTGTAGGTACTCAAAACCCACCCCTTTCCAATCTTGCTCCTTGCTCTTTGGATAAAGATGAACCTCCTAAACATGACTTACAGAGCCCCTTCTTTAGGGCTTGCCCCTCCCCCTCTCTCACTCCATCTCATTCCTTCCCACCCTGTGCCCTCCACCCTGGCTGCAGGGGCTTCAGCTAATCTTAAGCACCATACTCTTTCCATTTTCAGCGTATTTGCCCTTGTTAGGCTTATGTGCCTGGTATATCTTTCTTCCTCGCTTAAAAAAGGAATTGTGCCTGTGCTTGGTATTAAATCCTATTGCCTGTACTATGAATAATCCTGTTCCTTTTCTTGAGTTGATAGTGGTTTTCCAGCCCCTTTCTTCGTATTAGTTCAGTGATACAATGTCCAGTGGATCTCAGTGCCCTGAGTCATGGTCTTCTCAACCACAGACTGGACTGACTGGTGACAGTCGGGCACTCTCTTCACATCCATTTTTAGCAGAGTAGTTAAATGCCCAGCACTGAGGTCTGACTGCCTGGGTTCCATCTTGGTTCTGCCATTTATAAGCAGGTAACTTATCCTGATACCTCTGTACTTTAGTTTTCTTATCTTTAAAATAGGAGGAATAATTTAAAAGAAACTTGCCTGGGGCACCTGGGTGGCTCAGTAAGTAAGTTGGGCATCCAACTTCAGCTCAGGTCATGAGCCCACAGTTTGTGAGTTTGAGCCCCACATCTGGCTCTGTGCTGACAGCTCAGAACTGGGAGCCTGCTTTGGATTCTGTGTCTCCCTCTTTCTCTAACCATCTCCCATGTGTGCTCTGTATCTCTCTCTCAAAAATAAAAAATAAACATTAAAAAAAAATAAAATAAGCTTTCCTGTAAGCTTATGGTAAGGAGTAAACGAATTAGGTGTGGAAAGTGTTTAGGAAGTGCTTACTGGCCTACAGTCAGTGTTTCTTGTAGTGATTATCGTACCCCCTTCTTCCACTTTAGCCAGCTGCCCAGTGAGTTCAGGCACAACTAGCACCAGGATGGGGATGCCCAGGTCAGAGGTCAGTCCTCTGAGATCCCATGATCCTCTAAGATTTAGAGAGAAGGCAGTGGATATGGAAGGAACTCACTTTGCAGAAAGACATATAGAATATAGAGATTTCAATCCAGCCTCTGCTCCTGATTAAGTATGCAGTCTTGGACCTGTCGTTTAACACCTCAGTTTTCTCATCTATAAAACGCAAATATCAATAGCTCCTCTCAGGATTGTTTTGAAGATTAAATAATGCCTGTAATGCGTGGAGCACTTGAGTGCAGGAACATAGCAGTTATTTAATAAATGTTAATTTCCTTTTTCTTCCCTTCAAATCAAGCATTACTCTCGCGGGCATAGGGGCAATTGCAGAATGGAAGCCAAGGAGCTGTGCTTTCTCTTCGGCATTTCCTACAATGTGCCTTTGGCCCCCATCACGGGCCCCTTCTTACTCATCTTCTTAATTCCATTCTTACAGGACCCAGTCAGCTGCAATTTTGAACCTCCTTTCTATTTTCTCTACATGACCTTTTAAAAATATAAGCCTCCTTGAGAGTTCCCCAGGGTCTGATTTTTCTGGGTTTTCTCCCATGTTACTCCTGTTTGGGACCATTGCTGGTTACACAAGCAGAATTTTGGTTCTGAGGGCCTCCTTCTAAAGCCTGTAATCCGTGAAATCACGGTTTTCTTTCCCATCCACTTTTTGAAATCTGTCTACTAAAGCCAGGGCTTTGGGTATACCTGGCCTGTCTTTCTCTAACAGGCCCTGTGAGACCATATGGACATTTTCCCCAAGATTCCCTGCATTTCACCAGTTCTTCATGGTTGATGGGAACTGATAAGCCCAGAATAGCAAAGGGTCTTTTTTTAACTATAGCTCCCCCACCATGTATCAAGCCCTGTCACAGCACTAGAAATCGTAGAGAGAAAAGGCCCATGCCTATATAGATAGTATATTTTAGCTGCAGATACAGACATCAAGAGAACCAAATAAGGATTAATATGATTTTTAGATACTTAAAAATCCTTGCAGAAAAATAAGACAGGTAGGTGATAGAACATGTAGGGATGGAAGGGAGTGGATTGGAGGAGTGGATGAGATGGTCAGGGAGAGCCTACCTGAGGTTGTGATAGTTAACAGAAACTGACCTGAGAGAGTGAGTCCTGCAAAGATTAGGAGATCTTTGAGGGGGGAAGTACAATTGCAAAGGCCCAAGGGCTGAGGAAAAAGTGTATTTTAGTCAGAGCCCGTGGAATCCTAGAAGAACCATGAATGGCTATTGGGGACATGGGCAAAGGGTGTCTGTGTGTTTGCATGTGTGCGTGTGTGTGAATGCATTTTTTTTTAGGGGAAAAGACCTGTAGGTTTCATTAGACTGTCTGAGATCTCTGAGCTGTATGAAGGGTAATGACCATGGCAACCTTCCTTCCAGCCATCAGAGGAGGGAACTGTTAGCTCTACAAGTCGCCAAGCATCCTGCTTTGACTGGAGTGGAAGCCTTCCCTTTGGCATCTGGACAGCCAGGACCCTCCCTATGCAGTTTACCTCCCTACCAATCCTGCCCTCTGGGCCAGAAAGAGCCTCACTCTTGATCCATTGGGTCACAGCACCAATGGCAGATTACAGATCCAGCTCTCACCTCCATTCTTCTCCCCCTTAGCCTCACCAAGTGCTTCCACCCTTGGATGAGGGGGTGCCAGGCAGGAGTTAACCCTTCCTGCCCCAGCAGCGCTGTTCACGCAAACTCAAGTCACCCGCGAATCTTCGTGATACCCATGGGATCACCCTGTGCCTGGCTTCCAACCTGGAGTCAGCTTTGCTTGTAGCTCCTGCTGTCAAGACTGCTGCCTAGACTTCTGAGGAGTGAAGTTCTGTCTTCAGCTCCCAGATCCACAGTTTCCTCATCTGACTCATGCTCCCTCCCACACGTGCTTTCTCTCTCCACCATCGGCACTGTTCTCCATAGCAACCGGCTCACAGATGGATTTCTTCTCTGCTGTGCCTAATCCCTAAGCAAACTCCCTCTTCCCTACCCTCTTCACAAAATGTCGCCTGCTTGATTCAGCTTTTGTGGATTCCAGGCCAGTATCAAGAAAGCCAGACACCGCTTGTGAACACCATTGGCGGATCCAGCTGATATCCTGCCAGTTCTTTGCTCTTTCGAAGTCAGTGGGAAAAAAGCAATAAAAGTACCACTCAGCCATCTGACCTCCTCAGTGTCCCGCCAGACTTTGAAGATATGCCTCTCTTTCTATGTGGGGTTGTTCAGCCCCAGGTAGTTAACAGCAGAGGGAAGTGGCCACAGCTGGGTGAGGCTCAGATGCACCCCAGGAAAGTGACACCTCTCCTGCCAGGCTGTGTCCCCACAGCAGTAAGCAGCGATGTCCTCCTTGTACCCACTAGTGCTCTGGAATTTGTAGTCAGTCGACATTTGAATCGGGATTAAGGTCAACATACTATACTTATAGAGCTGGCTTTCCCATCACATTTACCCAAAGTTCTGGAACTTCTTTCCCCCCCCCACATGGCTTGTTTCTTCGCTCAGAGTTTGGTTCCCTCTGTTCAGATCAGCTTGTACTCTCTCCATCCTTCCTTTCTTCTCCTTTTCTTTATGTCATTGTCTCTATAGGGGGATACCTGCTCAGAAGCTGTTTTTTAGATTCCTTCCCCGCAAGTGTAGTGACCACTTACACTTGCCATGCATCCAGCTGGGTCTTGCTTCAGGCAGGAAGACTCAAAGCTCTGAGGTTCCTCAAGGTGCCTCCTTGCCTTTCTGCTAGTCACTGGGTCCCAGTCTGCCCATCTCATGGGATCATTGTGAAGGTTAAATGAGATAGTGTAGATGAAGTGCCCAGCCTGTAGTAGGTGCTCAGACAGGCTAAATCCCTTCTTTCTGCTTCCCCTGGAGCCATCTCCCCCATTTATGGTAGACACACTCACTTCACTCTGCCCAGGCTTTCCTCTGTAGCTCTCTCGGCCAGGCGGCACTGTGAGCCAATCACAGAGACACAGAAACCCCATCTGTACCCAGGGTTCTTCCTGTGGGACCTTGCCAGACCCATGTTGGCAGGGACTGAATCTTATCTGAGGATGGGTATCTGGTATTGTGTCCTCCATGGTTTTGTTGAATGAGTCAATGAATGATTCAAAAAAGATGACAAAAAGCCCAGATTCTGAGACCAACATAGGCTGTTGCTATAGGGCTGATTTAATGTGCTGCGTTCTCTCCAGAAGACTGGGTACCATGTCAGGTCCTGCTTGGGGGCCAGGCTGGCCATGCACCTGGGTGACCCATGAGTTGTTCCCATGGTGAAGATCAGGTCTGGCTGCTTTAACTCTGAATTATGTGGGAGACTGAGGAACCTATTACATGCCAGGCATAGTCAGAAGTGGTCAGGACAGGCTTGAGTGATCCTGGCAGAGAATCAGACCCAGTCTCTGTACCTTCCCTAGTAATGGCTATCCATGTCCTACTGGCTCAAGCAATGGTGCTGGCCCCTGTTAGAGCCCTAAGACAGGCCTGATTGAGGCTTGGAGCCAGATGAAGAACACATAACTTTTATGGGGGGGGGGGGGGAAGCAAAATCAAAACCTCACTTACTTGGGTTTCTAGAATGGGGCAATTCCTTTTGCTACTACAGTACATTTTTTAAGGTTTTTTTTTTTTCAGGTTTTTTTTGTTTTTTGGGTTTTTTTTGTTTTGTTTTTTGTTTTTGTTTTTGTTTTTGTTTTTTTTTTTGCCCCTCCTGGCAGAGAGAGAGGATTAGAGAGAATCCTATGCAAACTCCAGTCCCGGTTGAGGGGGTGGGGGGCAACACGGGGCTCGATCCCACAACCATGAGATCACCACCTGAGCCAAAATCAAGAGCCAGATGCTCAACTGACTGAGCCACCCAGGCGCCCCACATTTTTTAATTAACAAATGGATAAAAGGCACTTCCTGACATTTCAGCTCATCTTTCAGAGACTTCTAGTGCAGAGGACTCCAAATAAAGCTTCCTTATGACTTCCTAATACTTTTCGGCCCTTGCAATCTTCCCACCACACACGTACCCAGCATCCTCCCCCCTCATTCAGTCTGCACCCCACATTCTGCGTAGCCAACTCTCAGCAGGCCTGCCACTTCCCAGACACGTCATGAGTGTTCATGCCTCTCAGCCTTTATGCATGCTTTGTTTTTCTACCTGGGACGCTTTTTTCTGTCTCCTTTACCTTCCTAGCAAAGCCCCCTCATCCATCCATTTGAGACAACTCAAATATCCTCCTGTAAAGCTTATGCCATCCTGTACTATATTATCACAGCACCATTTAGAACATATTTCAATGCACTAAAATGATCTGCTTAATTATTTCCTCCCACTCCATTGTGAGAGTCTTCAGGACGGAACCCTGACTTACTCCATATGCCCAGCTCTGAGCACCGGGCCTGCCACATGCTGAGTTCTCAGGGAAAATCTGCCAGTCGAACACATGAATGAAGGAAGCGCAAATGGGGACACGGAGTGTGGAAGAGCAATGTTTTCAATCTCGGGGGCATGTCGATCAGGGAGGTAATATTTCTTGGGTTTTCTGAGGTCTCACTAAAGAAGCATGATGATATATGTTGCTAAAATAGAGGGGTTCTGAAAAAAATCAATAATCCCGAAAGGTCTGGCCAAAAAATACGCCAGCGGGCTTGCTAGCTCGGCAGGGTGCAGACTTCAGAGGACGGCTCCTCGGCAAGATGATTCACCCCTGTCCTGGAGTCTCTGGCCAGTGGTTGGAATACCTGTGCTTCTCTGCGTCCTACATTGTGATAGCATCTCCAGGCCCCACGGCTCCACCTTTGGAAGCTTTAAGGGAAGAGGAAAGCCCATGCAGGGTGGTCAGGGAAGTTGACGTAGGCTGGGCTGGAGCCCAAGACCTGGCCGATGTTATCAGTCCATGTTGAGATGATGCTGGCAAGGGGCTCTCCTTAGTCTTAGGCTCTAAATTTAAAAAAATAATCATTGATGCTTCCAGCAGTTGTTTCTTTTTATCTACACTTGGGATCCACTGCAGGCCTCCACAGACTCAAGCATTTAGTGAGTTTTATCCAATAGCTTTGCACCCAGGAGCATGAGCCATGATCCACCCAGAGCCCATGCCTGGATTTGAGTCTCCCTCTACCCCGGCTTCTCCCAGCCCCTCTAGAACCTAAAGCGTGGATATAAGAGGTTTTGACTTGGAGGGGTCAGTGCTGGCCCTCGCCTTTTCTGCTCCCATCTCTGCTTAGTTTCATGGTTGAAGCTGGCCATCCCCAGGCTAAGAGGGCATGGGAGGGATGTGTGGGGACTAGCCCTATCTTCCAGAGGGGCTGTCTGCTCAGTGTGTGTCTGGACGTACCCTGCTAAGGGATGTGCTCTGCCTCACTTTACTTCTCAGGCCAGGGCCTTTTCCTAAACCCCAGCCCCTTGCTTAGGCCCACCCATAGGCCTAATACTTTGCCCGCATTCCTCCTGAGATCCACAACTGTGTCTCTGGCTTCCCAAATGCCAGCAGCCTCCCCCTCTGTATTGGATAGATTACATCACTGCCCCTCTGTGGTTAATGTTACCCTTGCTTAGGGACCACAGCTGCTATGTCCCCTCTCCCATCCTTGTGTGTGCCTCACTCTGCTTGCTTTTTCCACATAGCACAAACTCAATGTCTGACATCATAGTATACACCCATTTATGTATCTATGTATCGCCTTACTGGTCTTTGAGCTCCTTGAGGGAAGGGAGCTTGGTTTTACTCTCTGAGCAGTGATTGGCACAGAGAGATATTCAGTAGTATTTGAATGGGTGAGTGCCCAGGCAACATGATGTGTCTCCCTTGAGCCAGAGTTCACCATGTCTTGTGAAAGGTCCATGTCCTACAGTACCTGAGTCAGACAGCAGTGGTTTGGATCCAGGCTTTACCACTAGCAGTGTGATACTGGGCTCAGCTATATAGTGAGGTCCATAATGGTTCTCTCCTCCTAGGTCGTGGGCATGGGGACTTAGTGTGGTCAGTTGCAGAAAGGGCTTAATATGGTGCCTGGGGCATATGTATAACACCCAAGATATCTGAGCTCTAAAAATGTTTCCAGACACCATGGCCAAGATGGGGGTGGGCTGAGGGAGTGTGGCTCACATGGCTTTCGCTGACCCCAAGGAAGCAGCAGATGGTTGTAAGGAAGCCTGGTATGCAGCAAGAAGGCCACTTAGGGAAAGGGTGACACGTTTCCCATTGTTACTTCATTTACCCTCTTGGGAACTGGGCCTTCAGAGGTTCTCAGGAAGGTCAGAAGTGAACTTGAGGAGGGGAGCTGACAAAGCCTGTCTTCCGACCTGCCCCAGGCCTGTGGGGTTGAGTCTGGCCCTGCCATTCATGAGCTCTATGACTTCAGGAAAGAGTCTTAGTGTCCTCAGCCTCCATTTCCTTATGTTAACAATGGCCACACTACTACTTAATGTGCGGGCTCCCATGAGGATTGAGTGGGACAATGCACGTGAAACAAGCCCTGTGAACCCACATGTCCACCGTGCATCAGGAACCACATGCTGAAAGTTCAGAAAGTATGTTCTAGACAAAGAGTGACTTTTTAATTCCTATGTGATTGTGAGGTCTAACAGCAGCACCACGGGGTTTTTCTGGGTATTTTCCAGAAGGATCCTCAAACCTTAGTCTAAGGTCTTCTGTTCCAGGTGCTATTCAGCCAACCAACAACCCTCCCCTAATGGCCAGGCTCTGGCTGGACTCTGGATACAAGGATGAGGAAGACCCTATCTCCTTCCTCAAGGAGCTCATAGCCAGGTGGAACATTCAGTACATTAGCACCATAAAGGAGACAGGGCCAAAGGGCTGAGAGAATTAAAGAGAAAGAGTCCCAAAGTCTTCCTGGAGAGGTTTAAATCTTGGTCATTAGAAAGCATTGAGCCAGGACAGCATTTATTCATTCATTCATTCTTGTAAACATATTTATTAAAACAAAACAGGGGCGCCCGGGTGGCTCAGTCAGTTAAGCATCCGACAGTTGATTTAGGCTCAGGTCACGATCTCACAGTTTGTGAGATCGAGCCCCGTGTCGGGCTCTGCACAGACAGTGGAGCCTGCTTGAGATTCTCTCTCTCCCTCCCTCCCTGCCCCTCCCCTCTCTCTCAAAATAAATAAATAAACATTAAAACAAAACAAAACAAACGAACACCAAAGTATCCCTACCATGTGCCAGGCACGGTGAGTGCCCAAAGCCAGGACCATGTAGCAGAGCAGCAGGTGCGGCCACAGCTCTGGCCTAACCACTTGGGAGTGCACAGCTGACTTCCCATTGCCCACACCTGCAGCTCTTCACCTGGGGGCTTTCTCCAAAGCCAGGGAAGGTTTCTCTGCCATGCACAGAGCAAGCTGGGTGGGCTGGGAACTAATGCGCCCCCAGAGCAGCCCTCAACAGTGCCTGCTGGGAGTTGGTATATGAATACCCAGGTCTCTTCTTCCTAGCTTCGTTATGTTCATTTGTAAAATGGGCCTAAGGGCAGAAAAGGTCCCTGCCTCCCAGGGGTGCTGTGAATGAGAGCAGAGATAGGAGAGGCTTCCTTTAGGTTTTTGTCTGCTTTAAATTGCAAAGTGAGACTGAAGGGCCAGCACAGAGCCATCAGGTGCTTGTTCAATACACCCTCCCACCGTTACTCCTGAAGGCGAGAAATGTGTTAAGAACGTGGACTCTAGGGCTAGACTGCCAAACCCGGCATGTTGGCTCTACCACTTGCTAACCATTTGAACTTGGACAGATCACCCTGTTTATGCCTCAGTTTTTCATCCATACATTGGGTTATCAGTAGTACTTACCTAATAGAGTTTCTCTGAGGGTTCAGTGACTTAATACACATAAAGCTCTTAGGAGTCCTGGCACACAGGAATGTCCTCATAAGGGGCTGTTCAGTTAATGGATGACAGGCTAGGGTAGGAAGGGGGTTGAGGATCAAATATGAAGTGGCCCCTGAGGAGAAGCAGCAGTGCCCTGGGCCTAGGGAAGCCTCAGGGCAATTTGCTGTAGGCCGGGCTTTCCCAAACAATGGAGGGTGCCTGCTTCTAGGCCAGGCACTTCCTTTGAAAGGGAGGAAGGGAGGGACCCCTGAGGGGCTCGATTAGTTAAGTATCCAACTCTTGATTTTGGCTCAGAGTCGTGATCTCACATTTCATGAGATCAAGCCCCCCATCGGGCTCTGTGCTGACAGCATGGAGCCTGCTTGGGATTCTCTCTCTGCCTCTTCCCTGCTCATGCTCACTTGCACGTGCTCTCTCTCTCAAAACAAATAAACATTAAAAAAAAAAAAAAAAGGATGGGAACAAAGGAGTTCAGACTAATGAGCATACAAGAACACCACTCATTAAGTACTTACAGCATGTCAGGCATTGTCTCACAGAACCCTCCAGCCACTGCAAGAAGTAGATAACATCCTTCCCATCTCAAAGATGAGGAAATTGAGGCTCAGAGAGGTTAAGTCCCATGCCCAAAGTCACACAGCTGATAGATGGCCACAACTGGGAATTAAATTGTAGTTTCTCTCTCTTCTGAGTCCCTGCTCTTTGTGCTCCCTGTGACATCTTTTTATAAAGAAACAAAAACCCAAGGGCTGAGAGCAGAGCACTTGGGGTCTGCCTTGTCATGCACCCCTTCATGGGATTCTTCCCTTTGAGAAAAGATTGCCCAAAGATGTTCAGTGAGCTGAGGAAAATAACACCCAGCTTCCTGATCTGACAAGCACCGACAGTGGATAGGCTGTAAATATGTGTGCAAAGCCCACTGGGTCTCCTGGGTCATGAATCAGCCAGGCTGAGGCTGCTGGTCACACAGCCTAAGCAACGGTGATTTGCAGAAGCGCAGAGCTGACTTACAACCTTTGGGAGCCTTAGCTCTCCCCCTGGAGGACACTCAGGGCTGTGCCGCAGGACTTGGACCTCGAGGCCTGTCGTTGGTCCTCACTGGTGTCCTGGAACACATCAGTGTTTTCAGCGCCCTGTGTCTGTGTTCCAAGGAGAAAAAAATCCCTCCTTTCCCCTAGCCTTTCCTCTAGTTGGAGAGCTGCAGATCAAGGAAGACTTCCAAAAGAGTCTCAGCTGGGCCAGATGGGGCAGGAGGAATGTTCCAGGGAGAGGAAGCAGTTAATGCAAAGGTACTGTGGCCCCACTGAGTCTGGCATGTTTGGGAATGTGACTTGAGTGTAGAGCCTTATGGAGGCTAAGCAAGTGGGAACCAGGACCTTCATTCAACCCTGCAGGCCAACAGCGATGGGGCTGGAGTAGGGGCCTGGGGGGAGGCTGTTCCTCTGGCATTTATAGAAGCTTAGACTTCCAAGGTCTCAGGATCATGGGTGTCAGTATCCAAGAATCACAGACTTTAGAGATCTCAGACTCTTGAAATTTGGGACTCCTCACAAGCTCTTGTGCTCTCCATCATGAGATTTTGGATCAGGTTTCTGAGTTGGGCAGCACTCAGAAATCTTCAAGTCTTGCACAAAAGGAGAATTTAAGTACCAGAATTCCAGTTGGCCTCTGGCTTAACTGCCAACGGCAACCGGACGTTCCCAAATGCCCACACTGGACCTGGCCCCTCTGGAATCTCCTTTGTGTGCTGGGACACCAGCAGGGCCTGTTCCCGGCTCAGATTTAACCTGCTGTTACAGGCTGGATGCCAGCATTTCCTGGGGCTTTGAGGTCTTGGTGGTCCCTCCCCTGAAGTTCACAGCAAGGGCCCTGCCCAGTGCTCCTGAGCGGTGGGGTGGGGTGGGGGTGGGGGTGGGGGGTGCTGGAGCTGGAACAGTGGCCAATCCTCTCTGCCTGGGTGCAGCTGACATTAATCACCCATCATGGCATTTTTAATAAGTCCTGGGATTCCTGCTGAAAATCATCCTAGGAGCAGGAGTATTTTATGCCCTGAAAGTAATATCATAGCATTTGGGCCACTGCCCCACCTTTACTTTATGTGACTTTCCATCTCCACAGCCCCAGGCAAGCTGGCTCTTGTCCAAGGTCATTTAGTCTGCGAAGACAACTGATTTCTATTAGTCCATTATCCTTGTTTTCATCCTCTGAATTACTCATGGTGGATGAATAGAAAATTGGTGGAACAGAGTGCCTGTAGCTCAGGCCCCTGGCGGCGGGGAGGCGGGGAGAAAGAGCTGGATTCTCTTCCCGGTCATGCTGTTACCAGCTGTGCGACCTTGGGCAAGTCTGAGGGTGTCTGGAGCAAAGAGGGCGCGAGCATTCAGAAGCACCCCCTCCCTTGGAACTGGAGGGTGCTACAGCATGGACCAGTACCCCATGGTGAACACCCAGATTGGTTCAGGCAGCCTTCTGTCCTTGGCCCTTTACTGCGTTTCCCAGCACAACTGTGCCTGAATAGTGCCCGATTGTGAATTCCAAAGGTGAGTAAGGTGTGCTCTAGGAAAGTCAAACCCAGGCCCTCTCCCCTCATTTGTTGGTCTTGCTTGCTCAGGGATTTTTATCCCAGAGAAATTGGATTTGTGTGTGAATACTCTACCAACTCTCCAGTCAAAAGGAAGCTGAGTTGGGCAGTCTAATCCCTTCCCTTGGGCACTAAGGATACACAGTAGTGAGAAGAGGATATTTTCTTTCCGAATTGAATCAGTGATCACAGAATGCTATTGAGGGAGGCCTGAGGCATGTGGCTCCTTTGGTTGGCTGTGGGGCAGAGTAGCAAACAGCAGTCATTAGAGTCAGACTGATCGGAGTTTGAACTCCCCTGCTCATGCTCTACCATCTGTGTCATCAGGGGCATGTCACTGAAAGTCTGTTCCTTGAGTTTTCTCTTGTGTCATTTGAAGATAATCACGTGTGGGATTAAGAACATGGTTTGCATCCCCGTCCCAATGGCTTCCAGCCCTGGGACACTGAGCAAATCCCTCCACCTCTGTGTGCTCAGAGTACCTAATGCATGGACTGTGGGTATAATACGTCACACCTCAAGTAGGTATCATAGTTGTCGAGAGTACAGAATGGGAAACATACGAAGTGGATTTGGAACAGTACTTGGCACGTGGTGAGCTCTAAATAAACATTAGCTATAAATGTCATTGTTTGTAGGGTGGTAGTGAGATTTCAATTAGATGAGTATCTTGACTAATGTACAGTACTTCATACGTGCTGAATATATAATTGCTGGGTGAAAGAATGAAGACCGGGATGGGTAGATGTAAAGCACCGAGCCCATCATACATTAAACTGGGAGACGCACCCACAGAACTGCAGCCTTTCTGGCTGGGCATTTGAACCAGTGATCTGGGGCTGACCTGGATTATCACCAGCTGATCGTGTATACCCTTCCCCAACGCTGCATGCGCAACTCTCCCCAATTCAGGGTCAATGGCATCACTAAGAGCTTGAAATCAGTTATGGTGTTTATACCACAGATGCTGGAAAATGTTACAAATCCAGTTTTTTGGGGGGGGGGGTTTGGATTTAAAAATTTTTGTTTATTTATTTTGAAAGAGCATGCAAACACATGAGGACAGGAGGGGCAGAGAGGGAATCCCCAGCAGGCTCTGTGCTGTTTTTGTTTGCTATTGTTGAGACAGAAAGAGAGACAGAGAAAGATGAAGGGAGGGAGTCGGGGGGGGGGAGCGTGGGGGGTGGGCAGCAATGATTTGCACCCAACACATTCTTGACTGGCCAGGGGACCATTTTTTACACCTGGCACCGCCATCTTCAGAAAGCAGTTCTGACCACTTTATTGCAGCACACAGGATCTTTGGGAAAATAAGTCATTTTGGAGCAGATAAGAAAGTGTTAGTGGATGTTGAAAGCCTGGCTTTGGAGACCCCACTAAGTGGGGAATGCATATTTTTTGTGGGTTTGGTGGTTACTAATGCCTGGCTATGACATGAAAGAATACACCCAGAAACAGATGGTTGGGTCTTTTGGGTGGTAATCCTGGGGATTTCTGTAACTTGCCAAGACTGAATTAATGCTTGGAGCCTCCCAGGAAGATTGTGACACTAAGGCTGGACCCTCCAGCTGTATTTTAAATGCCATATGTGGGTCTCCGAGGTGGAGCCTTTCCCCAAGTCCCGAGTAAGGAGAACCATTTAAGGCCATTCCAAATCTACTTCAGTAGCAATTGACTTTGAAGAAGTACGGCAATTAAAGGAGCTGGACAGAAATTCAGCTAAGTGTAGTGGACAGAGGAAGAAGAAATGCATGCAAGAATTTGTAAACTGCCCAGAATGTGAAGGCTTGTCCGAAGGATCTTAAAGAGACAGGAAGGCATAAAGCAAGGCTGCTAGGCTCTATTTTAGGATCACCGCTGTCCAAGCCCGGCTCACCATCATTCATCAGCAGGCCTCTCTGGATTCTTTGTGGGGGTGGGGGTGGGCAGCATCTATACTTCTTTTTTAGCTCTTTAGATAAGCAGATGATCAGCTAGGTTTGACAACCATGGCATCCCAATGAATAATCTCTCTTTTAAAATGTGTTGACATATCATTTGTGTTTCGATGGCCCTAAATGGCTTTAGAGGAAAGTCGCTTAATCTTGATCTGAGGAAGACCAGCTACTGTTCGCTCTTGGAAGAATAAACAGAAATGTGCTGTGCTTTTAATCTTTAAATTAGCACTATTGGAGACTAGCAATTATTAGCACTTCGCAGCAGGGGTGTGCACGCTCCCCTCCCAGGCACTGGAGTGGGGGTAGCTACTCCCATCTAGGCTGGGTTTTGGGGACAGCACTGAGCTAGGGAGGAAGGCAGGGCTGGCTCATGTGAACCTGTGGGGCTGGGCAAGAGGGACAAAAGGCAGTGCCCTCTGCAAAGGGCAGCTGGGGAACTTCAGGGGACAGTCCAACGCATGAGATCGAAAGATGGACACACAGAGAAATGAAAACCAACTGGGCATTGAAGGGCCTGTCACTGAAGGTCCCAACATGGAGCCCAGGGGTTTGGAAAAATGAAGAGGGAATTATCTGGGCATGTACTGGGGGAGGCTTTCTCAGACAGAGTCTGAAGCCTTCTGTGAAGGGCTGGAGCCACACACATTGCAGAGAAGGCTCCTTTTCCCCCCTGTAACAAAACCGGTCTTATTTCGGTTACCAGGCTCAGCTGCCCATCAGAATCTCACTGGGAGCTTGTATGAAATTCACAGTCTCTGGTCCCTGATATACCAAATCAGACTCTGCGTAGTGTGGTACTCTGGAGCCTGGGTTTCTACCAAGATGATTTTTTTTTAATGTTTATTTTTGAGACAGAGAGAGACAGCATGAACAGGGGAGGGGCAGAGAGAGAGGGAGACACATAATCTGAAACAGGCACCAGGCTGTCAGCACAGAGCCTGATGGGGGGCTTGAACTCACAGACCGTGAGATCATGACCTGAGCCGAAGTCGGGTGCCTAACCGACTGAGCCACCCAGGCGCCCCTCTACCAAGCTGATTCTTGCACAGGCCAGTTTTTATCCTAGAGAGGCAGTATGGAGAGTAAAGAGCATGAACTCTGGGTACAGCTCGGTCAGACTGAAATGCCGGACTTCACCATGTACTGCCTGGGTCACACTGTGCCTTCATTTCCTTGTCTTCAAAATAGAACATTAATAGTAACCACGTCATAGGGTTGTCAAAGGCTTAAATGAGATAATATATGCTAAGTGTAAAATGCCTGGTACATCATTATTACTATTATTTCCTTTATTGAATATTAGCCAGTTAATGCAGAGATACAGGGGTAGAGGAACTTAAGTCATCGTACATATATACATACATCCACATCATATACATTGGGCAAGGGTTGAAAATTCATATGCTGGTGGGGACCATAGTGTCATGGAGAATGTATGGCTTCTTAGTTTGGGTTCCCACAGAAGCAGACGCTGAAACAGGCATTGGGGTCGAGTCATTTGTCATATAGATGACTTCCAGAAACCGTGAGGAGAGAGTGTGGTGTGAGGGCAGAGAGAAAAGTCAACACCGCGGACTTCACAAACAAGCTACCGCTATGGCCTCAGGCCCAATCCCACTGGGAACCACCCAGAGACTGTACAACCTGCCTCAGCTTTGTCTCACCCCGGGCGGGGGGGGGGGGGGGGGGGGCCGTTAAGGAAGCAGGGAGGGACTCATTTCCTAAGGCTGCTGTATCAAAGTAGCGTCAGTCTCAGTGGCCTAAACAACAGAAATTGTCTCAGTTCCGGAAGCTGGATGTGCAAGATCAAGGCGTCCACAGGGCTGTGATGATGGCAAATCTGTTCCATGTCTCTCCCTTACCTTCTAGGGTTTCCCGGCAGTCTTTGGTGCTCCCTGACTCAGAGATGAATCACTCCAATCTATGGCTTTGTCATCACATGGCATTCTCCCTGTGTGTCTCTGTCTTCATATGGCCATCTTCGTGTAAGGACACCCATCATATTGGATTCGGGTCTCCCCCAGTCCAGTATAACCGGATCTTAGCTACTTACTTCTGCAATGGCCCTATTTCCAAATAAAGCCATATACTAAGGTATTGGTGGGTAGGACTTCAACATATGAATGGGGGCAGAGGGAGGACGCAATTCACCCCATAACAGATATTCATCCCCTGAGTCCTACCCCTAACGGATTGAGAGCTGTCTACAGGTGGCCAGAGAAAGCCCTCAGGCAGAGAGAGGATGGCCAGCAGTGTGTCTGGGAAGGTGGGTGCCAAGGAAATGTGGGCAGGAGCATTAGACCATCCATAGTCGGGAGCATTAGGCCGCTTCTGAGTGTGCACCCTGTGAGGACTACTCAGACGGCACCCACGAAGGTGGCCAGTGGACAATACCCGTCACAGCACCCTTCTAAAGTGGCAGTTCCAGCCCAACTCCAGTTAGCACCCAGCAGGAGTGCTTTGCAGGACAGAGGAATACGTCTCTGAGCAGATGCAGCCCTGGGAACGCCAGTTTTGAAAACTTTGCAGGAGTCCAGGCTCAGATTTCCACGGTGAGGCCTCCTCCATCATTGAGAGCCACATGAGATTTCTCAGACTTGGCACCGTTGACATTTTGAACTGGATAATTTTTTCTTGCAGAGGGCTGCCCTGTGCCCGGTAGGATATTTAGCAGATCCACGCCCAGGAGCACCCTCCCAGTTGGGACACTCAAAACAGTCTCCAGACATTGCCAGATATCCCCTCACGGGGGTGGGAGTGTAACAAAATCGCTCCCCATTGAGAACCACTGGGCTATAGGAAAGTAACAGCAGGGAGATCTTGTAGCTTCAGCCCGTGCCTCTCTGACTTGCCACCAACTGCACCAGGAACTGCTTCTCAGGCCCAGGAGGCCTGTCCTTTAAGAGGCTTTGGTGTCTGTGAGCCCTGAATCCATTTCTGAGATTCTTTTTCAAAAATCTCAACCTTTTTCTCCCTCCTTCTCTCTCTGCCTGTTCCCTCCCTCTCTCTGTCTTTCTCCCTCTCCATCCCTCTCTCTCTCCCTGTCTCTCCCCCCTCCCCCTACTCTCTGTCTCCCAATGAAGTAGGTTGCATGCCTTTTTCATCCAGCAGAATGGAAGTTCCATAAGGACTATCTGGTTCACAGCTCTTGCCACAGCAGCTAGTGAGAGCTCGGTATTTGCCAAATGAATGGGTGGGTGGCTCTCCCGTCACTCCTACTTCCCCCAAACCTAGGACAGACATGGAAAGTGGTCATCTGAGCATCGAGGGTAGGATGAGGACCACGTTCCTCCTGGGCAAGGCTGGACAGGCCGTTTTGCAAAGATGCCTATGCAGCTGCCCTCTGAAGAGAGAAGGCCCGTTGGGCATCAATTTCCTGATCCTTTATTTTCCTTTATGCCAGAGATAAAGAGTATCTCATTAGGTGTTCAAATCAGATTAACAGCCATTAGTACCAGACTTCTTCTGCTCAGCCTGCATTTTGTTTCTTTTGGGATGACCCTGTGAAGCTAATTGCTTTTTACAGGAACAGCACGGGGGCATATACAGGGAGGGAAGAAAGGGCTCTGTTTGACCAGGCTGGTGAAGTCCGCATTTTTATGTGGCTTGCAAGTCTGAAGGAGGGAGAGCAAGCAAGCAGGCTGCACTCAGCAGGGCTCTGAGGGGAGGCACCACATGGGGATGGTGGAGAGTGGCTGGTGCCCTCCCCAGAGGGGATGGCATTTGATGAGCATGGCTTCCGGGAGTGCTGACTCACAGAGGTCGTTCAGATGTCGACAGAGTAGGGATTTGCAGGCAGCAGGGGAGGGCTGGAGGAGCAACAGAAGAGGGATGACACCTGGCCCCATGCAGGGTGCAGATTGTATTTCTCTGTCCACGCTGGCTATCGACAACTCCACCATTGATTCTAAATCTGGCAAAGTCGCAGAGAGCAGACTCCCCACCTCGTCTTTGCCCAACACATTAAAACAAACGTGACCTACAGCCTCCTCCTTCTTTCCATAATTATGCTCCTGCCCTGCTCTACCAAGACACTTTGTTAAAAGTTATTTGTAGGTATTTCAAGAAATAGTTAAAGGTAGCTCACACGGGGGGGGGGGGGGAAGTAAAATAATGCAGACTTTAGAAGTTGAAAATCAAATCTTTTGCAAAGGTAGAGAAGCAAGAATGCTGAACCCCGTGATTAGGCATTAGATTTTTTTCTCTGAGCTTCCTGGCAGCCTTGGCAAAAAGGTAACCATGCAGGGTTATGTATTTGTGTGTAGGTATAAATAAAATATATTTTTTGAACTAAGTTCTGAGAGGCATTTGTCATATATATATTATATATTACATATAATATATAACAGGCAGTATCTTGGGCCATGGTTTCCTAGCAAACGCAGAAGTGCTTTTGAGATAGTTCTTTCTCTCTTTGGCAACGTAAAAGTTGAAGGAAAACATGAATACCTAATTAGGTAAAGACACTTTGCAAAGACTATGAGCCAGTATTGTCTGGAGTATTTCAGGACTGTTTTGATTTTTGATAGCAGCTGTTTGGTCAGGACTAAGGGAATGCTCTCTTCGAATCAGTAGCCAATGTTTGGGATGCAACGGGCTGAGAACAGAATTTCCCTCTAGCTAGTCCACCAGAAACTTTTATCCTACTTCCGTTAACAGGGAGCAGAGGCACGAAGGGGCCAGCAGCTCCTACAAGAAGCAAAGCCTTCTTGTCTCTTGCTGCCACCTTCTAAGTGGCTCTTCTCTGTGTGTGTCTGGCTCTTCACATTTCCTGTGCATCAGGAGTTCACAATCTTACCCAAACCTCAGCACCACACCAGGATAACAGAGCCTGTTTTGTTAGCCTCTGTGTATAACAAACCATCCCAGAAGTAAGTTGTCTTAAAACAGCAACCATTCACTGGCTCTCAGTTCTGCAACAAGGCAGCTTGTCTCTGTTCTATGGGGTGTCAGCTGGGTTCCCCCAACCCCGCGTTTGCAATCAGCAGAAGGATCTGAGATGGCCTCACTCACTGTCTGGGCCTTGGTGGGGTAGCCTAAATTAATGGGGGCTCACTGGGCCTCTCAAGCTCAAGGAGGCTGTCTCAGGCTTCCTTACTTAAGGCAGCCAGACAAAACAATGAAAGTTCAAGCTGCAAGGCCTCCGGAGGCCTAGGCCCACCACCAGCTCACATCCCTCCCCCCTGCATCCTCTTGCCCTATGGTCAGCCCGGATTCAGCCTGTGAGATGGCTACCCAAGGACGTGAATTCAGGAAGGGGGGATTCATGGAGGATTCACAAGGTGGCAGTCATCCACAGCCCCATCCCATCAACAAACCCAACAACAGGAGGCAGTGGTTCTCAGCCAAGGGGTGGGGAGGGACAGAAGGGGACAGGTATGTCCTCCCTGGGGGTGGAGAAGGGTGTCATTTGGTACTAGCTCTGTTCTCACTCCAAGTTCCTGGACTCAGCCCTTAACTGCCACTATCAAAAGCCCAAATACCAGGCTTTACGAGTTCTACTTAAAATTTTTGAAAAGGATATATGAGAGGTGGACCTTTGAAGAGATGGAACAGTCAGTGTTTTAAGAGGCCTCCTGGAAGCCACACCTGTAGACCTTGTAAGCACGGGGCACATTGAGCTATGCCGCTCTATAGCCGACTTCCTGACACTTGCAGACGGCGGCATCCCCAGGCCTCCCCAGCCAGCTGTGTGGTTGGAGATCTCGAGGTCATTTTCACATCAGCTAAAGTGAGAGATACGGCATGTGAATGGCAGCCTGAAAGTCAGCTGAATTTTCTCCAGGATGGAATGAGAACACCTGACCGACCAGCCTCATTGGCCCTAACTCCGCACAAGGGTCACTCTGTGTAAAAGGATGAGTCAAATGACAATAAAGGCCATATGCTAATCACTCTTGCAGAAGCAGGAAAGCTGGAGGGCTTGATAACAAAGCCATTGGATAACAGAATCAGGGAAGAACATACTCTGACTTCAGAGAAACGGTGTAAATCTTTAAAAAGATGGAATAAAAGCAGACTAAACATAAGATCCTAATGGTTTGGCTCAGAGCATGCATACACACACACACACACACAGGCACACACACATGCATGCATCCACATGTGTATGCATCTGTGAAGAAACGAGATGAAGGAAGCCTGACTTAGCAGCAACATGTGAAAAGGATGTGTCATTGTCTGTTCCCAAGAAGCTCAATTTGAGTCAAAAGTAGGCCAAAATTAATGAGACCTTCAACTATATGAATAGGGGTATAGATTCTAGAATAAAGGAGGTGATTAGTTCATTCTATTCTGTATAGCCCAATTTATTCCATAAGTATTAGGCCAATTTCTAGGTGCATAATTTAAGTGTTAGAGAAAAACTAACAGATTTAGAGGAAAGCTGAGCATGATAAAAGAACCTGAACTCACCAGACGTGAGGAAGTATACAGAGGCACTGAAGACATTTGACCTAGAGAAATCCTCAGCAAGGACTTAAGGATGGCCTTTTACTCCAAGTGGTTGTCATGTGGGAGAGGGCTTTGATTCGCCCCCTTTGGCCCCTAAGTAAATCTTGAACCAGTGAGTGAAAGGTAGAAGCACCCTGGCATTTGGGGGGCAAAAGGAAGAAGAACAACATTGGATATTTAGAATGGCCCAGTAAGGAATGGACTGTGTGTTTCTGGTCACTGCAGGGGCTGGATGATCATTCATCAGGATAGACAGAGGCGATTCAAATCTTAGATGGGTAATTGGTTCAAAAGGAACATTAAAATCCTGTGCAACTAACTCTGAGGTCTTGGGATTCATGGGGATTTGCCCAAGGTCACAGAGCAAGCTGATAGCTGTGTAGCACCTGCGTTTCCTGCCTCCCTTTAAGCATTCCTGCCTCTGATGCCCAGTTTCCTCACCTCCATGATGATCACTCGAGCAGGGATGCCTAGGGATGACATCCTACCCATCCAGCCAGCCCTGTTTGTTTGGCCACCATCATGTGTAAAAAGATCTGAAATCGATGTCTATAGGAGGGCACACCAGTTCTGGCAGTAGCTGGCATGCCCCGAGACCTGCCCTGACCATGAGGTCCCTGCACGTGTTCCCATCTCCTGCTTGGCTGCCAGGGCTTTGCTGCTTATGGACTTCTAACCTAGATTCAGGGCAGAGCAGGAAGAGGTGGTCCTGGACCAGAGCACATGAAGAAGGATTTGCGGCTCCTTCTTCCCTTAAAACTCCCAATGTGATGGACCCGAGGAAGGAGGGAAAGGAGCTTTTTTTTTTTTTTTTTTTTTTAGCATCTACAATGTGCCGTGCATTTTTCTCACATGTCAATCCCATTTAATCCTCATAACAACTATATTAGTTTCCTAGAGCTGCTGTATGAATACCACAAACTGGGAGGCTTGGAACAATAGAAGTTTATTGTCTCACAGTTCTGGAGTCCAAAACCAAGTCCAAATCGAGCAGGGCCATGCCCCCTCTGAAGGTGATAGAGAGGGATCTGTTCCAGGCCTCTCTCCTAGCTTCTGGTGCCCTCAGATGGTCCTTGGCTTGTAGGTAACCATCTTCTCTTTATGTCTCCTTACTTATCTTCCTTCTTTGCACCTGTCTCTCTGTCCAAATTTCCTCCTTTTATAAGAACACCAGTCATGGGGGGGCGCCTGGGTGGCTCAGTCGGTTAAGCATCCGACTTCGGCTCAGGTCATGATCTCGCGGTCCGTGAGTTCAAGCCCCGCATCAGGCTCTGTGCTGACAGCTCAGAGCCTGGAGCCTGCTTCACATTCTGCGTCTCCCTCTCTCTCTGACCCTCCCCCATTCATGCTGTCTCTCCCTGTCTCAAAAATAAATAAACGTTAAAAAAAAAATTTTTTTTAAAAAAAGAACACCAGTCATGGGACTCATGATCTTGACTCGGTTAAATCTGCAAAGACCCTGCTTCCAAATAAGGTTATATTCTAAGGTACTAGAGGCTAGGCTTCAGCGTATCTTTTTGCTGATCCCTAACAGTCCATCCTGTGGTTCCCCCAAATCCGTGTCCTTACCACACGCGAAATACATCCACCACCATCCACCACGTCCTCACAGACATCAACAACTCATTGAGGAACAGGCCTAGGATCATAACGCTCCTACCTGGAAAGCAGACTTAAATTGCATCATTGCTGCCTTCAAATACCACCCTCTTTCCACTACACAGGGCTGCTGCTCTGGGGCACGCCTGCCAGGCACCAGGCACTGTGCTGGCCGCCTCCTGCCCTTTTCTCACGGCAGACCGCTTGTCTGGCAGGACTCCAGACTGGGCACCAAGGGACACGGGGCTCCTGCTGTCCTCTGATGAGGACGAGGCTCAGCCCAATGGGTCTGTCACACGGCATGGGCAGGCTGCGCAGGTAGGAGGAGGACTCCTGCCAGGGCAGTCCTGGAGAACACAGGCAAAGGGTGGAAGTCGAGTGCTGGGGAGGTGCAGTGATGGCAGGTAGGAGAATGCAGCCCACTAGGGTCATTTTGGGAAAAGGAGTTTCACAGGCTGTTGCCTAAACTGCTGTGGAAAACTCAATGAGCGTGGCTGCCGTGCCGTCTCTGGCTGAGGGGCTAGGGGACCGCAGGACCCATTTACATTTACGAAATAGCAGGGGAATCAGATGCTTAGCCAGGCACCGGCAGGCGGCAAACCAATGCCAACTGCTCACAGGGCAGAATGCCTGGTCGTCCACTTCCCGGAAGGATGGAGATCCAGGCAGGAATGGGTCCCGGGCTCTAATCTTCGCAGATGGAAGCTTTCTTTGGGCGTTAGGGGAGAACCAGTGGAGGGCACTGGGGAAGAAAGAGGCCACTGAGCTGATGAGAAGAATACGGCTTTTGAAGTCATTAGACCCGGCTTGAAACCAGCCTGTGCCACTCGCAAGCTGCATGGCATTGGACAAATTGAGAAACCCTTCTGAGCCCCATTTTCCCATGGGCTTGTTGTGAAGATTAAATAGACAGTATGTGTGAAGCATGTGACCCTGTGCAAGTTGCTGGGTCAATAAAAATTGTTTTCGCCTCTATTTTTCCCTTCAAAGCTGAGCGGCCCTGGCCATCCTGGGGAACATTAAGGAGACCTGGGGAGGGAAATGGACCCTCCAGCCTCTCACCTAAAAGGGTGAATGTTTTCATCACCCCTCCCCCCCTCATGCTAACGATGCATTTTCTCCCTTCCAGAGGAGCTGAAGGAGAAGCTGACAGAGTACGTAAACAAGGTGAATGGCCAGAAGCCGGGCTTCATCAAGGTCGTGCGCCACAGCAAGCAGGAAGGCCTCATCCGCTCCAGAGTCAGCGGCTGGAGGGTGGCCACCGCCCCCGTAGTGGCACTCTTTGATGCCCATGTAGAGTTCAATGTGGGCTGGTAAGTGCCCATCAGGAGAGGAGGAGAAGTCCCAGTGTGGTCCAGGGCTTTGGCTCAAATGAGTGCAAAGCATGCTGGGATCTCAGTCCTAGTGCGGGAAAGGAGAGAATTCTTGAAACAGATGAGATCTGGATGTGTGACTGACATAGGCCACCAGGCTGGCCCTTCAGGGTGGGGGAGAGTCAGGGGCCAACAGGTCAATACACAGTGTCTAAAGGATATGGTGACATCAGGTGTGACTCTGGCTAGTGTCTTCCTCTAGGAGACAGGATCTGGGAGAGGGTAAATACTAAGGGCAAAGGCTTAGAATTCCAGCCCAGCTCAGGACAGGGCTGCAACTGCTGGGCGAGGGACAGCTGGACCAGACATGAAGCAGACAGTGGTGAGAAGGGGCTAGGGTAGCTTGATGTTATCACGGGTGGCCTGGGCTCCCCCAAATGCCAACCCAGACATAGCATAGAATCTCAGATTCTTCCTATTGGTGAAACTGTGTCTTAGAAAACCTTTCTTTCTCTGGTCAGGGCTGCTCAGGTGCTGCGTGGGGCAAGAGAAAAGGCATATGGACTCAGTGGCTACAGCCAATCAGGGATAGGACATTGACATTCCTGCAGGGCCAGTGGGGGTGTGCTGTGGCTGGCCCCGTGTGTGGCTTAGTAGAGACCCAGGGTGAGGAGGGCCCTTTAGCAGGAAGGAGCTGCCGGACATGCACACAGCATGACTAGATTTGGGCATACTTTTATATAACAGGCCCAAATTAAGGCAGCAATGAAGCTGTTTTTTATAGTTGAAGTCCCTGCTTGCCATTTGTGACTATTTAAAAAGCATTTTCACTGGATTTATGGCCAGAAGAGGAGAGGGACACTTACTATTTCAAGCTGATTTGAATAAACAATTACGCAACAAATGCATTATTAATAAGAAGCTCATCATTCCTGTCTGCAAACACTTTATGCGCCTGGTGCCCATGGGGGCCTCCTGGCTGCCTGGAAGTCCTACCCCCCGCCTCTCCTTGGGCAGTGGAGGGCGTGTGGGATGGGGTGGAAGGACTGAAGCAGCATCAAGTAAGTTTCTTCTCACCTCCATGCTTCTGCCACTGTCATCTGCCTTTTCCTCCTGGTTGATACACTGAATTTTAGCAAAATCAAAGCCTGAGTTGAAAGCTTCCCATAGAACCTCAGATCTCCTCCTCTCTTCTTTCTTGGGTCTTGATTTTTTTTTTTTCTTCTGTAGAAAAAGGGAAAGCAAGCAGACACAAGTATCTAAGGCACTAAGAATCTCTCAGCTCAGCCCCAGACAAGCTGCAGGAGTGC
Source organism: Panthera tigris (assembly GCF_018350195.1). NCBI lineage: Eukaryota > Metazoa > Chordata > Mammalia > Carnivora > Felidae > Panthera > Panthera tigris. The sequence goes on along the minus strand of NC_056669.1, from coordinate 67,299,713 downwards.
CCAGGCCTCTTGCCAACCCACAAGTCTAGGGAGAGGGGTGGAGGTTAAATAGGGACTCCTTCCCTGGGGGCAGAACAGCGCTCTTGGAGCAGATGGCCAGGTGTTTTGTTCATTTTCCTGCAGGGGTGGGGGGAGGAAGGAGCTCTAGGGGTCGCCAGCTGGACACCTTGGAAGCAGTTACCGTCCTTCCCCTCCTCTCGCTCAGGGCTGAACCTGTGCTCACCCGCATAAAGGAGAACCGGAAGCGGATCATCTCCCCCTCCTTTGACAACATCAAATATGACAACTTTGAGATAGAAGAGTACCCGCTGGCCGCCCAGGGCTTTGACTGGGAGCTGTGGTGTCGTTACCTGAACCCTCCCAAGGCCTGGTGGAAGCTGGAGAATTCGACCGCCCCAATCAGGTAAAGCATCCTTCCCTGTGGCTCTCTCTGCCTTGTCTTCCAGGCAGGGACTCGCCTCCCAGCTCAACCTTGTTCCCCAAACTCCAGCCCCACTGTGGGATGATGGGGTGGGGGGTGGGCCGGAAGGGAATTACAGATGAGCCCTTCCAAAAGGACTATGGCACCAGCATCCATTCGGAGGCTCAGAGTTATTCATTTGCACACATGGTGATGGGACACCCACCGGGTACCAGCTGTGGTGCCGGGTGCTGGGGATCCAGAGGGATTAAGACTCAGTTCCTGCCCCCAAAAGCCTGAAGTCTAGTGAAAACAGACAAAATAATTGGAAGAACAAATTGTTGCTGGAGGAAACTGCATGGAAAGTGGGGAGAATCTTTTTCAGAGACTAACATTTGCACTTGTTTTTAAGTGCATAGAGGAGATTGCCAGCTGGGGCGGGGACCTTCATACGTGAAGAAGCAGAGTGAGTTTGTGGACACAGAGGAGGTTTAAAGGGACCTTTGGGAGGAGGACCATGAGGAGGCAGCCTCAGGCAATGAGGCTGGAGGGGCAGAGAGGCAAGACCAGACCTCACAGCGCCTTGTATGCCTTGCTGATATTCAATTTAATCTGTAGGACTCAGTCAAAAGTGGCTTCAAACTGCATTTTAAAGATTCCGAACTCTTTCTGCCTTTGCCACTGCCTTCACAGACACCCAAATGACTCCACTGTGCAGCCTCTGTTCCATGGGTCAGGACTCCTGAAACAGCCACCCCACTAGCCCTTATTTCTGTCTGGTTAATCACAGATCAGGTGCCTTTATGCTCTCTGCAAAGTCCTGCTCGTTAAACACACAGATGGCACCAGAGGTGGCCTAGGGGACAATTCTTGGAATGAAAGAGGAGATTAGAAACTGATGTTGCTTTGTATTACATGAGGGAGAAAGATTATGAAAAATTTAATTGAAAGTGGGTAGTTAATATCTGAGATCACATCTTTCCTTGCCAGAAAACAAACCATAGTCCTATTTATAACAAGGTGAAAGAGAACCACATAGCTTTCCTGCAGTTACCCCTGTTACCCACCTGTTAGCCCCTGCCACAATTTTGTGTTGTTAAATATATGTTTGGAGGTCACTGTGTGCAAGGGTCTCTTACACACACAGTCTCATTTGCTCCTCATTATAACCTTTTGACAGCTCATTGGGCCATCCCTGTTTCACAAGATGAGGACAGCCCATAAGATGGACAAAGGAGAATGTCCCTGCCACACAGGCTGTGGGCAGTGGAGCCAGGATCCAAACCTAGGTTGGCTAGATTCCACATCTAGTTGTCATCCACATAGATTCCCACTGTTGAGCTCATAACTGCCATGGTTGAATTCTGCCCCTAGGTGAGCTGAATGCTACTGGAAGGAAGTATACTGTCATACATGGAGTGTTCTTGCAGAAGACTGCACTGATATCCGCTGCTTTGTTCTGCTCATCTTGAAATGTGTCAGCCTGGTCATAGTAAACCTAATTCTAGGTCCTTGACAAAGAATAGGATCTCAAAGTTTTCATTACCTAACTTTTGTCAAAAACTTGGCTGAGAGAAAATTATAGTCATGGAAGGTTTTTGGAAAAACAATACTGACTTAATCCTAGATGAATACAACCTCATAGAAAACTGTGGGTTATACAAATATACTTTGCCCACTTTGGCTCCTATTTCCTTGGAGCTGTACATCAGTGCTTTGTCCATATGACGTAAGCTATCAAAAGAGCTCAGAGGTATCTTCTATTGCATTCTAAAGTGACATTTTTGAGATGGTTGTTCACTATGTCCCAGAGTGACCTCTAAGAATACTGACATGAGAAATTTCTTTCAAACTGACTGCTACTCAAAGAAAATCTTGTTATCCTCGAGGAATTAGTGTGATATTTTCACATGGGAGCAATACATCTTATTCCTAAGACATGTTTGTTCTTTTTCACGTTGGCTGCCAGGAAGCGCAGTGCCAGTTTTGTGGGTCTACTTTAATTTTTTTTAAGTTTATTTATTTTTGAGAGAGAGACAGAGAGAGTGAGCGAGGGAGGGTCAGAGAGAGAGGGAGAGAATCCCAAGCAGGCTCCACTGCCAGCACGGAATCCGATGTGGGGCTCGAACCCCCAAACCGTGAGATCATGACCTGAGCCAAAATTAAGAGTCGGATGCTTTACCAACTGAGCCACTCAGGTGCCCCCATGGGTCTACTTTAAAACCTTTGAAGGAGGACCTAACACTGTACATGCATCCTGACTAGCTCCTAATTTGTTGTGAACTCTTGGTCTTTTCAGACATTTATGTATTTTGTATTTCAATGTATTGGACATTTTTTTCATAAGCTCTTTCTGATCTTTTTTGGAATGAGGTAAGGTAGAAATCAATAACACTTCCAGGCTGACTGGGTCTACTTCATACCCTAGCTGGTTAATAAGTAATAGACTGCCTGAGGTGGCCTGTGCTCATTCCACAGTAAGTGTTTTAGATTCTGCTGTTTCCCTGAGTGGGTTCGGCCAAATGGGGAAGGCCCCTTCCTGCAGGTCTTGGAGCACCATGTGGAAATACTCAACATTTCAGGAATGTTGAGGGAAAGGTTGAGACGTCACTCTGCTCACTCTTCTGGACTGATGTTTTTAAATCACCGTGAATTCATGGAGGGGATTCTCCAGGCTTCTTCATTGTACAAGTGCATCTTTTTAAATTATTTTTAAAGTAACAATTCTGTCCCACAAGTTTTCAAGGTTTTACATTATTTAATTTAATCCTTATGAGGCTCTAGTTGATTCTATTTCATGGATATGGAATCGGAGGCTCAGAGAGGCTAGGGAACTTTTCTCAGTGACACACAGCCAGGAGGGAATTTTTCCCATAGCACACACCTCCAAGGCCAGGGTTAAAGCATCCTCCACTACAGCAGGATCTCTGCCTGCTTTAGGAGTAGTGGATTGAAGTAGATTGTCCTCCCTGGCTTCCTGTGGTCTGTGGAAGGTGAGCCCATCCAGAACAAAATGCTGTGATTTAAAAGGAGGGGGGCCAGGGACCCGAAGGCACCAGTCCCTGCCTGAGCAGCCTCCTGCATCAACACTGTCTAAAGAAATGGCCTGCAAAATAGCTGTTTCTCCACCTTGATGAGTTTCCAATTTCAAAGATGGGTCCATTTGCATGTGACTGACAGTTTTCTCATCACTGAGGATTCATCATTTCTCTTTTTCTTTCTCTTCCCCTCCAAATCCTTCAGCCACCAGCTGATAAGATGCTATATACAAGGGCTAGAAATGGTAGCAGTGTGCAGTGGAACAATTCAAAGTCATTTGTGTAAGCTAATGCTCTCAGCAGAGAGGCAGTCCACATGTGCTCATGCTGATTCTCCTAATACGAATCACTCCTAGCAAAGTCCTGTGCTTCAGTGAGTGCCTTTACACGGCCTATGAACCCTGAGCCCACACTGTCACTAAGGAAAGACCTTCCAGCTCCTGGACCAATTGGCTCAGGCCTAAGACCCAATTGCTCAGGCCTAAGACCCAGGCCATGTACTAAACCCTACCTGTTGGTTATCTCCCTCCATTGTCCCACAGGCACCTTCAGATCTGTTTTCCCAGTAGGGAATGCTTCTTCTTTCTGAAGCCAGCTTCTCCATGGCCCACATCGATGGGTGGTCCCCACTCCACCATCATGCAAACCACAAAGCCAGCGGGCATCCAGAGTCCTCCCACCCTCTCTCTCTCTCTCTCTCTCACCCGTTCACCTGTTTCTAAGTTCTGTTGATTTACATTAACTTGTGTCCTTAAACTGTCTGTCCATTCCTGATACACTGGTCAAGGGCCTCATCATTTCTCACAGGACATAGCAACAAGCTTCCCAACTGGATTCCTCCGTTTTCACCCTATCACCCCACAGCTGCTGCAGGATTCCTTTTAAAGCACAGATCTGTTTGTTCTCCATATTTAAGAGTCTGGGTGGGTTTTTTGTTTGTTTATGTTTTTTCGGGGGGGGGGCTCTCTTTTTCTTTGTTCTTTTGTTTCTTAAATTCCATGTATGAGTGAAATCATATGGTATCTGTCTTTCTCTGGCTGACTTATTTCTGCTCCTACCAAAGTCGGATTAAAATTCCTCACTGACACTCCTCTACCTCCAGATAAAATGCAAATCATTTACCGTGCTGTCCAAAGCCCCAGGTAATCTTTCTAAGTGAACCAAGGTTAACACGCAGGACCCAAGTTGGGAAAAAGGGTGAGGGAGGTAGCATGGGTACCCAGGTAGAAACAAGACTGGTTGTGCAGCTCAGAGCTCAGGCATCGGGGAAGCTACAAAAGCAGACATGCAGCCTGGGCCCGCAGACTGAGTACTCGGTCTCTGGGCTAACACACCATGCAAGTGCCACCTGGAATGATGGCAGGCCCTGAGGTGGGGAGCTACCCACGGCCACCTTGAGGAAACAGCCTCTCTACAGCCTCTGGTGAAGGTGAGCGTGGGAGGGGCCCGCAGAGAACAAGGCCCACTCCAGCTCAGCAGCAAAAGAAGGAAGAGGAACAGATCCTTCTGGTAGGAAGGCACCACCGCTCTGACTCCTCTGGCAGCCCCTCTGCTAACTGCTGGCCCATCTCTCCTCACCCCTGTAGGAGCCCTGCCCTCATTGGCTGCTTTATTGTGGACCGGCAGTACTTCCAGGAGATCGGCTTACTGGACGAGGGCATGGAGGTCTACGGAGGCGAGAATGTCGAGCTGGGGATCAGGGTAAGCAAGGTTTCTCACCCAGAGGGCTTGGCTCAGCTCCCCAAAAGGTGAATGAGCCTAGGAAGTGGAGAAATGGGGCTCCAGGTTGCTGACTGTCTAGTCCTTAACCTTACTTCGTGTGTGTGATCAGGGCTGCTTGAGGACAGGATAGAGACACAAGAGGGGACCTATAGAATTTGCAGGAAGAAAAGGACTTCAGAAACTGCTTTGGCTAGAGCCGGGGACATGGGAGAATAGAGCTCCCAACTATGGGAACAACCTCTTTGTTAAGACCGAACATAGGCTCCTCAGGGCTGAGCAGAAGTGTGCTCCAGGAAGAGACCTGCATGCATCAAGGGTGGCTGTACCAGAGTGACCCTTAGACTCACCTCCCCTTGGAATTTCTCACTCTCATATTCTCTGCCTCCTCCACAGCAGTCCAGAGAACTTTCCTAAAGACTTTATCAAGAGAGAGCTCCAGGGAAATAAAACTCGTGGGCTCTAAAGAGCAAAACACAGCCAGGCTCACTCCATTCTGTTTTCTGATGTCACCATGTGCTGGTCAGACACTCAGACCTATTCAGACCACTCTTCAGAGGTAGCCACCATCCTTCCCCGAAATAGAGGGTCTTTTGCAGCTATTGACATATGGTGTGAATGCACAATAGGCATCATTTTAATTTCTCATCCCATGGGAATATTTCCTAGGCTCCGGCTCTTTTTCCTGGGCCCATGAAAAGATAACTCCAAAATGATACCTCCCCCATCATGTCTGAGGGACACATTCGGTGCCCTGGTGGTTGGCAAGAATGTAATAATGGAGACAATGAAGGACCTCATCCTAGAGGGAAGCCCACCTTTCTGTCTAGGCCGTGGTCCTACCCTCACAAAAGAAAAACAATATTCAAGCTGTGGCTTATCCCTACAGTGGTCCCCATTGTCCTCTCCATGGGCATTGTAATTGAAGCAGCCTGACACATCCATGTGGGACAGCCCTTGGAGAGGACCTTGTTTCTGCTAGAGTTCATGGCCATCATCCAAGATATTCCTCATCACTGCCAGCTCTCCATGCAAACCACTCCAGCATCCAGCTCATTCCTACTAATGACCCACTCTTGGCCTTGTGGCTTCAGTGTCTGTATTTCCAGTTCTCAGTCAGGACTCCAGCTTGGACACACCCTCCTCTTACCTCTAACTTCCTTAGTCCTCCCACCCCCACTGGGCAAGTCATCTGACCCTGAACAGACCTTGCCCTGCCCTGAAGGGAGACTGGGCATCTCTGCTGAGCATCTCACAACATCTGCAATGGTCTGACCAGCACTGTGTGGGCTTGACTTACTGCCCAGCCTTAATCCTAAGGCTCTGACGACTGGCAACAGGAGCAGCCTATCTGCAGCTGAGCTTAGAAAACACTTCTAGACACTTGAATTCACTGAAATCCAGAGAGATTGCTTTGAAGGCAGTCAAAATGCATGGGCTTCGTAGGGAGCTAATATATTCATAGAGGACAGCGCCTGCGTTATCACCCTCCCTCCTCCAGCTCTCCCTACATCAGTCGTTTATTCACCATTTGTGTCCTCACCATCTCAGTTCCGCACCACTCCTAAATAAATGGTCGTCCCCAAACATACTATTTTTCACAAGGAGCTGCTGCCAGGAATTGGCGGAGCAGGTGGGGCCCCCTCCAGTATGTGTGCTCTCCAGGTGGAGATGCTTGAGGACTCAGAGAGGAAGTAGATGTGTGAGGTCTTCCCAGAGACTGAGCTCACATGTATGTGGGACAGTCGTGGGGTGGTGGGAGGCTTCTGGCTTTTCCTGCCCAGATTATAAAGCTGTTCTGGAGTGTGGGCTTGGGTGAGGCTTTCAAAAAGTGTTTAAATTATGGGGGTTTGTGTTCAGGGTGTAAAACGTTGCCTGGCTTTTCTTCTTCTCCGTCTCTTCCCTCCCACTTGACAGAGACGAAATGTCATTGTAGTTGAAGGAAAGGTGTTTTTAAAAGCACGGACTGGGGGCGCCTGGGTGGCTCAGTCGGTTAAGCGTCCAACTTCACCTCGGGTCACGATCTCACGGTTCGTGAGTTCGAGCCCCGCGTCGGGCTCTGTGCTGACAGCTCAGAGCCTGGAGCCTATTTCAGATTCTGTGTCTCCCTCTCTCTGACCCTCCCCTGTTCATGCTCTGTCTCTCTCTGTGTCAAAAATAAACATTAAAAAAAATAATAAAAATAAAATAAAAAAATAAAAAAATAAAAGCACGGACTGAACAGCCTGTTGGCCGACAGAGCTGAGAACAGAAGGAGAGGCTAGTTCATTTGAATTCCAGTTACCCGTCCCCCGCCACTGCCAAAATAGATTTTAATGTTTTGTGTGGTTATTAGTGTCTTCCTTTCATGTATTAGGAGTTCGCATCCCAGTGCCTCGCTTTCATCATCTGGGATCTCCACAGGAGTGTTTGTAAAAAGGAGAGATGTTGCTTTTCTCATTTCTTTGATTCAAAGGCAACATATTCAAAGTCCTTGCCCATTTGGAACACAGAAAGAGTTGTTTGCACAATTATTTGCTACCTGCTCTGGCACCTAACCATGCCATCCATCTATATCCCTAAAAAGTAGTTATTATAATACCCCTTTTATTCAGATGAGAAAATTGTGAAATTAAAGAGTTTACATGTGTTCTCAAAGTCATATAGCTTAGAAGAGGTAGAGAAAAGATTTAACCCCAGATCTTTATGATTAGAAAGCCTAGATAGATATTCCATAGTGAGGGAGGCCTGGGTAGCTCAACTGGTTAAGCGTCCAATTCTTGATTTCAGCTAAGGTCATGATCTTATGGTTTGTAAGATCAAGCCCCATGTCAGGCTCTTTGCTGAGCGGAGTGTGGAGCCTGCTTAAGATTCTCTCTCTCCCTCTCACTCTCTGCCCCTTCCCCACTCGTCCATGCATGATAGCTCTCTCTCAAAATAAATTTTTTTTAAAAGATATACCACAGTGATCTAGGGATAAAAGTCTTTTGAGCATACCCCCAAAAGTATTACAGTGTCCATGCAGTAATTTCCTTCTACTCTATTCAGTCATATCTACTGAATGCCTTTTTCTTTTTTTGTATTTGTTTCCAATAATGCCCCCTTTTTTTCTGATTTCTAATTCCACAACTCAGTGGGAAAAAAAAGAAGGGAGTTACTGTGGGCAAGCAGATGAAAACAAGCAATAAGAGCTGACACAGAATAAAAGGCAGAAAGATTGTATAGGCGATGGCTATAAAGATGCTAAAGTATAAGTAGAAAGCATTCAAGAAGTGGTAAGGAATTAGAAATTGTTAGCGACACTCATAAATTCAATGGACTCCCCTCAAAAATATGTTGAAGTTCTAACCCTCTGTACCTGTGAATATGATCTCATTTGGAAATAGGTCTTTGCCAATGTAATCAGGTGAACATGAGGTCATACTGGGTTGTGGTGGCCCTAATCCAATACGACTGGTGGTTTTGGAAGGGATATTTGGACACAGATAGGCACAGAGGGAGGATGACCACGTGAAGATAGAAGCACGGATTGGAGTAATGTCAGGGAATGCCTGGGGCCACCAGAAGCTGGAAGAGGCAAGGAAGGATCCTGTCCTAAGGCTTTGGAGAGAGTATGGCCCTGTCAATGCCTGTTTTCAGACTTCTAGCCTCCAGAGCTATGAGAGAATAAATCTGTGGTTTTAGGAGATCCAACTTGTGCTTTGTTATAACACAAGGAAATTAAAGTGTGAGTGAAAATAGGTAGGAACCTAGAGAAAGTCTGCATCTACTATATTTGAAGAACCTAGTGACTTTAGGTTTATGATTTCTCAATTTCACAGAGTACAGAGGACATTATACAAAGCCTAAGGGTTTCCCAGCTTGAAGAGTCTAATAAAATAACCCCCCAGCCCCGACCTCACCTCCCATAAAACTGGTCACTCCAAAGGCCTATTAGCTCAGTATAAAGATGAGCTAGAAATACTCCCATCCTCACCCCCAGTGATAGAGTGAAAATTGCCTATCTCAATTTTCTGCTGGGAAGAGAGGAAGAATTCTCCTCTGTGAGTTTCTCCCTTGGATTTATAACATAAAATCAAAATACTTCATGATCCAGAAAAATCTCAAGAGTAGAATTTAACTTAAAGTTGTTGGAAGTTCTTAAGCATCTGCAAAAATGTATACAAACCCTCTCTGGGGAAAGACCCTTTTAACCCAGGCCATAAAACTTCCCACAGCCAGAGTTTCAAGGAATAGGAGTTCATCTTTTTTAAAAAACCACAAATGAACAAGGGGAAAAGAAAGCGCCAAGAGCAAACACCAGCAAAAGCATTGGACAGCCAAATTTGTTCTATAAAATCTTCAAGTATTGACTTTATCAGACTCAGGGTATGAAACAAGTTGTATACTAGTTTTAAATAAATCGGAAATTGGAGATATAAATAAGAAGAAAGAGACTATGAACAAGACTCATCATATTGGGATAAAAATAGAATTTTAAACATAAATATAAAAATGGAAATTAAAAGTTTAATGGGTGGATTAAATCATGCAGATGGATATTATTAAAGAAAAAAATAGTAAACTGGGAAATATACCTAAAAAGATTATTCAAAATCATCCCAGGAGTACAAAGAAGAAAATACGAAAAAAAAAAAAAAAAAAAAAAAAAGATTGAAAGACAGGTAGAATTGAGGGGAAAGATCTAATATCTTAGAATTCCAGAAGGAGATAATAAAAAGTGAGGATTAGGCAAAAGCAATTATTTTAAGAGATAATGACTAAGAATGTACCCAAGCTGGTAAAAGACACCAGCCCTCAGATTCAGGAAGTCGGCCTGTCCAAAGTAAGATAAATACAAATATATCCACACTTAGACATGTCATAGTGAATGCCAGAAACAAAGAGATCTGTTAGCAGCCAGAGAAAAAAGATAGACTACTGAAAAATTAATGATAATTAGAGTAACAGTTGACTTTTCAGTGGCAATAATGGAATCCAGAAGACGATGAGATAATATCTTAAATATTCTGAAAGAAAATAATTGTGTCTTTTATATATATAAAGGAAAGTCATTTTATGAAACACAAAAACTGTAAGAGTTTGCCACTAATAGATCCTCACTAAAATAAATTACAAAGGATACACTTCAAGTATAAGGAACATGACCCCAGAAGGAAATTTGAGGTGAAAGAAGAATATTTAGCTCAAAAAGTAGAAAATATATGAGGAAATATAAAGACACGTTGTTGGTAAGTAACACTATAGTAATGTTTTATGGGATTATTAAAACTACAATGTGTGATGACAATTGCCAATAAATTGGGAGGGGGTGATTGTAATGAAAGTGTTCTCAAGTGCCTATATGTTAATGAGGGTGGAAGGGATATTAGTTGACTTCCACTTTTGATGAAGTGAGCACATTAAAATTTCTAGGGAAGCCATGAGAATCATAGATAAAGAAAGTATAACTTCCAAAGAAGTAGAGGGGACAAATGAAATATGAAAATGGTAAGAAGGGGAGAAATAGAAAGGATGAGAAAACATAGATGGTAGAAATAAATCCAAATATATGAGTAAATACAGTAAGTTTACATGGACTAAGTTAAATGACATTTTAAAATTAGATTTTTTAAGTTATCTGTTGGCTATTTATAAGAAACATGTCTGAAATGTAATAATATAGAAAGGTTAAATCTAAATGGATAGAAAAATTCATGACAGGCAAATGCCAATGAAAAGAAAGTTGATATAGTTATATTAATATTAGAAAAAATACTATTACAACATGTTTTAGTACAAATAAAGGTTTCTACAATGTGCAGTTCATCAGAATATATAACAATTATAAGCTTTTATGCACCTAATTTCACAACCTTGATTTATATAAAGTAAAAGTTGACAGAATTACAAGGAGACATCGACAGCTCCAGTAATGTAGTGGAATATTTTAATACATTTCTCCAAGGAACTGATAGACCAACACAATAGTTTGAATCTAATGGGCATATAGAGAACACTGCATCTAACAATTACAAGATTCAACAAATTTCAAGGATTAACATTATATAGAACATGTTCTCTGACTACAATGGAATTCAATTAGAAACCCACAACTAAAAGGTATAGACAAAAGCCATATTTTTGGAAATTATGAAACATTTCTAAATGCATAGGTCATAAAAGAAATTATACTGGAAATTTGAGAATATTTTAAAATGAGTATACCAAATATGCTCCATTTTACATTATATTAAATACAGCTAAAACAGCACTTAAGTTGTAAATTAAAACAGTATGGTATTGGCATAAAATCAGACACATAAGTCAATGGAACAAAATGGAGAGCCCAGAAATAAACTCACACATATATGGTCAATTAACTTACAACAAAGGAGCCAAGAATACACAACAGGGATGGGACAGTCTCCTCAATAAATGGTATTGGGAAAACTGGGCAGTCACATGCAAAAATTGGACCACTTTCTTACACCATACACAAAAAATAATTCAAAATGGTTTAAAGACTTGAATGTTAGACCTGAAACCATAAAACCCATAGAAAATGTAGACAGTAAGCTCCTTAACATAAATCTTGGTGATGATTTTTGAATCTGACACGAAAAGTAAAAGCAAAAAGCAGAAATAAACAAGTGCACTACACCAAACTCAAAAGAGTCAGCACAGGAAAGGAAACCCATCAACAAAATGAAGTCAACCTACTGAATGGGAGAAAATATTTGCCAATCATATAACTGATAAGAGATTAATATCCAAGATATATAAAGAATCCATGCAATGTGGTAGCACAAGAACCCAAACAATCCTGTTTAAAAATAGGCAGAATATCTAAATAAACATCTTTCTAAAGAAGATATACAGATGGCCAACGGGTACATGAAAAGATGCTCAACAACACTAATCATCAGGGAAATGTAAATCAAGACCACAATAAGATATCACCTCACACCTGTTAGAATGGCTATTATCAAAACGACAAGAGATAACAAGTGTTGGCAAGGATGTGGAGGAAAGAGAAGAGTCTTTGTAATGACCAAAAGCACAATGACTTGGATCTCTTCTAGGGCCAAACATCCAGGCAGATCCCTGGGTTTAGAGCACAAAAACGTACAGCACAATTACTGGTGCTTAATAACAGGCCTGAGTCATAAAGAAAAGCCTAAATTGTATTCTAAATTGTATTCAGAATACAACAGGCACTCTGTTCAGTACAACAGAAAGAGCATACACATGTTTAAAAATTTCTTTAGAAAATGTAAAGCCAGTTAAATTTCTAATATTGGAAGAGACAGTTCCTCAGTTATGTGAAATTGACATAGGGAAACATCTGGAAGCCTAGCTTGTTTATTATTCTTTGAAACTAAATTTTTTTAAATGTTTATTTATTTTGAGAGACAGAAACAGAGACAGTGTGTGAATGAGAGAGAGAGAGATTGAGAATCTCAAGCAGGCTCCACACTTTCAGCGCAGAGCCTGACATGGGACATAATAACATGAACTGTGAGATCATGACCTGAACTGAAATCCAGAGTCCAACGTTTAATGGACTGAGACACTCAGGTGCCCCTGAAATTAAATTCTTCAATGTAAGTAACAGCTATCTCCACCTTTCTGGGATGGAAACCATAGAAGTAGGAAAGGCAGAGAAAGAATGCTACCACAACTATGCCAATTCCCTTCTGAGTGTCCAGGGCAGAGGCAATCTGAGGAAAGAGAGCTCTCCTCTCCATCTTGCCCTAGGTGTAGACGACTATACTGGATTGAGCTCTCTGGAACGTAGCACAGAGAAGAGAGTCTTCCAGATAGGACTATGTTGGACACCCACTTAGACATACTTGCCAGTCACCAACTCCTTATCTGGATGTCTAAGCTTTCCTTACTTTGGGTTTCTTATTGGCATTTTAGACTCTCATCTTAGAATATTCATTATTGTCATTCTCTTTAAAATATGGTCTACTATTGTAATGCCTGTTGAACAGCTTTTCATCCTCTAGGCTAACCGACCTCTTACCACCTGCTCCAAAGCCGGGATCATTGCCTTTATTCCGTCTGAGCCAGATTACCCAAACCCTCGTGACAGCCTTGCCTCTTTTAACTACTCTTGCTTAACCTCATCTTAAGGTCTAGCTGAGTGTAGCATCTCTCCCTGTGAATTATTCTGCCTCTTCTCCCTGTGTAACTGAGCAAAATCTAGGACAATAAGAGGTCCAGTGGACTGACTCCATTTGTTGGCCTTGGGATCACCAAGGAATCGATCAAGGTCCTCCTTATCTGGGTATCCTTATTTAATAGCTTAATAAAACAAATTTGCATTGGAGATTTCTCAGTACTTCAGACAGTGCCTTTATTCTATTTCTGTGACATCTTTTTATTGCCCTTGTCTATCAGTTTTCATGCCCACTTTTAAACCTTCTTTCTTAGCCAAGAAGCATCTAGTATCTCTCTATACCCTAAGAAAATGCCAATGGCTATTCCACAGGGCATGTGGGATGAACACAAACAAAGAAGGTTATAGACACAGCATAGTCACCAGGTTTCAAAAATTCCTTAGTCCCTGGACTAGGTTCATCTCTGGTTTCTATAATCAACTAAGAAACAATGGCAATGCCTTTGCTATGTATTTTCAAAATTCTTTCCCTATAATTATCCTATTTACTGAACACAGCAATCGAGTGTTATTGGCAAGCCACATGATATTTTTCAAGTGCTGTAAGATTAGGGGCTCCTGGGTGGCTCAGTTGGTTAAGTGTCTCTCTCTTGATTTCAGCTCAGGTCATGATCTCATGGTCATTCAATCAAGCCCCGTGTCAGCCTCCATGCTGAGCATGGAGCCTGTTAAGATTTTCTCTCTCCCTCTTCTTCTGCCTTTCTCCAACTTGTATGCACATGCGCTCTCTCTCTCTCTCAAAATAAATAAGTGAAAGTGTTATAAGATTGAAAATATTTATGTTGGTCAAAAAAGTAAATTCTTATACTTTATTATCTCTTTATTATAATCATTATTTAACAAAGATAGCAAAAAAAAATCAATTTAAGTACTTTGTAAACTATAAAAGGCTCTATACAAAACTTACAATTGCATTATACATGTAGATATATATGTTACATTAATATGCTACCATACAGTTTATTTAGTGCTTTATTTTTTAAAAACATGCTTTAATTTATGTTATATAGTCCCACTGAGCTATTTATTTGGATAACACTCAAGAATCTAGGTCTTAAGCAAAGAAAACTGAATCAGGCTAACTTAAAGAGAAATGGAATTTATTGGAGGGTCATTGGATATCTCAAAGAATTAATAAGAACTCTATAGATGCAGATTCAGAAAACAAGAAAAAAAACAAGAGAGACTAGACAGCAGGAACCATAGCCAAAACCAACTGGTAAGAATAGTATATTTAGGACTGACTCTACTGCCATGACTAGGTGGCCCTGCCACTGGATACTGGGCACCATTGCTTGGGTCTTGGTGACATTTACCAAGATTCAAAGTCCTTAGTGAGAGCATACAGTTGGCTAAACCTAGATTATATGCTTATGCTTCCAAGGACAGGGGCAGATCATATATGCCTCCTTTCAGCTTCCTTAGGCTCAAGAACTACATATGATGTGGTCCCTTATATAGCAAGGGAATTTAGAACCTGAGTTCAAAAGTCCTCAACAGCAAGTCGTCTGATATCTAGGGTACTATGCTCCATGTTACAGGTAGTTTATCAGAAATGGGATCTAAAGCAAAAACAAAAACACCTCTTTATCATGGACAATTTCAAACATATGCAAAAATAGAGAGAATGGTATAATAAATTGCCATGCAGCCATCACCCCATTTCAATGGTGTCAGTGGACAGATAATTTGGTTTTAATCTCTACTCTTACGCAGTCCTCCCCCAACTTGTTATTTTCAACCAAATCCAAGAGATTGTATCATCAAAAATATTTCAATATGCATCTAAAATAGATAAGGACTTTTTAAAGAATACTATTTTTAGTCCTAAAGGTGTTGAAAAGAATTCCCTAGTACCATCAAGTATTATTGGTGTTCAAATTTCCTTCATTGTCTCATCATTTTTTGTTTTTCAAACAAAAAATATCATTTGCATGAATTAAAATTCAGTTGTTTAATATGTCCTTTAAGTGTCTATTAATCTACTGAATTTCTCTCTCCATCTTTTTCCCCCCTTGTAGTTTATCTTTAAAGAGATTGGGTCATTTGTCCTATAGAGACTCCCACAGTCCAGATTTTCCCTATTGAATCCCCCTGGTGTCATTTAGCATGTCCTTCCACCCGTATATTTCTTCTAAATTGGTAGTTAGATCCGGGGATGTAGGTTCAGTTTTGTAGCAAAAATAGGTCATAGGCAGTATGTGTGTGCTTCCATCATGAGGTACAGAACGTCTAGTGGTCTCCCCATTTGTGATGTGAGCACTCTTTGTTGAATGTTGCCTAGATCCAATAATTCATTAGAGGTTGCAAAACGGTGATATTTTTATTTTTTCCTTCCTCATTTAATACCTGGAATAACTATATATATACATATATATATATATATATATATATATATATATATACACACACACACATATATATATGTATGTATGTATGTATATATATATATATATAAAAGTTATAGTTATATATAGTCCTTAGTGAGAGCATACAGCATATATATATATATAAAATTTATAGTTATATATAGTTATTTATATATATATATACATATATATATATAGTTATTCATAGTTATATACAAATATATAATGTAATTGTATTTGAGTATAGTTGACATACAATGCTACATTGGTTTCAGGTATACCACATAGTGATTCAACAAATTTACACATTATGTTGTGTTCACCACAGCATAGCTACCATCTGTCCTGACACACTGCTGTTACAATATCATTGACTGTATTCCTTATGCTGTGCCTTTTATTCTTGTGATTTATATAAAGAGACGTTTATAATCATCCACTTTTTGGTTGCCTAGAAATATGATAAAGTTCATTTGGAAAAATCAGAATAATTTTATAACAGCTTTCAAAATAATGATTTGATTCTGTACCATCTTCCAAAGGGAACCAATTATTCCTTTTTAGTATTATTATGAACTTACAGATTTAAGTTTTGATGTATTTCAATTTATTATATTTAATATCCCTACTGATTTGCATATTTTCACCTTTGGCCATTGAGAGCCTCTGACATTGGTTCCTGAGTCCCTTTGTTTCTTTAATGGCTTCCCTGCCATCAAGATGTTCCAGGTTCATCTATACATTTCCTATTCCACACCTATAACCAGCCATTTCCCTAAGGAGCCCAGCTTTCTTTTAATGAGAAATGGTACTTGAAATCACAATCTGGGCACTAGAGGTGCTCATTGCTACTGGGTTGGTTCATGTTTCTAGGTCTTTTAAGTAGTCAGAGCTAGAAGTTATTATTTTTGTAGAGATAAAATTTTCTAGGCATTCATTATGATCTTTCTGATTCAAATGTAGGACTACTGAGTTTTTACTTCACCTTATCAATCTTTCCTCTTTATTTCCCTTCTCCCATGTCAAAAATTCTTATTCTTAATGACACCAACACAATTATTTATTTTATTCCCCAGTATGCACACAACTGTCTCAGAATACTAATAACAACCCTATCACCCTCAATATGATTGCTAGAAACAGTCTAAATTTTTTGTCTTTATTTCTGTTG
Organism: Panthera tigris; assembly: GCF_018350195.1. NCBI lineage: Eukaryota > Metazoa > Chordata > Mammalia > Carnivora > Felidae > Panthera > Panthera tigris. Next base: position 67,282,870 of record NC_056669.1, on the reverse strand, counting down.
TTTATATTCCACCAGAGATATACAGTCAAATTACCGTGATTTGAAGTCATCTAGAATAGTTCCCCTCTGTGTTATTATTACCAACCTAACAAACAGGTTCATTTCTTTCATTTGGCTTTTGATTTTTAGGAATTGTTGTTCATATTTAATTTTTTATAATTATGTAAATATTTACATAATCTCAAAGTCAAATCCACAAAAATCAAGTATATTCAGAAAAGTCTACCTTTTATCACTGTCCTCTCCATCTTGTGTTCTTACTACCTCTAACATAAACATTTTGTTTGTTCATTTTACTTTACACATCAAAAACATCTAAGGAAATACATGTATATATTCACATCTCCTCATTCGTAGATAAATGGTAGTACACTGTCTACACTTTTCAGTACTGTATTTTTAAAAATATATGTATATTTTTCTGAAGATCATTTTATAATAGAATAGATTATTCCTTATTGCTTTTTTATAGCTACATAGTACTCCAATGCATGCAATGCTCCATAGTCATTTCTGCCACTTTCCTTTTGAGGGCATAGTGCTATAATTCATAGTCTTGTGCATGCATTTTTTTCATATTTTACTGGGTTATTGTGTGAACAGATTCCTGAAAGCATAATTGTGAGGTCAAAGGGCAAATGTGTATGTAATTTTGCTAGGCTATCATCAAATATCCCTCCAGAGGGGTAGTACTTTTTCCACCAGAAACAATGAAGAGTTCCTTGGAGTCAACCAACAAAGTATGTTGTGAACTATTTGGGTTTTTGCCAATCTTCCAGATGAGAAATGGCTTTCAGAGTAGTTTCAATTTGCATTTCTCTTATTAAGAGCTAAGTTGAACAGCTTTTCATATGATTAAAACCGTTTGCATTTTTTTCTGTGAGCTTTTCATATCTTTGGCCTATTTTCCTATAGGATTGTTAGTCTTTTCTCTATTTTTAGAACTTCTTTACACATTAGGGATGTTAATAGTCTGCCTATCATATAAATTGCCAATAATTTCTCCCTGTTCATTACTTGTCTTTTGATTTTGCTTCTGGCGTTTTGTTTTTGTTGTTTTTTTTTGTGTGTGTACTTGTTTTGTTGTTGCTGCTGCCATGCAAAGCCTTTTTTCCTTTCTTTTCTTTCCTTTTTTTTTTTTTAACGTAAGCAAATGTATCTTTTTCCTTCTTGCTTTCAGAGTTTAGTCATAGGAAAACTTGCCCACTATCAGATCATAAGGAAATTCATCTATGTTTTCTTCCAATATTTGTGTAACTGTATTTTTCACAGTTTTTTCATTTCTTTTTTTTTTTTTTAATTATTTAAACCCTAGTAAGTTAACAGTACAATATGTTTCAGGAGTAGAATTCAGTAGATTCTTCACTTACATACAATACCCAGTGCTCATCACAAGTGCCCTCCTTAATCCCCATCACCCATCTAGCCCATCTCCTACCCACCTCCCTCCCATCAACCCTCAGTTTGTTCTCTGTCATTAAGAGTCTCTTGTGGTTTGTTTCCCTTTCTCCTCTTCCCCCCACTTGTCATATGTTCATCTGTTTTGTTTCTGAAATTCCACAAATGAGTGAAATCATATATTTGTCTTTCCCTGATTGACTTACTTCGCTTAGCATGATACACTCTAGCTCCATCCATGTCATTGCAAATGGTTTAATCTGATTCATTTAGAACTGATATTGATGTATGGTGTGAGGAATGGACCCAAGTGTCTTAGTTCTCAACATGGTCAACCAGTTATTCTAATACCTTCTATTTAAAATGCCATCTTTTCCTCACTGGTTTGCAGTAGTACCTTTATCAAACATTCAGTTGCCACATATATTTGAATCTGTTTCTGGATTTTATGTTCTATTTCCATTGATTTATTGGTATATTTACGTACTGATATCACAGAGTTTCAATTATATATAGACTTTGTATTATGTCTGTAAGTCTAACCTTAAAAATGTTTTAAGTTATGTTTGTGAGTTGGATTCTGGCTTACCAACTGTGTGTTATGGGGATCTTGGATTCAAAGGAGAAGATCCTTAAGAGACAAACAATGTCATCATTCCTTCTTTCCTGAACAGACTTTAAAATGCTCACTATCAGGATTTATGGCTACTTAACTTTCATATTGATGCTTAGAACCTAGTACGTGCTCAATGAACAGGTTTTGAAATTGAAGGACAGACAAATATAAGAGAATATATTCTATATAACTGAAAAGGTCAGAACTATGACCTTCTGAGGTGGGGTAGAAGTTGTAAGGACATTATCAATTCAATATAAGAAACCAGGATTAGAGTCACTTAAAAAAAAAGGGGAGCAATGCCTAATAGAATAATGAGCTCCTTATAATATGACATGAACATCACCACCTGTTGGTATCACTGTAAAGATAGATGGGATTTATGACCATAATACTAGTGTTAATAGTGATGCAGCAATAACTATATGTGAGCCATTGTCCTAAGTGATTTATGTGTATTAACTCCTTTAATCCTTGCAGCAACCTTGAGATGCAAATATTACTATTCTCCCCACTTACAGGTAGATACACTGAAGCACAGAGCAGGGATGTAACTTGCCCTAGGTTACATGACTGATAAATGGAAAAACAGATTTGAACCCATGAAGAATGGCTTCAGCAGCCATTATGCCTTATGTAGGTAGGCACTGTCTAGTAGCCTTCAGTGAGAAATCTGACAAAATTTCTCTCAAATTTCTTGTAGGTTAATTTTTTGTTTTTTATTCATTCATGCATTCACTCTTCATACATCCACTTGCCAGGTGCTGGGAAACTAGAGGTGAATGGCACAGACCCTGCCTTTGAGTGGCTCTCAGTCTAGCAGTAAAGACAAACCCACCTTACCATTTTCTAAGTACTAGTCTTATAGAAAATTATAGGAAGTGTCATGAACTTAAACAGGATGCGTTGACTCCTTCCTCCATTTTGACTCCAAGGACTTCTGTGTTCTTTGATCCACCAATGGTAACTATGGTAAGTATACAACCCAGAAAACCTGATCACTCTGTCTTGTGATATTCTTTTTTTTTTTTTTTTTTTTGAGAGAGAGAATGCTGAGCATGCATGAGCTAGGGAGAGAGGGAGAGGGAGAGAGAGAGAATCTTAAGCAGGTGCCACACCCAGCATGGAGCCTGATCCAGGGCTCCAACTGCAAAATCATGACCTGAAATGAAATCAAGAGTCAGACACTTAACTGAGTGAGCTACCCTGGTGCCCCTGTCTTGTGATAATCCTAAAATTATTTTTTTAAACAAAAAATATAAACTATTATTCTTTTGCCAAACCATGAGTAAAGATAATCAACACAAAGATAATCAACACAAACTGAATATGGTAAAAGATTTAAAAACTAAAAAATGGATTGAAGAAATAAATAGTAACATAATTCATATCTGCAAAATTTGATTCAAGAAAACCAAACTTGGTTGAAATAACGATGACAAATGAAAACCCTATGACAGATTGTAAAATGTGATGTGTATAATAAAAAAAAAAGTACTGATATTCATATGTCAGTTATTAAATCAATGCAAAAAAAATTAATCTGAATGAAAATAATTCTGGAAAAAATAAAACTGGAAAATGAGTATAAAAGGAAATATATTTTAATCATATCAAAAATTAACCAAGAGGATTAAATTGCTTTAGTGACATTTATTCCAAAAAATACCTTCTGGATAAAAATTCATTACGGTGAACATACTCCGCATTAAAGTACTAAGTAAGGCACACCTGTCTCAGAATCAAAACGGCAAGGATGAAAGATCTTGTGTGTGTAACAGTAGCACCAGGAGTGAGCGACCCCTCTCCCTGTGGGAGCTAGGTGAGGCTTCGCAGTGGAGGCATTTATGTGGGACCCCAGAGAAAGGGTGTGCGTTTTCAGGCAGGGAAGGGGACTATGGGTGCTACAGAGAATGGGGGTGACAGGTACAGTGACAGCGGGGAAAACACATGACCCCGGCTGACCCCTCAGGCTGGGAAGTAGGGGTCTGTAACCAGGCATGGGGCCGAAACGGAGAGTCAGAGACGGGGAAGACAGAGCTATCACATGGAGAGAAAAATTGGTCATTCATTGGCAGTCCAGAAGGCAATCCAAAATGTCCAGCATTTTCCTTGGTGACTCAAGTGAAAGGAAAAAAGTGTGCTTATGGCGGACGACCTGGAGCTGAGAGGTTCCACACAAACATTTACTTGGTTACCAACATCGGCCTTCTAGTTCTGGAACATCTGCGATTTGGTTGGTGACATAAACTCTTGGGCAACAGGAGAAAGTTATGATTTCCTAAAGCAGATCCACATTCCACAGCTGGTAGCAGTAGTTGCCAACAATATGGAGGATGGTGATAATACGAATAATGAGAACTTCCATTTATTATATGCGATTGGCTCATCATTCTGTATATATTATCTCATTAATTTTTGTATGAGCCGTGTGAGGTCTGCATGCTTATCCCCATTCTGTGAATTAGGAACCTGGAGGATAAAATAGGATAAAATATCTCCCCGAATCGCTCAAGCTTAGAACTAGCCTGAGTGGCTTCAAGACCTTCTCATTGTATCATGATGCTTCTCCGCCTCTGCCTTCAGGATTCAGCCATGGCATACATTTTAATTTCCGCATTTGGCCAGCTTTGGAAAATGGTACTGCTTTGGAAAATGACCACAGTACTGTTCTAGGGCTTGATGACATAGCCCAAATCCCTGATTGGTGACGGGCCCTGGGTCAGAAAGTACTACACAATGTCTTTACTGGAGGTCACAGCAGACTTCTCAACTGGAGGGGTGACAGAGACAAGAACTGAGCCAAAATCCAGAGTCCAGAGAGTCAGAAAAGGAGTATATGGAGGAGCTGCCAAATGAGAGGAACCAGAAAACAGACAGGAAGTCAGAAATCTGTGTTCAGGAAGCCGGAGACACGGAGGAGGAGGAGAAAGCAAAGAACGGTCTGTCTGTAGCAACTGCCTGGAACAGGCATCACCATTATTTGAGACTTTTACAAAATAGATCTTTGGTTAAAGGGCTACAGACGTCGCCAAAATTACCAGTGACAGAGGTCTGGGTGGGCTAATGGGTGCTTGCTAAGCCTACTATGCTGAAGCATATGACAGACTATATGGTTCTCCCTGGAGGCCACGCCTCAGAGGTCTTAGTAATCTCAGCTCACTGCTAACATCAGGGCTGTTCTCACCCAGCCACAAGGAGGATATTAAAAAACACAGGCTCCCACAGTTTCAAGTAAATCAACTCATCTGCCAGCACAGCCAGAGAGACTTGAGAAGGAAGAGAAAGGGTGTGGGCACCAGAATTCCCTGCTCAGCTGAGAAGGTCTCAGGAAACCGCCAGATGCAACATCTCATAGAAAAGCTGTGCATAGATTCTCTTACCTCCCATCCCTGGAGACCGAGAAAATGAAACACCTTAAATTGGATTTTTCTCTGGTTACTTCTAAACATTATGGTTGATCTAAGCCAGCTGGAGCTAGAGTTCAGAATAATCTGAGAACTTGGAATCACACATCCACGTGCACGTGTGTGTGTGTGTGTGTGTGTGTGTGCGCGCACACGCGCATGCACTGGGGGTGAGGCAGTGAGCCCTGCCACTGTTTTATATCATTTTGTCATGAATTGGAATCTGCTTTGGCATTGTCCTTCAGCCACTGTCACGGGGTAAAGCCTTTAGAAGGCTGACAGTTGTCAGTGGAATAAGAATTCATCCGTGCAGTCTTCTGAGGCCAAGGACTTCAAAAGACACCAAACACAGGTTTCCACTTTGCAGGCTTTTATACTTCCTAACGGAATTTTCCCAGTGACTCAAAGCTTTAGCTAAGGCACTGTCCACATGTTCCCTTAGCACTGTGTTGGATGCTAATAATAGTTTGAGTGATAGTTGGAGGTCAAGACCTAGCCTTTTCTGATCTTTATAAATGAGTTATTAAAAGTCTGACAAAGATGGCATTGAGTGAAGCCAAGATGATGGGAGATTTGGGGGTACCATTTACTAGGAAAGGGGCATTCCGGATAGAGAATTGGTTTAAAGGGGAAAATGGGGCATGTTTGATATTGTAAATAACAAAGGAAACAACCAAAAAGCTTGCGTTATTCATGCGTCTATCCATTCATGCAATGAGCATTTCTTATGCCATTTGTGTTATGTGCTTGGTGGTAGGGTACAGGAAAATGGAGTGCCTGGATCCTGACTTCAACAGGAAGCCAGCACTGTGTAAAACAGAAGCCTTGGAGGGGAGATGGGGCTCAGGTGCCCTCCGTGTGCCCACTCAAGGCAAGAGGATGGAGGAGCCCAGTGATGATGAAGTCTGAACTGAAACGAGATTTTGGAATTGACCATGGGCATTGAGTAGGGGGTGGGTGACAGGGTGGTGCCCATAGTTACAGGGAGGAATCAGCCAGATAGAGAAAAGCTGGATTGGTGGAAAATAAGAGATGTCAGGGGAAGACGGTGTTTCAGGAGTGCCATAGCTAAGCTAAGAGGAATATTAATGATAATAGCTGCTGTCTTTTGAACACTTCATTTGTGCTTCGTACACTTATTTAATACTAGACACTGTGCTGTGCTAAGTACTAGGTACACAGAGATGAGCAGGATAGCCTAGGCCTTACCACCATAGCACCTCCATTCTAGTGAATTTTGTGCTGTCATTTACGCCTCCTGAGAACCACGAGAGGCTAGAATTATTATCCTCCTTTTACAGAAGAGAACACAGAAGCTTAGAGCAGTTGAGTCACCTGTCTAGGTCCCACAGGGAAAGGGTGGTGGAGCTTGGATTTGAAGATGGTTCTGTCTGATGCCAATGCCTCTAAGCCCCCATCTTGTACTAAGAGAATGTGAGCAGAGAAAGGGCATATGGATGCAGCTGGAAGGCGGCCTTTGAGGGGACAGGTGGAGTCAAGGGTGGCTATAGGAGACAGACTCCAAAGGGCTATGGAGGGAGTGGATGGAAACTGGTAAGAGGCAGGGAGGTTAGAGATTTTATGTGACCATGAATGGAGGGAGAGGGTAACCTAGTGTTTGCACGTAGGCAGAAGCCAAGCGCCAGCGCCCTCGGGCAGTATGGACTTGACCTTAGGAGAGTGGTTGAAATTTTCATTTCCTTCTGGGCGGTTGGCTATATCTAGCCCTGCTGTGCTGGAATGTGTGCCACCAGGTGTGGCCTCCTGGCACCCATGGGGCCTGAAATGTCCAGGGCCCTTGAGGTCTGAGCAACCTGGGGCCTGTGAGACCTAAACCCCAGGATTTGGGGTCTCCCTTGCTTGCAGTGTGCATACATGAGGGAAGCTTAGTACACCGTGCAGCCCAGAACCAGTGACTCTGCCATGCCCAGTGGCCAGACGGCATCTGAAAATATAGAGAAGAAGGCGTCTTTGCCATAGCACGTTATCTTTAGCACACCAGCCATGAGTGACTCTGCAATTACAAACCAGCCGCTGAACAGAGGCAGTTTAACAGTACATTGTAAAAGTTTTACGGTTAGTAACGATAAGTGCAAAATTAATCCCTAAAGAACAAAGCAATTAAAAAAGTACATAATGAAGCAATTAGCTAGAAATGGTGGGGAGCAAGAAAGGGAGAATGCCCACGGACAATTTTACTCTGGAAGGGACTTCACACTTACGTTTTTTTAATCGTGTTCGATGAGGGAGCCGTAGAAGAGTGAGATTCATAAGATGCATAGAAAAGGTAACAATTGATAAAGGGTTTTGAGATTTAAACTGAAGGAAATTTTTACCTTCTTAAAAAGTTGGGACCAAGGAGGAAAAGAGCTATAAAGGCCGTTATTGGGATAATTAATGAAATTTTATTATAGGTTGTGGATTAGATAAATAGTAATGTATCAGTGTTTAATTTCCTGGTATGGGGGAAAAAGAAAAATAAAAGAGAAAAAAAAAACAAACTCTGGGAGCCAGCAATGTATGTTAAAGCTCCGGAGAGTCATTCGTTCCTGCCCCCCCAGCTCCCTGCCTGTTCTTTTCTGTGTTTTGTTTTTGTTTTAGCCCAGTCTCTGTGCAATTTTGTATCAGACCCTGGAAGGTAGCCTTGCTGCCACCATTACATTGTAGCTCGACTTTTCCAGGAAGGGACCATCAGCTGAGACCAAACTCAGTCCCTCAGAATGACAGATAGCAAGTAGGCCGGGGCTCCTCTCCCTCCTCCCGCTCCCCCTCCTCTTTGTCCTCCTCTTCCAGACACTGTTGTGTTCTTTTGATGAGACCTGATCTTCATAAATCTGCAATTGCAGAAGGGGAATTCAGAGACATCTACTCCCATTACAAATGCTCTTTACTTTGTAAAGCGATGCAAGAGGCAGGATACAGATAAGTATCCAGTGCTTGTGAGTGACTCTTTACAGAAATTACCCTTACACACAAGTTTTGCTATCAAGCAAAACTTCCCAAACATAAAGTCAGTCCTGAAGACAGAGTTAACCCCTGCTGTAAACTACCCCAGGAAACAACATTTACTCCCAGAGATCCTGACTCTAAGTGTGTGCTGTCTGTCTAGCTGTGGAAAGTTCAAGGGACCGGCCCCGGTCCCTGTCCTTGCTTGCTGCAGGACCCGGCAAGTGCTGGAACCGCGGATGTGCTGTGCCCCCACTGTATTCGTTATGCCTGCTTCGGATACTGCTCGTCAGTGACTTGTGTAATTTTCTGCACTGCATTGTAGCGATGGAAAGAAATCCTGAAGTAGGGGAGAGAAAACATGAATCATGATTTCAAGAGAGTTGCTTTTCTTGGATTTCAGCATTTCTGAAATCAAGTCATGCCCTATGAACTTAGCATATATAAATAAATAATATCTAAGTAAATTACAATTTATCCCAACCAGAACAGTTTTGAGAATGAAAGTACTACCAGCAGTTACACTGGAACAACAGGTAAAAACCAATATTATCAGGGGCAAACCAGGACATATGGTCACTCGACTTATACTTTGTTTGATGTGTGCATTTAATGCAGTTCTCTCCTTTCATGTCGCTAGGTGGCTGTTGTATGTGTCATTGGGCCTACAGTGTTTGACATTGGACATACAGTGTTTGAAAATAAGGACAGCCCCTTCCCTCTTAGAGCTAATGGCATAATAGCACAGACAGCTGATAAAAGAGAACACAGAATAAATATACAGTTACAAATTTCAGTAAGTGCTATTCTATTAATCAACTTGGGCTGCCATAACAGAATGCCAAGGGCCAAGGTGGCTTCAACAATGCAAATTTATTTTTTCGCTATTCTGGAAGCTAGAAGTCTGAGATCAGGACTCCTGCATGGTCTGGTTCTGGTAAGACTTCTCTTCCTGACTTGTAAACGACCACCTTCTCACTGTGTCCTTACATGGTACAGAGAGTGTTCTAATGTCTCTTTGTCTTCTTATAAGGATACCAGTTATGTCTGATCAGGGTTCCACCCTTATGACCTCATTTAACTTAATCACCTCCTTAAAAGGCTCTATTCCAATATGGTCACATGGGGGAGTTAGGGCTTCAGGATATGAATTTGGTGGAGCAGGACACAATTCCATCCCTAGCAAGTGCTATGGCAAAAAAACACAGAATGTAAGTTCCACAAAGTCAGGGATTTTGTATGTATTTTTCAGTGACAAAATGCCCATCTCGTACAACAGTGCCTGGCACAGAGTGGGTAGTCAATAAATGATTGTTGAATTGAACTAAAGCAGAGAAGGGACATGATCTGATTCATAGTTGTAGAAGGATTGCAGGGCAACAAGGATTGAAGGAAAGAGACTTTAGGAGGCTGTTGATAGGGTTGTCTACACAAAGATAATAGTGGCTTAGACCAGGCTGTTGACTCTGCAGATTGAGAGGTGTGATTAACCGTAAGCTATACTTAGGAGGTAGAACTGACTGCTGGTGTATTATTGGTCATGGAGGGGAGAAAGAGGATGGGATTACAGATGGATTACGTCATTATTGATGTAGGGTTTAGGCTTGGGCTATTAGTTGGATGAGGGGAAGACTAGGGGATGACAGGGAGGCAGGGAAGGAAATCGACAACTTGGTTTTGCACAAGGCAAGCTTGTGACGCCTCAGAGATACGCAAGTGGAGGTAACATGTAGGCAGCGGGATATATAAATCTCGAGCACAGAGGGACATAGCTCATTTGATTGTCACAACAACTGTTGTTTCAGTGTGTCATTTTTGTCTCCATTTCACAGACAAGGAAATTGAATGTTAGAAGGTGAAATGAGTTGCCTAAAGTTGCCAGTCCAGCAAATGAGAAGTGTGGGATTTGACACCAACACTGTTTAACCCCTGAGCCTGACCTCTGAACCACAGTGACCCCCTGTCTCTCAAGAGGCCTAGGTCTTGGGTACATTTCCTAATCTGCTTCTAAGTTATCACGTGACCTTGAGCCTCACTTTGCTCGCCTGGGAAATGATGGGCTCCTTCAGTTCTATACTGCAATGCCGATCTCCTTTGTAAATCCCATTTTTAATGTGAGTTTGCCATACGTACCTTTCAGAGATGACGCCCAAGCTGACAATTCATTTTGACACGCATGAAAAGGGCAAATCTCTTTAAGCAAAGACCCAGCACACCAGCTTTTTAAATCTGAATTCCAATGGAGCAAGAGGAAGGTTGCTTAGAACAAATACCATTTCTGAGTGAGAGAATGTTCAGCATCTCAGATTCCTTTTTATTATCTGAATAGTATTCCTCAAGGGTCCCACTGAGCCAACTGTGAGGGTGATGCTTGAGCCAGACACATAGCTTCCTCTAAGGGCTGTGCCCAGGGTCTGCCAAACTTTCCCACCTATGCCATCTCATATGTCACTGAGTCATATGGCCACCAATATGCTGGGGATAGGGAGGTAGTGATGACACAGTGTATCCTTTCTTCCAGTGGTTCCTGGTTGCCCTGCATTTCAGAAAGGACCCCCCTAACTTACCATGGGCTATATTCTTCAGACACTAGTCCAAAGAGTCGTCCTTTGGGCCAGTGTCACCCTTTTGAGGGGGCATCTGATATGGACAGTCAATTTGAATTTGATTGGGACATGCTAATGAGCCATTCATATGTGTAGGATTTGTTTCTGATTAGATTAAGCTTCTCAGAGAGGAAAGAAACAGCCACTGATTAAAGACATAAAAAAGGAAACACTTTAAATGAGTAAGTGGCTCATCTTCATATAGCAAAGTATAAATTAAACATAGTCCAGGGGCTCAGCTTTGAATAGCAGCTGGATAGAGTGGGATTTTCTGAATATGTCCACAAGGAGAAGATGCTCACAGCAATTCAAAGGGACTTAACGCACCAGAGAGGGCACTGAGCACTCTGGAGTAAATGGATGGGCCAAGTTATCTGATAAAAATGACTCTCAGACCAGCAATGAGAAGAGTTTTATTTGGATTTCAGAAAATTGCTCCCCGAGTCCCCGTGACATTCAAGCTTATTATTATTCTCTGGAAGCATCCATGATGGTAATGGGGCCAGAGATCTTAGCTCAAAACAAAGACTTGATTAGAGTAGACAGCACACGTGTCAATGGGACCCTGATTTGGAACTTAGTCAATACTTCTTTCTCAGAGCTTGGGGGGGGGTTCTATAGTTTGGGCTCTATAGAAATGTCTGGATTGGAATTAGCCTGGCTTCTCTGCCATGCCTGGGAAGCTGTAAGGGTCAGCCCTGTCAAGACGGTGTTGCCTGACCAAGGCTGGGGTGCAGCTCCGGCCCCAGACTCACCTGGCCGGCTCCAGAATTAGCGGAGCCACCACAGGGCTGCTGTCTAGCGGTCTGAGGAACTCTGGACTGTGTGTGACCGCCAAACCCCAACCTTTTCCTTTTCCACCCTGCTGGCTTCTTAGCTTTTTGACCTCTGCTCTTGTTCTGAACATGAAGCAGACTCTCACCTACAGCCTGTTATGAGAGGGTCCTACACCCTGCCTGCCCGTGGTAGCTAGCTCCCTCTCCCACTCCTTGGGACTAGACCTACTGTCTGTACCCTCGGCCTCTGGTGGAGTCATGTTCGGAATGCACTTATCACCTGCAGTTGGGAAGTTGTTGCCTTCTGAATAGTCTCTCCCAATGCCTGGGACTTTCTGCTACGAAGTCCCACTCAATAGACCGAACCCCTGATTATCGGTATTGCAGGAGCCAAGCCTCTCTGGTCACTTTGCCTCTTTGGCAGCTTGTATTCACCAGGGAGGTGATCAAAAGCTGCACCAGTAGCCCCCAAACCACAGAGGCTTAACCCAGGACGAGTTTGTTTGCTGCTCTCATCAGTCTCCTGAGAGGTGGGAGGCTGTCCTGGGTAGCCATTCTCTACATGGTGACTCAGGTAGCTTCCTTTGGGGGGTTACCCATCTTTGAACCTCAGGGTCATCCTGCTTTAAACATCCAGCAGATTGGGAGGGAGGGAGGTAGACGTGTTCATGGACTTCCCACATGGGATACTTACTGCCTTTGGCCAGGAAGTGGCAGCTGTTTATTTCATTGGGCACAGCTATTCACATGGTCCCTCCTGACAGCAAGGGAGGATGGGAGATGTAAAGGAGCACAGACATATCAGTGAGCAGTACGAGCCTACCACACCCTTGAAGACCACCCTACTCCGGTCTCAGCTTTGCCAGCCTCTGTATGTTCAGGACCGGCTCCTTCCATTTTGTCATGAATCCAACCTAGCTTGAGTGTGGGCAATATTAACCAGGCCTGTTAGCTAGAAAGAGACCTGAAGTAACCATGAATAAACTCTACTTGGTTGGAACCATTAAAAGATGCCTTCTGATCTCAATTTGCAAAGCAATCCTCGTGAAATTTCCCATGAGGAAGTGAACTCCCATGGCCCCAATCTTAATAGAGCAGTGGCGTCTGAGGAAAAGCAGAGTCCCCTGTGTATGATGGGTTAGTTTGCTGAGCTTGGGGCCATTGCGGCCCCCGGGTTTCCTGTAGGGAAGCAGCTATCTCAGCAAATCTCAAGACCCTGCAAAACAGCCTTTTAACTTTTTATTCATGAAAAGCTTCCAGACATTCCAGCCCAGCTGGTCTCTTTTTGGAATTCTGCCAGATGGATCCTCCTGCTGTTTTCTGATAGTTATGAAGACTCCCTTTCACACAGGGAAAGTGCTTCAAGTGCTTCTTAGGGTTGACCCAAAATCGGACCCCTTCAGGGACACCTTCCAAGAAAAGGCATCATTTTTTTTTCCCCAAGCATCAATTCTGTCCAGAGGACTCTGTGGCAGTGTTTTGACAAGAAGAGGGCTTGGGGAAACTGTATCCCCAAGGAGTGTTTTTCCATGGGGTCCCGTGGAAGAATAAGCATGGACTTTAAAAATGTTTTCTTACACTCTAAAATAATGCAATATCAACCCTTGTGATCCTGGAAGAGCACCAAGTAAAGTGCACTGGGGATAATTCAGAAGTCAGTCCAGGTTCTTGATCCTGTGTTCATGCAGGAATGATTTATCAAGCACCTATCGTGGAGGCCCAAGGGATTCCCTCATGAGAGCTAGGTGGCCTTGGGTCTTCTCTCACAGTCTGGTGGTGCAGATCTGTAAACAGGAAGGGCTCCAGCTCACTGAAAGTCAAGGAGTTACAAACTGAAGCTCCAGTGAGAGCGAATTCCACACCCATCTGCAAGAATTAAAGCGTTGGACAGCACCAAATGTTGGCGAAATTGCAAAGCAACAGGAGTGCTCATCTGCGCTGTGGGAGCAGAGCTTGGTGTACTCGCTTTGGAAGATTTTCACCTTCCTGGGGAAAGTCGAATGTGTATATAACCTGTGCCTCAGAAATTCCACCGCAGTGTAAATACGTGGAGAGGCGCCTGCTCTTGGGCACCAAGAGACGTGCATAAGAATGTTCCAAGGAGCGTTCCTCATTATACTGGAAACAACCAGACTGTCGACCAACAAGAGAATGCATAAGTAAACTGCTGTATATTTATACAGTGGAACACCATGGTGATGAAAATAAATGAAGCAAGAAGCAGGTTGCAGAATGCAGACGATATGCTTTCATTTATGTAGCATTCAAAAACAGATAAAACCAAATATAGATAGTTTAGTTTGATGGCAAGGAAATTAACAAAATTCAGGATAATGGGTTACCTTTGGGAGGAAGGAAGAGCATACAGAGTTTTCTGAGTTACTGCTAATGTACTGTTTTGTAAGCAGGGTGCTAGGTAAATAGATTTTCCTTATATTATGTGTCTTTAAACTGTACATTTGCACACAGCTATTGTAAGTGCTGTGCAAGAGGAAGTATAGGTAATACAGCAATGAGTAGCAGAGGTATTTAAGCAAGTTTAGGACAGCCAGGAAATGTAGGTAGGAATCACTAGGCAAATAAATGTATTGCTGCGGGCAGGGGGAGGGGAGGAAAATTCCAGTAAAGGGAATGGTATGGGGTGCAGGGCAGGAATCCGAGACTAGGAATCCTAGGTCTATCCTAGGAACTAAGAGAAGTTGATGTAACAGGAAAGCAGAGCATGAAACATGAAGCTGCAGCAAACAGAAAGGACCAGGTCTCAGAGGTCTTGCAAATCATGTTAAGGAATATGGTCTTTTCTCTGGAGACTAAAAGTTGCAAGTATGGGAGTGAGGTGCATTTTAGAGGGAGTTTGGCTCCATGTTTTACCTTGTCCCCATCCTGGCTCCTCTTCTGCCTCACGCCCTTGACCTCAGTTTGCTGGTGGCTTCTGGCGTTTGTCTTAGCTTTGCCCAGACTTGACCCCTCTTCCCTTCTTACTCCCATGCAGGACCAGGCCTAGGGCCAAGGTGAGCCAAGTGCCCAGGGTGCAGAATGGAAAGACGCCTGAAGAATAGGGGCCCTGCACAGCCCTGGTCAGCGTCTTGGTTTGCCTGCATTTCTGACTCTACAACCACCCTGGAAATGAGTTTCTCGTCTTCTGCCAGCTATTCTCAGGCCTCAGCCTCAACCTCCATCCTCCTTGTCTTTCTTCCCCGAGCCTGCCTGGTTTGGCTTTCTACTCTGGTCGCTGCATTTCACAGCCAAGTTAGGAGAAACAGTTACACATAAAAAAGATAATTAACAACATGAGCCAAGAAATACGGACCACAGGAGTGGTACAAATCATGTGTTTCAGGAGTTTGGAGGAACTTGGCCAGGCTGGCTTTGGATGGATGGAGAGCAGGAAGGAGGCTTTTTATGCTAAAGGAATAGTGGGAACATTTTGCCAAGAGCAAAGAGCTCATTAAAAGTCATGTGGAGATAAAAGCTGGACAGGATTTGGGGTCCTGTGGTCTAGGTCTATGGAGTACAAGGCTGAGATGCCACCACCCCTAATCCTTTGCCTCCAGGAAGCATCACTAATAAACTGTGGCACACTTTTCTGTTGAGCCCGGGGACTCCTGCTCAGAAGGATTCAGAGCCTCAGAATCCTCAACACGGTGCTTCAGAAGGACATTAACAAGCAAATGCATTTATCATGGAAGTATTATTTGCTCTCCTTGACATAGACTGCAGAGTGATCATGAGTCTGAGTGGGAGAAATGGTCAAGCTGTATCCTGTCGCCTTCCCTCCAGTGTCTCTCTATTTTACAACTTTGGATTTACGACTCTGCCAGTCACGTCTCAAATACTGGGCATCATTTGAGGTACTGGCAAGAAAACGTAGACTCACAAAATGCAAGTAGAAGGGATCTATCACATCACTGAGTTCCGTCCCTCCATTTGGCAGCTAGGAGAAACTTGAGGCCTGGGAGGGAAACAGGCTTGTTTATAGAAGTGGCAAACAGAACATAAATTCAGATCCTTTGACCCTGACCTTTTAGCAGCAGCTCCCAGCCTGGAAGGGGAAAGGGAACCTGACCTTTCCCTAAGAACCCACTACATGCCTGTCTTTGCTAGTGGCAGCTTTTCATACAACATCTCTTTTAAACCTGCCAGGGTATCATTATCCCCAATAAAAAGGCAACTGACACCCAAAGACAGGTTCAGGTCAAAGGCTAATGGGCAACAGAGGCAGGATTGAAACCCTCTTCCATCAGCCCCCAAGACCCGCCTTCCCAGATGGTTCCCAGGTGGATGCTCCATCTTTCTGGAAACACTAATAGGATTAGGGCTCTCTGGGAAGGGCTGGTGGTGAGTGAGACTTCACTCCATGCTGCGTAACTGTTGTTTACCATCTACTTCCGGTTCTTGGTCCCACCTGAGGGCAAGCCCAGCATCTCCTCTGTGGGTGTTTGCAAACACTGGCCAGGCCGAGGGCTTTCTCCACACTAGTTCGTGGTTCCACAAGATGAAGCCGCCTGCTTTCCACCACACTCATTTGATGCCTTGCCAGGTTTTACAACGTTCATTTATGCTCTGCAGCCAAAGTGACTCTCTTCAGTTACAGCAGTGTGCACTTAAATGTCAGAGCGTCGCTGAAAAACTGCTTGGGTCTGAAGGAAGTCATTGTGTTCAGTCAAATCTGGCCACATTTTATGTTTATGGCCTTTATTAGGGGATCCAGCTGAGCGAGTTAAAACCACTTCTCCATAGTTAGTGAAAGCCCAGGACTCGGAGATTGCTGGAATCACTCATTGAAATAACAGTTTATGTTATTGAGTGTATACCATATGCCTGGTGCTGGTGAATACAACATGATCCTTGTCTTCCTGGAGCTTATAGTCTAGCAGGGAGCAGGGGACAGACTTGAATAAACACATAAGTGGAAGTATTGTGAATAAGTGTTCCCAGGAAAAAGGGTGGGGCACTGTAAGTATTCTGAGGGGATCTAATGGGCAGGTCAAAGAAGGTAATATTTGAGCTGGGTAACAGTGGGGGGGGGGGGGGAGGGGGATTTATCCCAGAAAGATGGAGTAGCAGGTGCGAGGGCACAGAGACAGGAAGAAACTTGGTGTGGTCAAGAACTATATTTCCCAGGGCCCATCCAGAAGCCACAAGATCTAGCCTACATCCAGGGCTGACATGTGTCAAGTATCCCCAGAAGCTGTGGGACTGAGCACGTGTCTCACTTGTGATAACAAGTTGGGGTCACATGCACCCCATGTAAAAACCAAGCTCTCCATCTTGTAGTTGCTTCCTGTGCCCTGTGACCTCATCTGCCTTCTTGGTTACTGACCCTTGACCTTCACTTCTCAGCCATGTCTTTGGTATGTACCCACCTCTCCTGCCCTCTCTCCTCTTGGCACCCTCACCCCATGGAACTTGCAAGGCTAAGCCATCACTGTGTCCCACACCTTTACCGTCCATCCAGTGGCCCTGCTTCTCTGGCACAATCTTTCCTGTCTGTAGTTTCTATCTGGTTTGGGTCTTTCTACCTCACACCAGCTGTGACATGTCCCAGATGCAGCTCCCCTTCCTCATTTCCTCACCCCTGCCTTCCCCCACACCAAGCTTCCATGAAGTTTTATGATATCATTTTCCAGAAGGTCCAAATGCCAGTGATTTTCCTTCCTATCCTTTGTCTACCCTCCATGAGAGGGTCTCCAAGATCAGCTGTGGGTCAGACCTTTGAGAGTCTCTCTGTGTCAAGTCATTGGTCAGCGGAGCCACTTACCACCTGGGGATCAGAGATCTTGGGCTTCCTCTTGTGTATTTCATTGTCATTGGGCAGGGTCCAGAAGCAGCAGGGTAAACATGCCAAATCCACATCTTCTGCTCCAATGCCCAGAGACTGCTAGGAACCCACAGGCTGCATTCAAGACAGATGCCGTTACCCCCTCTATAGATGAATTCCTTTGCAGAGAAGGTAGGAGAGTGGGAGTGACTTCTAGATTAACAAGTGCTCCTAGTCTCTAAGGAGGAGCCTGATTCACCCTACTGCGCTGGGCCAGGCACTCTGGAAGTCAACCTATCTCTTGTCTGTTGGGCTTTAGCCAGACGTGGGAGTCTTCTGCAGTCATTTTTTCCCCCGAAGGTGGATGTTCAGGAAGAGCCAGATAGCAGCGATGATAAGGTTATTATAAAATAATAATGTGTGCATGCTGAGGGCTTACTGCAGGGCTTCCTGAGCCCACAGCCCTGTGCAGGAACAACCTATTATGCGTGTTTCATAGACAAGAGGTTAAGTGGCCCACAGTCACCCGTCAGCAGGCATGCAGTGAGGACAGAATGAGCCCAGATGTCCTGCCCCTACCTCCTTGACTGCCATCCATGCGGTGCTCAGACTGAAGCACCAGGGTTGAACATGATGAATCCACACATCCCCATCTTCTCCTGGGCGAAATTGAGGCTTGGGAGAAGTGACCTGCCCAAGGTGGAATTGCAGCAGGTGGCAGAGGCAAAATGTTTGAATTTAGTTCTCGCTGGCTCCAAAGCTGTGCTTTCAAACACTATGTCCTCCCACTGGCCCAGCCACTCCAACTCTGCTGGAAACCCATGATCTGTCCAGGCACCATTTAGCACGTGTCTAAAGGAGAGCTTGGGCAGGGGTGGGGTATATAATTGTATGTGCAGAAGTCCAGAGATGGGAGGACAAACATGCATGCTGGGAGAAGTAGAACATGTCAGCGTGGCTGTGGCATAGAGCATATGGGGGAGCCAGCACAAGGCTGGAGGGATGGGCAGGGCAGGGCTGGGCCCCAGGAGGCCTCACAGCCTCAGGGCCGTGCTGGGAAATGTGTGGTGCAGGGGATGTGATCCACCCTACACTTTAAAAGGATCACTCTGGCCGCAGGGAGGCGAAGAGACTGGAAGAGGAAGGCAGGAGGGAGATCGGTTGTTTGGAGGCTGTTCCAGAGTTCAAGTGAGACATGACAGTGGTCTAGACAAGGGCCGTGGTCAAAGAAAAGGAAAACAGGAGTGGATTCGAGAGTCCAACAGTGAGTTCACACCATTCCTCTTACCATGCGCTTAGAGGGCATAGGAGGTACAGCTGCCACCCTTGTGATCAGAACCACAGCAGAGGCACCCACTCTAAGGTGAAATGGTGAAGCGACTCTTTGAGAAACAGGTCTTGTAATAAAAGAGCTTTGTTACAAATCATGTTCTGTGTTGTGTTGCTGAAATATGCCAAGTAATAGCCTCCGTTCTGGTTGCAAAAGAATAATTACCCTGACTCTCTGTGTTGTAACATATTCACAGTATTCATAGGCTTTCATTGCAAATCTCAGCAAAGTGAATTGGAAATCAGCATGAGCCCCAGAATGTACGGGTCATGGAAATGAAGGTGCACAGCCTGAGGCCTTCCATGGCTTCCTCTCTTGCCTAAGCTTCAGTGGAGGTCAGACAGATCCTTTTCTCTTCAGTACCAGCCGTGTGGCCTTGGACAAGGGACAGCCTTTGGTCTCAGTTTCCCCATTTGGAATTGGAGACAATAACCACTGTAACACAGGGTTATTCTAAAGATCCTGCTGAATATAATTTGTTTAGTAAGAGCTGAGCTGATGACATGATTATGTGCCAGGCATGTTGCTAAGCACTTTGTATATAATCACTTTAATCTCCTCGGGAACCTCATGAAAGAGGTACTATTTTAATCCCCATTTGAGAGGAGGAAACTGAAACACAATGAGATTGAGTGACGTACCCAAGGTCACGCAGCTAGCATGAAACAGAGCCAGGATTTGAACCCAAACAGTCTGGTTCCAAACCCTCTGCTCATAACCACCACACTATACTACCTACCCACATACACAGTCCAGTGCCTGGTACATGGTGGACCCTCAGTGCAAACGCTTGTGTCTTTTCCATTGGCCATAAATTATATACTGAAGGCAAGACAAGTTCAGAGAGTGGAAAGGCGATCAGTTGCCTTCCAACTCTGACAGTCTGTAGGGACCAACTGTTGTGAAACAGACGGGTGGAACAGAAGGCATTCTCTTCCTGACACACACACAGAGTAACTTAGTGAAATCCAAAGTTGACCTTATAGTACACTTATCTTGATGAACAATGAGAAATGTATAGAATTTTCCAATCATTGTATTGTACACCTGAACCTAATACAACACTGTATGTTAACTATACTCAAAAAAAAACAAAAACAAAAAAAAAAAAAAAAGGAAAGGAAAAACAAAGTTGACCTTATCTTAGATGCAGACCTATCCTTGATGGATACAGGTTATAAGTGTGAACATTATTTACCAAATTATCTGGTTGACAGTATCTGACAGGTGCTCACTGCTATCCACCAAGAAATAATGATTATTTTCCCTCAGAAGCTTCATTCATCAGCTCTGGCCAGGTATTTCGGATTCATCACACATTTATTAAGCATCAATCATATAGTGATTGAGTGATTAAGTATCATCATCCATATATTGATTCAACAAGTACTTACTAAGTACCTGTATGTACCAGGCCTGTGTTAGTGCTAGGGATGAGAAATGAAGGAGACAGGAGTTCTTTCCATCTAGGAACACGAAGTGAGGGAAGGAGGCTGACAGGTAAGCAGGAAGTTGCGATATCAAGAGCTTGGGGAGCAGAGGAGGGAGAAATTGGCTCTGCCCCCAAAATTGAGCAAAGACTCTACAACAGAGAAGTCATGTGGTCAGGATCTTGACAGATTACATTTTTTCAGCTGGAGAAGGAGTAGCATTCTACAATGACAAAAAGATGTGCACATCCCAGAACATTGGAAGTTCAGAGTGGCTGCAACATTTGTGGCAAGACCTCCAAGACACTGTCCTTTGGCACTCAGAAGAGAAGATCATTTTTCTTTATTTTTTGAAGTCAAATTGCATCTGATTCAAGCTCCTAGTCACTGAGGTCAGCGAGAAGTTTCACATGATTGCCTTCTTTGTATCTCCCTCTCTCTTGGGTTCTATTAGAACTCAGGGCCCAGGAAAAGACGGACCAGGAGAAGGGCAACAGGCTCACTCCCTCTGGTGATCACTAATCTCTGTCTGGCCCATGTGGTCCATTTTAGGATGATACCTCTGCTGGGAGTCTCTACTGGTTCCTCTAGGTCTAGCATTGCTGCAGAGACCATTATGAAGATTTTTGTTAACTTCTCTGTCAGGGGCTAGGAGAGCCCAGATCATTGGTCACACAATGTCTAGTCTCTTCTTTGCAGGAATGGAAGGGATGAAAAAAGAAGGTGCATTCTTTGCTGGTAAATCCACAGCAACAAGAAACAAGACACAAAATAATGACTCAATAACCTTCCTGCTATAGGAATAGAAATAAGGTAGAGCTCACCCCCTCTGTAGACACTAGTCTGGAGAGACAAGATGAAGAGAGCTGGAGTTGTTCATGCTCAGATTGAATGGTCACCTAAGGCCTACTTTAGTGGCTCAGAGTCAGGTCTGGGCACTGGTGAGTGACTCTGTGTCTTCTACAGGTGTGGCAGTGTGGCGGGAGCGTGGAAGTCCTGCCTTGTTCTCGGATTGCCCACATTGAGCGAGCCCACAAGCCCTACACCGAGGACCTCACAGCCCATGTCCGCAGGAATGCCCTCAGGGTGGCTGAAGTCTGGATGGATGAATTTAAAAGCCATGTCTACATGGCATGGAACATACCCCAAGAGGTAGGAAGCCCCTGTGGGGATGGGGTTTTGGGGAGGGTTGGTAGAAAAAAACATTAAAACACAAAAAATATGGGACTAACCCTTTTTCCCATAGATCAGGCAGAGTCTTATTATCCATGGTAGAGTAGACTCTCAGCCCCAAAAGATACTACATGTGGGAGAAAAGAGGCGGACTGTGAGGCACTAAGCCATGTCTTATCCCCACCCCTGTCCCTGGTCAGCATGCTTAAAGAAAGACTTCTTCTCTCCTGACCTCAGTTATCCTCATTTTAAATGAGAACATTGGACCGGGTGGCTCCAACTTTACTTCATGTCTAGGTCCTCAGCCTCTCTGCTATACAAATATACCAGCAATTACCAAAATTCACCAAAGTGCCCTTTAGTCTCCCTGTAGACTATATTTAGGCTTCTCCATCGAACCTGTGACCAGAGCAATAGGAATGTCCATATGCCTTTGGGATTTCTGGAACCAGATGCATGAGGAGGGGATACACTCTCACAGGACCCTCAGGAGGAGAAGGGAACTGTTCTGGATGATTTCTAATCATCAGAGAATCTCATCATTGCCTGCCACTGTCCTCTATCCCTCTTATCACCTACATTTAAGAAATGCCAGAGAGAAAGCAATGTTTCTCTAGTAGATTGGTTCTGCCTTGTCATGTGTCACATGGAAATGACCTTGGACCACTGAGTTGCGAGAACCCAACAGATGCCAGCCACGGGATCCCAACCTGCTTACCAGCCTCTCTGCCTGGAGATCATTGGTTATGTTGCACTGTCTATGTGAGATAGCTGTTGACTGCATGACCTCCTTCTTTCCCCTTGGGAATCCTTTAAAAAGCTTCAGTTCTCTCTTCCTAATAGAGAAATGGTTGATTTTTGCCTAACGTTTCCATATGAAGGTCCTGTTCCCTGATCTCTCCACCCAGCTAATGTTGCTCTGGCAGAGTGATTGAAGGTTACCTGGACCATGGGCAGGAGCTTTTAGGCAGCCCCCATCACCTCCACTATCATGGGGGTGGGGGGGGGTGGGGTTGGGATGTGTACTCCCACGACCAGTGACATTTCACCAGTAGGGAGAAGAGGAGCCAAGAAGTACCAGCCAGAGTGTGAGCAACCTTAATGAACCAGCCCCAGGATTGTATCCCTGACAGTGGGAGTGTTTCTAGGGAAACAGCAGTGCCTTCTAGACCCATCTGTGGCTGTGGGAGTTGGATCACAGTATTCTTGGGAGCATGCGGAGCCCCACTGTGGGTGTCCTCTGATAGCAAAATGTTAAACACTTGGAAAGTCCCCCAGGAACTTAGCAGTGAAGTATCATAGATCCGTAGTCTCTTAGAGTCCTGTCCACACTCTTGCCCCCTTCTCTCTGTACCCCAAAGCTGCAAATCTTTTAGTCTTCTCCCCTCATAGTGGCTGATAGATGTTGAAATGGATAGTAAATCCAATGAATGGCAGAGACCAAGAGAGAAAAGTAACTGGAAAATGATGAAACTCAGTGTGTGTCTGTGACTTCTCAGAGGGTAGTTCAAACCCGGTCAAATGGGTAGGATGAGAGGGAAGTGAATTCAAGAAAGGCAGATAAGGGGCTCCTGGGTGGCTCAGTCAGTTAAGCATTTAACTTCAGCTCAGATCATGATCTCACAGTTCATGAGTTAGAGCCCCACATCAGGTTCTATGCTGACAGCTCAGATCCTGGAGCCCACTTCAAATTCTGTGTCTCCCTCTCTCTCTCTCTCTCTCTCAAAAATAAACATTAAAAATTTTTTTAGTAAAAAAGGGAAGGCAGATGAGCAGTGGGAGTGTCCAGGATAAAGCCTCAGATGGAGAAGGTGGTCAGTGTGTTTTCTAAAAGTCTATCTCTTGACCCCCACTATTCCCTGCTTTGTCCAGACTCCATCTCCTGCCTCTTCTGAGACTTCTGGAAAGAGTCAACACATACCCCCTCCATTCACTTCTCAAGTCACATCCCAGTATTGCCCCCAAACTGCTTTTGACAAAGCATCTTAACTGCTTAATGGACATTTTAAAGTCTTTAACCTCCAGGATCCCACCTTTTCCTTGAAATTCTGTACTTGCTTGGCTCTTTGATTCCATACCCCAGGATATCCCCACCTCTCTCTGATTGCTCCTAATTCCCTGTGGGCAATGCTTACCTCCCCTGGATGCTTAAGTGCACCCAGGCATCCACCCTTGGCCAACCACTCTCATTTTACTCCCTGGTGGTCCCATCTATTCCTGGGTCCTCCTACCATCTATCCATTGACGACTTCCTAACTAATACCTCTAGCCCTGACTTCTGCCTTTAGCTTCAGACCTGCAGCTGCACGTCGATCTCCTGGGTGCTCCCTCAGGCACTTTAGACTGGATCTGCCAAAAATGGAGAACATCTTTCCCCCCAAAGCTGCTCCTGTTCTCCCTCCCATTACAGTTGAGGATACCACCATCTTCCCAGATCTATGAGCTTGAAACACGTCTTCCTCTGATCCTCCTTTCCCTTAAGCCCCATTCCCAATCCATCACTGAACTCTTCTGTCCGTTCCTACCCACCTCACGTCTGAGTTCAGGCCTTGTCTTTTCCTGCACAAGAGCCCCTGGTTTCCCTGGCTCGAGACTTATCCCCCTCAAATCTATCCTCTGCACTACCCAAAGTTATCTTTAAAAAATAAAAATAAACACACACACACACACACACACACACACACACACACACACACACACACACAGTGGGGCGCCTGGGTGGCGCTCAGTCAGTTAGGTGTCTGACTTCGGTTCAGGTCATTATCTCACGGTTAATGGGTTGGAGCCTCACGTCGGGCTCTGTGCTGACAGCTCAGAGCCTGGAGCCTTCTTCGGATTCTGTGTCTCCCTCTCTCTACCCCTCCCCTACTTGTACTGTGTCTCTCTCTCGTGCTCAAAAATAATAAAACATTAAAAAATTTTTTTAAAACTCAGTGACCACATCATTGCCCTGCTTAAAATCTTGAACGGACTCTCACTGTGCACCAGATCAGGCATAAACCCCTCTGCCCACCTGTAACCCCCTGTCCCCACTCTGTATTATAGTTTCTGTAGACTGCAGGACAGTGAGAGCTCCAGAGTTTCCCATCTATTCCATGCTATTTCTTCTCTCTGTATGTTTGCTCATTTTGTCCTCTCTGCTTGGAACTCCCTACCCTCTGCCTCTCCCCCAGCATCCACCCTTACCGATTTCCCTCCATCCTAGTAGACTCAGTTCCAGTGACCCCTCCTCTAGAAAGTCAGCCTCAGCTAGAGAAAGTGCCCCCTTTGCATGTATGTCTGTGTCATTGCAGCACTATCCTGTGAAAGAATGTTCTATTGTGTAAAAGTCTCTCTCTCTCTCTCTCTCTCTCCCCCCCTCTCCCTCTCCCTCTCTCCCTCCCCCTGCCCCCAGGGGCTCTCAAATCTGGCTGAACATTAAAATCCCTTGTGTTCCAGCCCCAGAGATTATGACTTAATTGGTTTGGAAGGGGACCAGGGATCATTTTTTGGAAAGCTCTTCAGGGATTCTAATATCCATCCAGGCTGAGAGCCACTGCATTAGACCACAGGCTTCCTGGGGACAGATTGTATCCTTCATTTTTGTGTCACCATACCTAGCGCAAGCCAGGGCACATGATCAGAGCTCAGGAAAACCTTGCCGATGCTTATTAACAAATGGATCTGCTGGCAGTGTGTGTAATTCCTTTCTCCCTCGGTCAGTGGCTCCTAAAAGCAGATCTGCAGACCAGCTGATCAATTCTGGGTCTCATCCTCAGAGATTGTGATGAGTAGGTATGTAGTGGTCCCAGAACCTGTTCAGAGCTCTCTGGGTGCCGGTTTGGGGCTGCCAGATTTGAGTAATACTAGATTAACTAATCCTGCTAGTCTTTAATTCACCTTGAGTGTCACCTCCTCCAGGAAGCCTTCTCTGATTGCTCGCCTTTCCCTCCCCACCATCTTGGCTGCCCCACACAGTGAGATGGACTAAGGGCTCCTTCCTCTTCTGCTCTCCCTCAGCACCCTGTTTGCTTCTGTGCTTCACACTGTGTACAGAGTCTGTTTACTTGTCCGGGTCTTCCTTTCAAGCACAGTCTGTGCCTTCTTCCTCTTTGGATGCACAGTGCTTAGGACAGCACCTGGCATGTACTAAAGATGAGCTGAAGGGGCACCTGGGTGGCTCAGTCGGTTGAGCGTCCGACTTCAGCTCAGGTCATGACCTCACGGTCTGTGAGTTCGAGCCCCGCGTCAGGCTCTGTGCCGACAGCTCAGAGCCTGGAGCCTGCTTTGGATTCCGTGTCTCCCTCTCTCTCTGCCCCTCCCCCACTCATGCTCTGTTTCTGTCAAAAATAAACATTAAAAAATTTTTTTAAGATGAGCTGAAAAAGAGGGAGGAAGTGTGGATGCCACATGCCCCGCGTGCCTTCCCCAAGAGTTTTCCCGGCTGCCCTTGCTGTGGTGCTATATCAAGACCTTCTGCTCAACCACAGCACATCTGCTACCTGTTTACTTAACCTTTTGCCTCCAGCATCCCAGCTGCAGGTAGAGAGTCAGACCCCACAACCCTGCCCAGTGGCTGCCTTGAAAATTAAATAAGTTCATGTACATAAAGGCTCTGATGGGTGCTCGGCAAGTAGAAAAAGCACCAGATCAGTCTTACCTCTCGGTGTGGGTGGTCTTGCCTCTGCCTTCTGCATTCCCACCCCAGCTTTCAAATGCCCTTGCAGGGCATTTATCCTGCCCAGTCACCTTCTATGCCAAGTCCTCCCCCTGCCGTGCACCAGCCAGGTCCGCCAGCTCTATGACCTGCTTCCTTTCCACGTTCAGTCCCAAGCTTTGGGATGGCCAGAGGAGCTGCCAGCTCTGGCATCCTTTCTACTGATTGAAAATCAGTTTGTTTATCAACACACAGGAAGTCAGCCTGCAGCAAAGCATCAACATTCTCTTACACCAGGTTCAGGAACTCTAGCCACCGCCCCCCCACCCCCACCCCCACCCCCACCCCACTGCCTTCTCTTGCCCAAAGACAGGTTGAGTGCCAGGGATGACTCACCATGGTGCACAAGTGATGGCCCTTCTCTAGGTTTGGCTACAAGATGTTGTGTATGTGGCTGCACACACGGGCGGGAATACTGGCCAGCTTTTTGTGTGGCTGGGTGTATTTGTTTCCAAGGGCCACCATCACAAATTACCACAAATTGAGTGGCTTTAAACAACAGAAATTACTCTCTTGCAATTCTGGAGGCCAGAAGCCCCAAATCAAGGTGACGACAGTGCTGTGCTCCCTCCAAAAGCTCTAGGGGAGGATACTTCGTCTTCTCCAGCTTTTGGTGGTTCCTGGCATATTCCTCGTCTCGTAAATGCACCACTCCAGTCTCTCCCTCTGTTTCTATGACTCTGTGTGTTCATAAGAGATAGGGGGGTGGCATTGAAGATACTGGCCATTGCATTTAGAGCTTACCCTAAATCCAGAATGATTTCATCTGCAGATCTCTAATGAATTCTGTCTGCAATGATCCTATTGCCAAATAAGATCACATTTGGAGGTTCTGGGTAGACACAAATTTTACAGGGGACTCTATTCAATCCACTAAGTATTTGGCAAAGGGGGTGATACATTTATTGTTTTCTAATAATAAGGGTCAAGGTGACCTTCTCTGAGAAAGTTTGCTTATTTCACAATTTCTTCCCCCAATCTGAAAACAGTTTGATGCATTTTACAGTAAATACACTGTACAGACGTCCTGAACCATTAAAATGGAAAGACAGAAGTCAACTAACAAATAGGAAGGGGAAAGGGGCATGATATCCAGAAATATAAGCAGAGCAAAGCTCCGATTCTTGAATCTTCTAGAAGTAGAAATGAGCCTCTGATGGGTATTTCTCCCACCTTCGATTAGATAAGGAGAGAGACCAACTTTCCCTTGATCCTGAATGTAAAAAGAAAGTTTTCCTGTGGGAACCCAGAATTTTAGGAAAGCACGGGGGCCTTCTAGAGACAAATTCTTCCAGTGGCTCCCCGTAAATGCTGAGACACAGTGTTAATTTGTCATATAAAGGCGATGATAGCATGAAGGGGAAGGCCTAGGTCCTAGCAAATACCTTTGTGATATCAGGATAAGGGGCAGAGAAGTTTAAAGAGCTAATACTTAACAGATCCCTTGGGGTGGGGCTGGGGCTGGGGCTGGGGTGAGTGGCAGGTTACATTTATTGCCAGCTTTTATCTATAATACTTCATAAATATTTTCTCAACCTAGTTTTCATCAATACAGTCCAGGCTCAGCGGTAGGTCTGGGGCACAGAGATTAGTCTAACATGTTTCCTGGATCCAGCAGAGAAAGGCCAAGTAGCAGTTGCTGGAAAGTTCTCGGGGCAGGAGCCGAGGAATAGACAAATTATAGATGAGGTCATCTAGAAGTACTCAGAAGACATTGCCCCTTAGCAGTCTAGAACTTAAACTTCAGGCTGTAGTAGGTTCACATTTTTATGTTACCTAAATTCTGGTGGGAAAAATAAATGTATTTCTTCTGTATCTACACTCTCTTGTTACTCAGGCCTCCATGGTCGAATACCAAATACTTGTCCTGATCACGTGCAGATTTGTGCAGCGGCCATCTTTGTGATTTTTCTCAGACATTAACTCAAACTCTGTTCATTTCATGATCTTCCCAACCCCAGTAACTTGATCCCCAGAGCTGTTGCTAGAAGCAGGAGGTTCACACAGCCAGCACACAAGTACCAGTGCCAGTAGGAGAGAGCTGTTATTTCCCTGTCTTCCTCTCTCCCTACTCTGGGCTTACGAAATACCACGTGCCCGCTCTGGTCCCTGGCTCCGTGGTGTCATCCTCTGAGATGTCACGGAGTCTCCACCTGATCCCCAGCTAGAGAGACTCCTCACCATCTTCTGCTGTGACATCAACTCTTTCTCAGCTGATTCTGTGCCCTGTTCCATGGCTGGTGTTCAGGCCCAGGGACTCAGTGTTCTCCCCTTTGCTCTGAGACCGCAAGGAATATGGGGGCCTCTCTCTCTCTAAATCAAGGACACATCCATGTCTCCATTACCTCTTCTTGCCTGCTATACCTTGATGGCTCAGAGGCCACCACTCTGATATACCTGGGAAGTGAGAGACACAACTACTCTCTACACTAAGACCCCCAAGCTAGGAGAGGGTCTGCTTCTCCCACAAGGACCTGGTCTTAGGAGGCAGAGGACAGGCTCTTCTAGATGCATAGCATAGGTTAAAAATGCAAACTCCCGACCTGGGTTGATTGGGTGCAACTCTCAGCTCCCCCATTTATCAGCTGTAGGACTTTGGGCAAGAGGTCACTGAACCTCTCTTTGTCTCAACTCATCTATAAAACAGTGCTACCCTATAGGTTTAAGTGGGCCACTGTACATGCATATAAACTTCTGTGCAGGTTTCATGCAGGACAGAACCTACCACATTGCGAGCATTACAGAAGGCTTTTCTGCCGCAGTTATTAGGAATAGTATTTGAATTAGTACTATTCCACCTTCCACTTTTTCCCTCCCTCCCTCTTTCCCCCCACAGCTCAGAACTTCTCATCTTCTAGCATGAGGTAGAAAAAACTGTACTCCAACTGTGTGCTCCAGCTCCTTCCACCTACACCTAGACCACAGGTTTTTTTGTTCCATTTATTTTTTTATTTTTTTTTAACGTTTATTTATTTTTGAGAGAGACAGAGAGAGAGAGAGAGAGAGAGACTGAGCATGAGCGGGGGAAGGGCACAGAGAGAGGGAAACACAGAGTCCGAAGCAGGCTCCAGGCTCTGAGCTGTCAGCACAGAGCCCGACATGGAGCTCGAACCCACAAGCCTTGAGATCATGACCTGAGCTGAAGTCAGACACTTAACCGACTGCGCCACTCAGGCGCCCCTTGTTCTATTTATTTTCAAAGGCTTTTGGTGACAGTCCCCATCAGTGCTGACCTCACATTTCAGTGCCCACATGGGGCAGTCATGGGGCTAAGGACATGTGGGGAAATGAAGGAGTTAATGTCCCACATCCTCCCTTCACTAGGCAGTCTCCAGGAACGTTGGCTGGGAGGTCTGGGGAGAAGCCATGTCCTGGTGGTGGCTGTATCTCTGCATTTGCACACCCACGCAGGACTCTGGAATCGACATTGGGGACATCACCGCAAGGAAGGCCCTGAGAAAACAGCTGCAGTGCAAGACCTTCCGATGGTACCTGGTCAGCGTGTACCCGGAGATGAGGATGTACTCGGACATCATTGCCTATGGAGTGGTAAGGACCTGCCCTTGGGGTTCACTCAGACACAGAGAGCAAGGCCAGAGAGAGGTATAGAGTCAGGGGAGAGCCTGACTCCACGGGACCTCTGGTAGACCAGCGGGCAAAAGGCAGCTTTTGGTTTCATAGACAGAACCTCTCTGTTCCCTTGAGATGTGCTTAGTCTCTTCTCCTCTGGAGCCTCAAGCAATTTAGCTCTAGCCTCAAACCTGCATGTGCTACTTAATAAAACAAAACCCTGCAGTTAGGTTAAGATTGCGAGGTAACATACCAATCACCCACTGTTCCCCAAGCAACGGGTACCTGAGGTTCTAGTGACCAGCCTGTATGCCTCCCCCACTGAAGGGGCTTATGCTTTCCACTCACACGCACAGCCTCTAGGAAAGGAGTTCTGGAACACAACCTTCTTGAGTTCACTGTATTTGGGGGGAAGTGCCAACCCCCTGTTGTTTGGCACAGAGCAGTTACCCTTATGGAGGGCAGAGCACAGGGTTTGGATGCAGACAGATGTGGTTCGGATCCAAACCAATCTTGACCAAGCTGCTTCTCAGTCAAGTGTCTTAACATCTATGGGCCTCAGTTTCTCCCTATGTTAAATGGGGCAAAATAATGCTGTACTCCTAGAATAGAAAAATGTCTCAGCTATATAAATATATATCCTGACGACTTGTATTTTCTAAGGTTAAAATACTTTTAATATGGTAAATTCTACCATTATCCCAATGTTCCCAGGACGATTCAACTCTTAAAGTATTTCCAATGATACCTGATTGATTTTTTTGATATCTCATCTGGTCTTTGATTCCTGAACACATAGAGCTTTTCTGCTGACAGCTTATAAGCCCCCAAAACTACATAGATTTCTCACCACCTTGTTCCGGGTGGGGGGTGACAAAAAGGCAAAGTGACCTTCCCATGTTCACATAGGTCATTAACACAGAACTGAGTCTAAAACATCATCTTTTTTTCTTAATTTTTTTTAATCTTTATTTTGAGACAGACAGAGTGTGATCAGGGGAGGAGCCAAGAGAGGGGGAGACACAGAATCAAACGCAGGCTCCAGGCCCTGAGCTGTCAGCACAGACCCCAAAGCAGGGCTTGAACTCACGAACGGTGAGATCATGGCTTGAGCCGAAGTCGGATGCTTAACCAACTGAGCCACCCAGGCACCCCCTAAAACATCAGCTTCTGATAGCATTCTGCTCCCTCTCTTTGGAGAGAATCCCTGCAGACCTTTTTGATATTCTAGGATGAAACTCAGAAGAAGAACTGTGACCTCCCCTCCGATAAGCTGTGGTCAAAACTGAGTTGAAGGCCTGCCTCAGCAGGAATATAATGGGCATAGCATCTGCTTGGGTTGGGGTGAGAGGAAAATGCTCACTGAGGATGGGCCTCCATGTTCTCAGTGGGCCTCCCAACTCTGACATCCTAGGATGCTATAAGACACAGAGCCAGGATCCCAGGAATCCTGTCCCCCAATCAGACTTTTGTTGTCCAGCAGACCAACCTATAGGAGGGAGTCAGATCCTCCCACAAGAGTTTCCATGGCATGGTTGACATGTCCTGAGGAAATCACTCAGTGGCCCCTTGTGTCTCCATTTCTCAGGCTGGTGTAATTTGGGTGCCAGAAAACTTCTCACCTGAAGCTTCACATCCTCTTGTTCCCATGGAAACACACCAGACTGTGAAGTACCTATCAACCCCATCTATCTCCCTAGGGCCATATTGAGGACACAGCTGTTACTGGTCCCCCTGCACTCTGCCCATAGCAAGTTGTATATGATGCTTGGCCATGGTTTGACCCAATCCAAAAAGGAGGGTTATGCTACTGTGGCTCTGGAGAAACTATTGGCCCCAAACCCCTGTGAGCTAGGGCCAGCTTCTGGATTCATGTTCTCACCAAGCTGTCAGCTATAGCTGAACAGTATCAGCCAAACAGTATTAACTACAGTGGGAAAGCAACAGTGGAGGTTTGTGTATACGGCCATTGCAGTACTGGGCCTTACCAAAAGCATTCTTGTCTTCCAAGCAAAAGGGTCTCATCTTAATGAAATGTACAGCAGAATTACCATGTAGCCCTCACCACCACACCCAGAAACCTTTCGTTGATCAAATAGTAAGTGGCATATACAGGGGTGAGATCTGGATCTGAGTCCTTAGTTAGAGCTGCTTTTACTCTGGTGTGCTGAAAAACCATTCTCTCATCATCCCAAAGGACTAAGCAGTGCTAACCATCCCTGGGGCTAGCAGAGTCTCTGACCCCCACCCCCACATGTTCATCTGCCAGCCCCTGCTCAGGGAGCCCAGCCAGCCTCCCCTCCCTTCTGGCTCCTCCACAGCCTGGGCTCTGACAGAATAGAGACACGCTGGCTTGTCAAGGAGCATAATTAACTCTTAATGGGGGCAACAGGGTGAAGATGGGCAAAGCAGGATGCAGCCACAAGAGGATTTGCTGAGGCTGAATCATTCTTCCTGGTGATTATTTTTATTCTGAAATGCAGAGACCAGATGTCTTCTTGGGGGTAAAGCTTCTTCTTACTTTTTCCATGCTAACTTACGCCAAACTACATTGCTCAGGTCAAATAACCTCCTGGAACTCTCAGTGGGGCCTGGGTCAAGTCTATAACACAGCCCATTAATCCACTCACAGGTCCCATTAATGACTGCCACAGGCAGAAGGGCCTCTGGGCCCCATAGTGTGGGAATGGGTTTCCCCCGGAGGGTGGAGCTCCACGTCCAAGAGGCAGGGTCTTTGGATTCATCCCAGCTCTAGTGTGGACAGCGAAGATGGAATCTGGAAACAGACACACCCAGCTTCCAAACGTTAGCTTTGCCACTTACTCTGTGTGATCTTGGCAGGTTATAAAACCTTAAAAGTTATAGTTACACCATCTGAGGGGGCAGTTTTCAGTCTCAGGATTGTCGCCAGCTGCACGAGGGAAAGAACTTTACACTTGTCCACCTGCCAGTGTTGTTCATTTGGGAATGCCATCCATTTGTTCATTTTCTTCACTAATTCATTCATTCCACATGGATTTACTGTCTGCTATGGGCCAGGAGTGGCCTGTGTCACAGACCATGAGAAAGACATAGCCCCAGCCTGCTCAGACAGGGGAGAAAGGCACGTGAAGAAGCAGTAAGAACACAGCACACCAAGTGCTACAGTAAGAGAAATGGAGATGATGATGAAGCATAGGGCCATGGCCTTACACCCAGATGTGGGTCAGGAAACACTTCCAGAGCAACAGAGAAGCTGAGAGCAGAAGGAAGAAGAGGACTTCGTCTGACAAAATGAAGGCAAAAGTAGAGGTGACACGGGGAAGGGCCCATGCAATGGAAATGGCATCACAGATGACGAGGTGAGGCAGAACTTCCTATGCCACTGTTCCTCACCCTTAAAAGAGATCATATTACCTGGCTGCATTGCTCTGAGGATTAGGGGAGATAACACATGGAAAGCACTTCACATGGTAGCTGGCACATAAATGCAGCCATAAAAGCTAGTTTCCCTGAATGGCTCTCAGGAAGGTTATAGCCGTAATAATAGTAGCTAACAATTATTGCACATTTGCTATTTACCAGGCTCCATGCTATGTACTCATAGGTAGTGTCTCATTTAACCCTCATAACAACCCTGTGAGGTAGGCACTATTATTATCCCTATTTTAGAGAGGAGAAAACAGACAAGAAGGAGTAAATGTTCTTTGTCCAAGACCACACAGCTGGAGCCAGGATTCCATCCCAGCCTGTCTCTCCCAACAGCATCAACAGACCACCTGCTTAATGGGGGAGGAAGGACACAGAGCTGGGGGCACTTTATCAAAAGCCACCACCTACCTCCTCACCCAGGGGATGGCTTTGAGAACCTAGCAGAAAGCCAAGTCTGACATCAGGGCTCCATGGACCTTTTGCTTTTGCTTTGCGACAGCTGTTAGCGGGTCTCACTAATGGATTACAGTTCTCAGCTTTAGATGTGACACCCACCTCTCTGTAGGCTGTGGGAGAAGTCCAGAGAGTGTTTATGTATGCTGCCTCACACAGGCAAGCCAAATAGTTCTTTTATAAATGAGGATTTGCTACATAGATGTTTCTGGAGCCTCTGCCTAGGGAGCTGGCACACATTTATATTTCTTCAGAACTTCCAAACTGCAAGTTTGGGATTGAGATGCCTTTGCCTGGTAGAGGAGAAGAAGCTCAAGAGAAAAGAATTTGACTCTGTTCCTTGTCCCCTGTCAAGAACAGGGGATTCACAGAGCACACACGTGCCTCTGGTTGTTGCATTTTGCACCCCTAATTGGGTCCATTGCCTTCCTGCCACAAGTTGTCAAGACCATGAAAGCTCAGCCGCCATCAGTCTCTGGCCTCCTTGGCTAGATGCCCCACCTGTGTGGTCCATTGCCCTGGTCTTCCCTGAATTCCAACATCCCTCTTCTGTTCTAAGCAGAGTGCTTCGGTTGCTAACAAGAGCTATATATCAGCTAGCTCAAGTTGAGGTGGCTAACGATACCACAAACTCTAATGGGCACAGGAAGTAAAGTGCAACTGGACATGGGCACCCGAGCCCAGAAGCCACTAAAGCCATAGCAGGGGCAGAACTTCTCTAATCCTGTCTCATGCTTCATTTCTTCCTTGGCCACATTGGATCTCTCAGCTTACATATGGCCCGATAGATCCCCCATGCCCAATCTAAATGGCTTCACAATTCTTGTGGCCACCACCCATTGACCACACTGACTCTCTCATCTAGAGTTCTAGGACAGAGTAAGAGGATGATGAGATGGTTACATTCCAGAAGGAGAAGGATGGAGAATAGAGAAAGAAATAGAATTATTAACTCATTCTAAACTGCATGTTGGTGCCCACCATGGTCTACTCAGCTATAGCTGGTGAGCAGGGCCATGTGGACCATAACCTGTCCTCTCCAGGGACTGGAAGTAGACATATGCCAGAAAGGAACATTGAATATTGGATTTCTTACCAGACATGGTAAGACACTGGTCCATGGTACCCAGGCACTGGTTCTATTGATTGCTATGTGCCTGTAGGTGAGGATAAGAGATACCTCTCTCTTCCCCTACTCCCATCCTGGACCCCTTATCCACCTGTCTGACCTCCACTCTGGAGATTTATCATCTGGGCACCACAGGAGCCAAGCCAGCCCCTGTTGGATCTGCAGGAGGCAGAAAGGACCCAGAGAACATCTCAGGCCTGAAGGCAGCTAACATATTGCCCACTTTGCCCAACCTTCCAGAGCAAAGACTTCTAACCAAGGACTATTGAAAGCCGTGGTGCCACCCCTATGGGAATAGACAGGGTAAAGAACCTGGCACCATCTTGTGCATGTGCATGTGTGAATATCTTTTATTTCTACCTGGACTGTCACATTTTAACAACACAAAAATGCTTCTCCTTCACAGGAGGCTGGTTTTCCCTCAGCACCTTCATGCAAGGCAAAAGCTGGTGGTTATTGCTCTCCACAGTATTCAAGGGGCCGTGGGGCAATTATGGACATGGGACTTGTCTCAGTGGAATGCTGGCTTCTCCTGACTTAATGCATATGTTTCTCTGTTCCTTTCTCCTTGGTGTGGCTACCTTTCCTCTGGTGTCCAGCTGCAGAACTCTCTGAAGACCGATTTGTGTCTTGATCAGGGTCCAGACACAGAGAACGTTCCCATCGTGTACATCTGCCATGGGATGACA
Organism: Panthera tigris; assembly: GCF_018350195.1. Taxonomy (NCBI): domain Eukaryota; kingdom Metazoa; phylum Chordata; class Mammalia; order Carnivora; family Felidae; genus Panthera; species Panthera tigris. The sequence continues at coordinate 67,247,479 of NC_056669.1, read as the reverse complement.
CCACAGGTGAGTTCCCGGAGAGAGGCTCTTGTTGGGGGTGTACACATGTATGTCCAGTGTGGAGAAGGATAGCTAAAGTCATGTTGTGGCTACTGTAGGCCCAGAGGCTTCCAGGGCTCTTCAATAAGAGTATGCTCATGAGTAGAAGAGGAGAGTCATGCCTGCCTTGCCTGGAAGGAGGTGGGGGGAGCAGATGCTAGGATGCCTGGATCCCCTGGGGTGGGGAGCAAGGAAAGGGATAAATTTCTAAAGAGGAACGCCTGCCTTATTGGGGAAACTATGGGTAAATCTCAGTCCTCGCTTTGGCAGCCATGCCCTTCCCTAGCAGGCGGGAACCCAAGGTCCCCCCAAGCTCCCTGACATCTCAGAATCCCTTCACAGTGCCATTTCATGGCGTCTGGGCTCTGCCCTTTAGTAGATCACAGCTGGAGCCAAGATCTATAGCCAGGAGAACTTTTCTAGCTCTTAGGACTTTCTCCTGGTGGAGAATGAGGGGAAGCTACCAGGGAAATAATTTATCCTAGGAAAAATTAGCCAGTCATAGCCTAGGCTCCAGATATCCAAAGAGGGTGCTAAAACACAGGCAAGAGAAATGGCTTATTCAATAGAGTACAACGGACAGCCATTTTTCCACGGATGCCACAGACTGACCTGTTCTGACACTTTCAGAGTTTACTTATCTTACCTCCAGAAGGGCACGATTCTTTTTTAAAAGATGGTATAGAAGATGTGTATATTTGTGCAATTATAACTGAGTGTTTAAAAGAGTGGTTACCCACCTAAACATACAACTGAAGGCTATCACGATGTGTGTGTGCTGAGACTTACAGCAACTGTCCACTGTGACCTCCACCCGCTCGTCCTTTATGGGGGCCAAGCTGCTGTGACATCACTGACTGGTCAGTTGTAGGTCAGCAGATCACACTCTCCCCACACCACACAGTATAGCAGCTCATTCCTCATTCTTACAATGCTGCGATATTTTTCACAGATCACTATTTTTATGTAAACTTTTTATTGACGCACAACATACGTACAGAAAGTAGCCAATTGTAAGTGTACAGATTAGCGAGTTTTCAGAGCAAATGCACCAACATAACCAGTCCCTAGATTAAAAAAAAAAAAAAAAGAGCATTATTACCTGATTCTGAATTTTATATAAATAGGATCCTAGGGTGTATGCTTTCTCATGTTGGCTTCTGTCTTTCCTCATATTTGTAAAGTTCCTCCATGCTGCTACATGTAGCTGTAATTTTCATTACTGTGTAATTTTCCATTTTATGAATATACAGTATTGCCTATATATCTATGGCTGATGGACACCTGGGAAATTGCCAGTTTGAGAGTATCATGAATACTGCTGCTATGAACATCCTTGTTCATGTCTTTTGGTGCACATTTGGACTCATTTCTTTTGGATTTATACCTGAGTCAAATCACTGAATCATAGGGTTGATGTGTGTTTACTTTTAGCAGACAATGGCTGCATTTGTCAGCTGGGGCTGCTGTAACAAAATGTCACAGGAATTTATTTTCTCACAGTTCTGGTGGCTGGGAAGTTCAAGATCAAAGTGCTGGCTGATGTGGTTTCTGGTGAGGGCTCTTTCTGACTTGCTGATGGTTACCTTCTCTGTGTCCTCACACAGCAGGAAGAGAAAGAATGAGAGAGCTCTGGTGTCTCTTCTTGAAGGGACACTAATCCCATTAGATCAGGGCTTGACTCTTATGACCCCATTTAACCTCAAAGATTTGGAAAATTCTCATCCTGTCCATATGGCATGTTCTGAAGAGAACTCTGAGTGTGACTGAACAACTGTTTGATTAAGAGATCATGGTAGGACTCGTGGACTCAATCGGCCATCACAGCAGCAGAAGCCATAAATAGAGATGAGCTTATACCAGCAGAGACACTGGAAGCCTCCACTGAAGAGAGGACAGAATGAAGGCAGGCTGATGGGTTTCTTAGATTTTACAAGGCAGGAGCATAGAGCTGTTCAGCTGTGAACATGCACTATTCCTCAAGAGAAGAAAGATGCTGAAGGCCAGACCCACCAACAAACCCAGGGGCAAGGCTGTCACCTCAAAGGGCAGGCCTACCTCTCTGGTTTCAGTGGTCCAGGATGATCCCTCCCAGGACCTCAGGGGTAGGGTTAAAGCAATGAGTGGCTTGGGCAGGGCCACCTCAGAGGGCCAAAGGGTCAGGCAACTCCACAGAGCCATAGGGTGATGCCACCCCAGTGGGCCTAGAGGGAAGGGCATCAAGACAAAGGGGATTGTTCTCAAGCCTTGAGATTAAATGGAATTAGCCTTGCTGGGTTTTGGACTCATTTGGGATCCATCACCTCTTCCTTCCAATTTCCCCCTTCTGGAACACACTTGTCTAACTGGTGTTTGCCCAGCCACCGTATTTTAGAAGCACATAACTTCTCTGATATCACAGTTTCTCAGCTGGAGAGAACTTTGCCTTGGAATAAATCACACTTTGAGCCTCATGCCCATCTGATTTTGATGATACTTTGATGACATTTGGACTCTAGAGTTGATGCTGGAATGACTTAAGATTTCAGGGGCTGTTGGGATGAAACAAATGCATTGTGCTTGGGAGAAGGAAATGAACTTGGGGGGGGGCAGGGGAAGAATGCTATGGACTGAATTGTGTCACCCCCAAATTCATATGTTGAAGCACTAACCCTGACTGTATTTGGAGCAAGGAAGTAATTAAGGTTAAATAAGGTTATAAAGGTAGATCCCTGATCTTATAGAATTAGTGTCCTTGTAAGAAGAGACACTACAAAGTTTCTCTCTCTCTCTCTCTCTCTCTCCATCTTTCTGTCTCTGCCATGTGACAACACAGCAAGAAGGTGGTTAGCAAGCTAGCAAGGGAGCTCTCCCTGGAACCTGAAGGCACCAGCACTTAGATCTTGGACTTCCCAGCCTTCAAAACTGTGGGAAAATGACTTTCTGTTATTTAAGCCACCCAGCCTGTGATACTTTGTGGTGGCAACCCAAGCCAACCCAATATACTGTCAAACAGATTTCCAAATTAAGTAGTTCAATTTTCACTCGTGCCAACCACATGTTATCTAGTTGTTCCACATCCTTGCCAACACTTGGTATTACCTGTCTTTTTAAATTATAGACATTGTGGCAGGTGTATAGTATCACACCATGGTTTTAATTTGCATTTCTCTGATCATTAATGCAGTTGGACACTGGAGTTTTCAGCTCAGAAATTCCCCAGGTTATTCTGGAGTATGGGCCAACGTGGCCAGGTCACAAGTAGTTTTGTCTTTTTGCCAATTCCTTGTCTGCTTTTTAATACATGCAGTCCAGGAGACAATGAAGGGACTTGCTTTTAACAAGTCTAGGTGGAAATCTGCAGGATTGTTGCTTATCTGGATCATTGGACAAATGTTGAGTGTTTTCTCTGTGGGATAGCAGATGTCAGTTTGGGCAAAGGCTGCCAGTCTACTAGCTGCTGCTGGTTCAATATAGGGCAGTCTGTGTTGTGGCTGAGAGCATGGATTATGGAATCAGGTCATCTGGAATCAAAAATCAGCTTCAATGCTCTCTAGTTGTCACATTTTTAAATGGGCAAGTTTTTAAAGGTGGGCCTATTGTATTTTTGTAAAATATGGATTCATAGTGGTATATACCATCAAGGTTGTTGTAAAGATTTAATACATATAAAGTATTTAAAATAGTGCCTGGTAGGGGCGCCTGGATGGCTCAGTCGGTTGGGCAGCCGACTACAGTTCAGGTCATGATCTCACGGTCTGTGAGTTCGAGCACCTCATTGGGCTCTGTGCTGGGAGCTCAGAGCCTGGAGTCTGCTTCAGATTGTGTCTGTCTGTCTCCCCCTCTCTCCCTCTCTCAAAGATAATAAACATTAAAAAATGTTTTAAATAGCGCATGGTATATAGTAAGCACTCAATATTAGATGTTAATGTTGCGATAGTGCTATACTATTACTATTGCTTTTTCTTATTAAGCCTTGCTCAGTATAAATACCTTCAAGATTCTAACTCCAGCCCACACTGGACTGACTTTCCTTGATCTCATGGGCCATGTGCTATGGATTCCTGCCCTGGTCAAAGCCTACCCCTAGACTAATGGAGCATTACTGAGTTTCTGTGGCAGCAAAAATACAGTGGAATAATGGAAAGGGGGGCTTCGGGAATCCTGAGTTCCAGGCTTGGTCTTGCCACACATTTGTAATGTCACCTTAACCCTCTCTGAGCCTTTGTTTTATCCTTTTATTGAGATATGATTGTACACTAAAGTACATATATCTGAAGTGTTCAGTGAATTTCCATATTTTCAGGCAACCACGTAGGCAGCATCCAGATTGAGCCTGTCATCCCACTGGGCTTTCCTCATTCCTCCTCTTGGTCAATCCTCTACACCCAAAGGTAATGGCGATTCTGATCCCTAGCACCACTGATTCATCTCATCTGGGCCTGTCTTCTTCTGCGCAAATGAGGAAGCTGTGCTGGCCAGCTGTAGGCCCAGCTCTACCTACTTACCTTCAATTCCTTCGTTCTGAAATTTAGTTGGCCTGAGAAGCTGTGAGTTTGTGCTGGGCTTGCCAGGAAGGCTGGGAGCTGCCTTCCCTCGGTGCTTTATGAATCAACTCCTTCATGGAGATATGCAGCAAGTCTTAAAGACTTGGGTCCCCCTCCCCATTCCTGTACTAGGCTGTACAGGGAGCACAGGGTCCCAGTTGCCTTCTCCCCGCCAGGCCCACAGAAGAGGTGCACAGTTGTTAGGGCCCAGAGATAAGGAGGCTCGAGACTAACCTCAGATCAAACACATTTCCCAGAACAGGGTGGTAGGTAACCTGCCATGGCAGGAGTTTGTTGAGTCTGGCCTGCCCTGTGGCCCAAGAGGATGGGGTCATCCTGGAGATGGGCTATGTGTCCTTGGTAGAGTTCCTCCATCCACCAGACATAGAAGCAGGTGCACAGGATAAGCAGTGGGTGATAAGGCAGGGCTTCTGACTGGCAAGCCTTCCCAAAGGTATCCACTAGCCCTTAAAAACTTCACTGGCTCCTGGGGGGTGGGGCGAGGTGGGTTGGATGGGGAGGAGCAAAGGAGAGGCTTAGGGCTATCACCTTAGTATGTGGTCAGGGTACACCTCATGAGGGGACTTTGGACAAATATAGAGCCTGAATCTCTTAGACTTGGTCCAAATCAGACCCTTGATATGTATTTCCAGGAACCCCCCCCCCCCCCCCGCCCACTGACAGCTCTTGGAAAAATCTCTTGTTACCATGGCCACAGAGGCCACAGAGACCAGGGAAGTTCACTTATGCACAGATGAGACTGCCACATACAACTGTGCAGGTGGTACACTGCACAACTCCAGGGGAGGGACGTGGCACCTCACATTGTTGTCTGGGGAGTAGAGATCAGCCCAAAGTTACAGTCTTTCTAGACTCTGCTAGGAGTTCCTTCCTTGATAGGAAGCTTGAAAATGCTGAAAAGCAAACAATGAGGCAATATATAGTGGTCAAGAACCAGACCGTCTGGGTTCAAATCCCAGTCAGACCACTTACCAATTGGGTTCCTTGAATAGGTGTCAAAGTTTCCTTGTGCCTCAATTTTCTCACCTATAGATAGAATAGATATTATAGCAGTACCTACCTTCAGGGTTATTATAAGAATTAAATCAACCAATGCACATAAAGCACTGAGACAACAAACCTGGTACACAGTCATTGCTTACTAGATATTGGCTCTTATTATTACAAGATTGGTAAAGAAACTCAAGACTGTCCTTGAGAACGGGAATTGTTTAGCCTGGAGAGGAACAGATCTAAGAGAGACATGAAAGTGTCCAAAATTATAAAAGGCACATATTTTTGGCTGAGTATACAGAAACTCTTCCCAGTCATTGGCTCTGATGATACTGTGACCTCTCCATCATCAGAAGTGTCCAAGTCAACTCTGGTGGACTCCAGGGGCATTACGAAAGGTTCCTATATCATGTAGGTGCTTAAGCTAAGAAATCCCTAAGGGCACTCCCACCCTAGAATTGTATGACCTTTTAATTCATTACATTTTTTTTCTTCTGAAATCAGTGAGAGTCCAACATGTACCAGGTCATGTTCTTGGCCCTGGGAAACAGTCATGAGCCAGATGGAAGTCACTGCCCTCATTAAGTCCCCATTCTAGGGCTGGAGACAGACTGTTCTATATTTTTTAATCCTCAAGTCTTCACCACAGCCAGGGCTTGAACTCTTCTCTCTAAGAATTACACATGTGGCCAGAGTTGAGCCGTGTGGCTTGGATTTCAGCCAAGCACGGCCAAGAATGGTGAAGGAAGAAAAAGGTCAAGAAGGCAGGACAGCAAGATGATCCAGTTTATCCCGCTGACCCGGAGAGTCATTTCCCTTTCTCATTTCCTTCTTTCAGATTTCTAACTTATTCCATTTGGGGTTTTAAAACCAGAAAGAATCTGTATCAGTCAGGTAATAAACAATCCTCAAACCTCATTGCCATTAATCAAACAAGTTTATTTTGTCAATTCAAAAAAGTAAAACATGATTCTTAAAATCAAAATGAACATGTGACAAAAACTTATTTAATTCCTTAATCAGGGAGCCAGTAAGAAGGTTAAGCAATTCTGGAGAGCATTTGAGGAGCTCAGGATCTCTAGGCATTTTCTCAAAAAGAAGGTTAGAATAAGATTGCTAGATTAGATACAAAAGCAGTCAATGTCCTATAGGGAAATAAAATCGTAGCCTTTAGTGTGATCTTTACTAGACAAATCTGGAAGTTACCATTTAACTTCCTAGTGTTTGGCTACCAGTCAAAAGGTAAATAACAAAGTCAAACACAGGTACATTCTCCTGGAAAATTGCATACCCTTGGGTGGGCTTGTTCATGCCTCAGTAGGATATTGAAAGGACAGACCATTTCCTCTCCCATTTTGCCTTATTTCCAGGTTTCAGACATTTCTCTTACTCTGTTCACAAAGCTGGCTAAAGGCAGAGTGCCTCTTCAGGCCATTAGTGACATCCCTTGTGGATGCGCTGTCTGACCACGTGGCCTTTCCCGTAGATTATTTCCTAAGGCAGTCATCACAGTGGACCACGGCCTGGGTGGCTTAAACAACAGAAGTATATCGTCTCACAGTTCTGGAAGCTAGAAGTCCAAGACCAAGGTGTTGGCAGAGCTGTGCTCCCTCTGAAGGCACCAGGAAAGGATCTGTTTCAGGCCTCTCTCCTAGCTTCTGGTAGTTCTTGGCTACCAAGAACTCTATTTGTGGTAGCATCCCACCTCCGTGTGGTGTTCTCCCAAGTCTCTGTCCCTTGTCGTAAGGATGCCAGCCATACTGGATTAGGGGCCACCCTACTCCCGTGTGACCTCATCCTGACTTAGTTACATCTGCAAGGACTAGTTCCAAAGAAGGTCCCATTCTGTGATACTGGGGGTGGGATTAGGACTTCAACATACGAACTTTTGAGGTACACAGTTCCACCCACAACCCCCCCTCAAAGGGGAAGAGTGTGCCTGGAACTCTGATTTTCATGCCTCAGATGAAAAGTGCCTCACCTTACTTCCTCTCACATCTGATTCACCAGAGCCAGTCACACAGCCCTGCCAGCTAACTACCGAGGGTGTGGGAAGCTAGGGTTTTCTGCGTGCCCAGGAAGCCGGTCTCTGCCACAGAAAATTAGATATTTGCTAAATCACTTCCACCTCTGACAAATAAGAAAACAGGAAAATGATATGAGCAGGCTAGCCTGAGCCCGTATGTACTGCAGGTCACTGACAAACACAGGGCTAGGAAGGGGGCTTGTATTTTGGCTTCCAGTTTCTTCTCCAGCTTCGATCATTCGTTCTTCAAACATAGGAGACAGGTTGTGTTTCAGGAAGTCCCCAAAGTTTGGAAAGTTTTGTTTTCCTTGAAAAACCAATTTGGTCTAGTGATAGGAACGGTAACATAGAGCAACTTCTAGTGGGGACACGGTGAGCTGGAAAGAGTGACTGGGTTCACATCCGTGTTTAAACCCTGTGAGAGATTCTGCTTCTGTGTTTTTTAAAAAGTTTACTCTCATATAGTTGTGATGTTCTCAGCTCTGGGTAGGAGAAAGCATAGTGTAACTAATCAAATTAGTGAGGTGAAGCTGCTGGGAAGCATGCTAATTGGTTAATGAGTAAACGTAACCATTTTATTTAAATTAGCAGCAAATTTCAAGCTATCCTCAAAATAACTGAGAATATTAGCCCTAATTAGTGTAACAGCCTGGAAAATTTCTTCTGCTGGGAAAAATACAACAATAGGGTCTCCCCACAGACTCCGTATTTATTCAATCAATCACTCCTTCACTCATTCATTCGCTCATTCAAGAAACCTGCACGGAGCATTACACTTTATGCCACGAATTGGGAGTGGCAAAGGCACTTTGCCCAGGCCCCACATCTGGAGGGGTCCCAGTGCGGACAGGAAGCCAGGCACTGGGATCGTCACAGTTCATACGATGCAGCCTGCCGCCCCTGATCACCTTCTCATCAGCCCATCAAAGGACGGATAGCACAGGACAGGGTCTGGGGGCTTCTCCTGTTCTTTGCTGCCTCCATCTTCTAGGCTACAAAAGGCCCAGGGAAACCAGTGCGTTTCCTACAGGAATGTGAATTCCTGGCTGTAGACAAAAGATGAAAGGATCTTTAACTCCCTCTAAAGCTTTGGAAATACTTACACCGCCACGTTGTGCTTCAGGAAGTGCTTTTTGACTCAGAAATATAAAGATTAGAGTTTAAAGAAGTATTCTATTTTTACCCAGAGACAGCTTTCACGTTAGATCGGGTAGTAGGTTTCATAAAAGAAAAGTGTGGCATTCTGGATGGACTTTGGTGCCTTTGCGTTTTTAGATTTTTTTGGAATTTCTTCATTTTTTAAAGTTCTAACTTGGCTGTACGTGCATACACACGTGCCACTCCCATGTGGGGCTGTAACGGAGCCAGGTCTCCGGCCCTGGCGGGTGCTCCTGGGGGACATTAGAGGCCTCTCATGGACTGTGCACACATCCCCCAGATCTCCCAAGTAACACCTCAGAGACAACTGAAGAGTCTTACTTTGCGCGGCAAGAATTTAAATCACCAGCCGCTTCTCTGTGACCTTTGGAAGGTTTCTCCACTTCTCTAGGATTTTTATTTATCAGTACATCAGAATGGCTGGCACTGAATGGCTGTGAGGTTTTGAAAAGCTTTCTTGAGTTTACCCCCTGGCTCTGCTAGGATCAAAGTGCGCCCCGTGCACCTCCCAGTGTGTGGCTTTGCTACCCAGGTACCAGCTGACAAACGTTGGCACCGTGCCCTAACTGGGTTCCAGTTTGAGGGGAGCCTCAACCAGCCTTGCAACTTAGGCGGATGCCTCCAGGTCTGCCTGATGCAGGGCCTCATCAGAGGTTTATTGGCCCCTGAGCTGTGGCATCTCATATTCCAGGGCCATCATTTCCACAGGAGGCAGAGTAAGTGGTACTTCTGGCAGAATGACTGGTGACACTCTGATGGCCTGTGCATGACAGCTTCTGACCCCGTGCATAGAACATGCCTGCAGGTGCTAGATCACACCCGAGGGTGGCCTCTCCGAGTGTGCAAAAGTGGGACGCTCGAGGCTGGGATGGGGAGGGCTGACCATCTGCAGTCATCCCAGCCACCCCACCCTGACCCCGAACCCCCAGGGCTGGAGTGGCTCCCTTCATCCTTTCAGCCCTAGAAGCATCCATGGAGACCCGGTGTCTAATGTATCCTGCCTGCATCCCGGGGCTCAAGAACTCACTGCACTCTATCTGCTCCTCAGTGAGGAGTGAATGCATGGTTTTCAATCCAGCCTGCGATCTCATTTCTTCCATACAGCCCTACTAAAGGACAGTAACTAGCCGGTCCTGGGCCGTGTGGGGGCTACTTGGGCGTGAATCCTGACTCTGCACTTAGAAGTTGTGTCACCTGGAACAGGATACTTAATTTCTCTTTACCTGGAATATCTAACTTAAAACCTAGTTCGCAGTAAAAACTACTTAACTATAGGAGGTTATGTTATTAGTTTGATTAATACACATTGTATTTATATATATGTATTTCTACATAAAAGACACATCATATATATGTGATTGCTATGTATTAGTCTCCCTAGATACCTTCCAGGTGTCATTTCATCTTAAAGCCCCATTGCCACCTTATTCCCACTTCAAAGATGTTGGCTCAAAGACGTAAAGATGTACCCAAGTCCCCACCACAGTGAGTGGTAGATGCAGGCCCCTAGGACCCAGAACATGATGGTAGGTGCAATTATATCACACCTCTCCTGGGGCAGAGGAAGAGGCTTGAACCTGGGAAGGGCAGGCATGCTGACCACCGGTGCTGCTTTCTTTCCTGGTACCGCCTCTCTTGGGCTCTAGATGCTTCCCCAGGGCACAGACCCATCACAAGGCTCCATCGCAGATAACCTTAGGTGGGTCCAGGGGCTATCAGCCTGGAGCTTGTCCCCACGCTGGGTGGGGGAGCGCAGCCGGTTTGGCACCTGCTTTCAAAAACCACCCATCTCCGTTTCCCTTTTGGTGGTTGCACTCGGAGCCCGAAGCATCAGCTCAGGGTGGGGGTGCGGGCACACAGTGGGGCACCGCCGGGGATGTTCGCTCACAGATGTTGGCGCCACACAGAGGGATGGTGAACTCTGCAGTGCTCCTAAGCTTCGGTGCTAAAACAAACAAACAAACAAAAAAGTAGCCGCTTGATTTGTTATTCATTCCACGTGATATGTTCTTCACTTCATGTCCAGACTCCACAGTTAGAGTGGTAAACAGCGAGTTTTGCATGACTTTATTAAGCTCCCACAGGCCGGGAAGCAGCAGTCATTAGTAGCACCATGGTGGGCTAACACAGAGGAAAACAGTACTGGCTCACCACCCGGCGAGAGGCTGAACCTCGCCCCCTCCACTCTCCAGCCTTGGGAGAGCTTTGCTTCTTAGGCTTCTAGCTTGGGGACAGGTCGCTGAACCAGCATCAGAGCCACTGAACTTAGATCCCACCTTGGACCTGGCTCTGTGCTGACAAATCCCTTCACCGCCCCCCAACCCCTCGTGTCAGCCTCCTGATCCGTCAAATGGGGCGGATGCCAAATTTAAATGAAGGAGCACACCCATATGTGCCTCACTCCAAGCCTGGCACAGGACCCTGCTCAGTAAGGTGGGTTTCCTATTCTAATTAGGGCAGTGTCCCCACACTTTTGAGAGCTCGCTAGTCTGCCTAGAGATAATGATACCAACAACAGCTTACCTTTGTTTACTGTTCCTCGGCATCTTTCTAAATGCTCTGTGTGCATAATCTCAGCTAATGCCCTCAGCAGCCCTGGGAAGTAGGTTCTGCTGTTACCCCATTTGTACAGTGGAGAAAACCAGCCTCCAGGCAGTAATGTAACTTGTTCAGGGTCATGGGATTCCCAGCTGGTGGCATTTATTGGCACAGATGCCAAGCCGATGCCCAGAGCCTTGCCTGAGGACTGCTTCCCTACTTTCATCAACTGTGGCCTCTGCTCTCAGGGAGTTCTCTGGGCAGACAGGACAAGAAGCCGCCACAGTTTGGTGCTGCCCCTTGGAGGGGTTCAGAGTGTCCTTGCAGGACAAATAAAGGCTGCCATGACCCTATAGGGGTGGGAGGTTTTAACCTACCACCAGGCCTGCTCTTCTTAGGATCTAAAGGAAAAGGGAGTCTGATTTGCAGTTTCCTCCCTGAAGGGACTTATGGCAGGTTCCTGAGACTAGGCTGAAGGCGATTGGCAAACACTAGCCAGCTGGCACTGCCCTTCCCCATCCACCCTGGGCTCTAACCCAGAATGCAGGTGGGTTAGCCCTCTCTTGACTCATGAGGACTCCCTACATGTGCCTCCTGCCTTTGGGGTTCCCCCTTCCTCCCCATTGGAAGACATCTAGTCTCAGCATTCCAGGAGCAAAGCGTCAATCCACTTCTCCCCCGTTCTTACCCTTCAGGTCTCAGACAAAGTCCGATTCCCCAGACCACCCTATCCTAGGTGTTCTCACTAGTTACTCTCAAATCTCGGCAACCATCTGATTGCTTCACAGCTCCTGTAGTATCTGGACGCATGTGATCCTAATCACAGTGGGCACTTAGTCATCAGTTTGTCTCCTTGTAAAACAGACTTATGCTCTACCACTAGATCATAAGCTCCTTGAAGGCAGGCACTTGCTTGTCCCTCTAGTGAATCCCTTGAGCCTAGCACACTGTCTGGCACAGAGCAGGCACTCAGCGCGCCTCCACTTAGTAAATGACTCGGTTCATAAAGTTAGTGGATTTTTGGGTAATTGAAGGTAGTCTTCCTAACAAAGACCTCCTAGCAGCCTGCCCAGCCACACTGGCTTTGCCACTTACCAGCCTTCACCCGAAGCCTGATTCTTCTGTAATATGGAGTTACAGACATCCATCTGATAGAGGTTTTGTGAGGATTAGGTGGAGAAATACATAAGGCTCTCAGCCCGACGCCTGGTACACTGTAAATCCGCAGTCACTATATAGCAGTTGCTGTTTTTGTTAGTAATACAAGTTATTAATAGTCAAGATAAGATCTGGCAGGCTCAGTATCACTTTTTAGACCCACTATCTTTTTGTGGGGACCTACAGACAGGAGCTTGAGAGATATACACACCCCCACTGAAATGGAAGCCAGATCCAGGGCATTTTTCTTGATGAGGTCCAGTTGTTGTGGGTGCAGGTTGGGCAGGAGTGGGGTAGGAGAGCCCAGCCATCAAGGCCTCCCCTGCCACCATGCTTGCTGGCACACAGAGGCAGCCTGCCTTCCCTTTCGACTCAACCTTCAGGCAAGAGAGCTTTCTCCCATTGACCGTGCAGGACATTCAGCCTCACTGGACTCTGATCAACCAGCAGTAGCATCAGTGTGGACCCGAACACCTCCGTGCATTTCCCCGTGCCCTGGAGGAGGGTGGTGCCAACCCCTGGCTGAGAATGTGATAAGGAACATAGGAAACAAGGCTCCAGGACTAGGATATGGTTGGTGGCATGGGGTGGGGACGTCTGAGTGGTGTTTAGATCAGGGCAGCTTATGGACATGCTGGCCTATTTCAAGAAATTTCCTAAGGAGATGTGTTCAGAATGTATTATGGGCATAAATGGGTTCTTCTATTTGATTTTTTCCAACTAACTCCATTGTCACCACACAGCCTTTGTCCCCACTGCTTTTTCTGAAATCTGTTCATCGCTGTGCATTAGTCTGCCAGCGTAGAGCGTTAGTGGAGTCCTTGAGGTTAGCACTGTGTTAATATACTGGGAATTTCAGCAGAGCCGGGCCCTCTAAATCAATCACCAGAACAGATTTTTTTTTTTCTTGCTCAAAAATACACTATTAAATGCAGGAACACGTGTGGGAGTGGAGGTTGACTTGGGTGAAGGACACGCTTAAAAGGAAAATTTCATAACATTTTTTTTCTGCAGGAAAAAGGCCTTGCTGGTCTTAATTCTTGTAGAACTGAGCTACAGAACACATTTATGTCTCTGCAGTATCTTTAGCTCCTCAGAATATCCTGAGCTGCTCAGAAGTCACTCAGTCATATTTGCCTGGGGCATTATAGGTGTTTAACAAATATATATTAAATAAAGAAATGATTGAATCCATGGAAAATTAAAGCCTTTTAAGTGATGATCATAAAGGGGACTGAGCCGGGATTTACCTTCTTGGTTCCTCTGGGGGAAGGGGGGGGGTGGTTCTAGAGTGGCAAGGTTTGAGCTGGTACCTACCTGTGAAGAATGAGGATGGTTGATGCTATAAGGAGCGTTTCAGCCCTCACAGCTAGGTGGTCATGATATGTCCAGGAGGATATGGTGGGTAGAAGGCTTCATCCAGGGAGGCAAGTGAGGACCAGGAACAAGTGTAAACTCCTTTCCCCCTCAGTTTGCTATGAAGGGATGGAAAGAAAAAGAAGCTGGCTACCAAGAGGGGTGAGATGTTGAGAGAACATGTGTGTTCTGATTTGCTTTTTAAGGGAAGCAATATGGGAGCGTGTCTGAGGCTGAGAGGAGGAAGTCCGTAGAGAAAGAGGGCTCATATGGGGAGAGAATGAAGCAACATTCTTGGGTGGGGAAAGAGCAAGGACAGGAGAGGATGGGGTCCAAGGCCAGTGGGCTGGCCCTGGACTTCAAGGGTAGGATGGAGGTTTGTCCAAGAGGAATGAGTTTGCAGGCTGTCTTGCAAGTCAAGCATGGGGGCTCTGCTTGTATTCGAGAGTAGAGAAGGTATAGAAACCCTGCGGAGGGGGGTGGCTCAGAGACACACCAGAAGGCCTAGCGTGGAGGGCGGTGTGCAGGGGCCCAGCTGAGGTTGAAGACCATGAGTCTGTGGAGGGTCTCATGTGCCCCTTGCCATGATTTTTCGTTGGTGTGCCCAGTATCCCTGGAGAGGGTGTGGAGAAGGCGAATCAGCTGCAGAGGTGGGGCTCACAGGGTGTCAAAGGCGGAAGGAATAAGGAACGAAAGACTGGAAGGTGCTGGCAAGGGGATAGTTGAAGGAATGTGGGTGCAGCCTTTCAGGAATGTGGAGAGGCTGGGAGGGAGATGAAGGTAGGGGAGGAAAGGAAAAAAAAAAAAAACAAGGTTCTTGTTCCAAAGGTGTCAGGTTGATGAGCAGGCATTCAGGAAGTGAGAGAATGAGTAATCAAGATGACAGGTGGTTGGGGGAACGTAGGGCAGAGGAGGGGAAGATCTCAGGGGACAACAGTTTCAGGCACTGAGAGCCAGGGTCCCCGGGTGTGAGTGACTAAAGCGCAGTACAGGTGGCCCTCCCCGTGGCTGAGGTCCCAGTGCAGGTGGGGCCGTTCATCGTCTGAGGAGCTGCCCAGTGGGATGGTAGCGGCGGGAGAGTAGCAGAGGACTGCCTGGGAAGCACTTGGGTGAGAAGCACAAAGCGGGCAGCGCATAAGTGGGGCCTGATGGCTGAGGCCTAAGGAGGGGAGGTTTCTGTACGGGATGGAGGGCTGGGGTGGAGAAGGGGTGCTGCTGCAGGGAGAGGAGACTGCCAGCTCCGCCTCGTGTCCCTGATGGAAGAAGCAACAGAGTCAAAGCCCACAAGAGTAGCATTATCCTTCGGGAAAATGCCATGTGTGGGTAGAGACAGGACAAGTCCTTTTTGGCTGGAAAGGACTGTCCTTGAAAGATACTGGGTGTTCTGTAGGCATTTGGGGAAGGTTTGAGAGTCAGGGGGAAGCAAAGGAAGATTGGCCAAGAAAGAAGCACAGAGCATATCGGGGGTTGAGAGAGGACGAGAAAGCCCCACAAAGACACCAAAAGTTAAACCAGATGTTTAAGAGGGTGGCTGGAAGGAAAGGGATGGCAGAATCAGATTGGGGAGCCCCATCTCCTTGTATGCAGCTACTGCAGTCACCTTGGGCCCCACAAAGTACCCTCCCCTAAGGCTCTCATGGTGAACGAACCCCATCCCGGTCACATCAGCCCAGGATCAGCAGGGCTTCCTGGAGCTTTCCCCTCTGCCACTGGAAGGGATCAGAGTCCCAGCTGCCAAGGAGAAAAAGGGCTGAGTCATGGTGACCTGGAGAGGTCAGGGAAGACTTCCTGGAGGAGCCGCCACACCTGGACCTCAAAGAGTAGGATATGCACAAACAAAAGCAGAGCAGAAAGAACACTTCAGGAGTGGGGGCCGCAGGTGGGAAGGGGTAGAATGGAACCTTCCTTTCCTCCTTTAGTAAGAAGCAGGGTATTGTAGTGCTTGGGAGCTGAGTTTGGGGGCCAGGTGACCTGAGTCCAGTTACCAGCTTTGCTACTTGCTTTGCATTCATTTACCTCCGTCTAATTCAGTTTTCACACCTAAAAAAGGAGAGGATAATATTCCACTTATCCAGGGTTATTTTGAGGATGGAGGAAGTATCTGTGAAGAATTTAGCTTCACTGACATAGAGGTCATTAAATAATATCATTAGTATAATTATTTTCATTAATCAGGAGGAAAAAGTAACAGCAGTTTGCTGAGTACCTACACTCTGTGCCATATATTTAACAAACATGCCTGTGAAAGGAGCTACCTGTATCATTTTTGCTGCCTAGAAAACTACCCCCCAAAATTTAGTGGCTTAAGATACATCCATTTAGGAGCACCTGGTTGGCTCAGTCGGTTGAATGTCTAACTCTTGATTCCAGCCCAGGTCATGATTATGAGACGGAGCCTGCATCGGGCTCTGTGCCAAGCATGGAGCTTAAGATTCTCTCCCTCCGCCCCTGTCCTGCTTGTACATGGCACACATATGCATACTCTCAAAAAATAAAAATTTAAACTAAAAGATACATCCCATCTATTTAGCTCAAGACTCTGAAGGTCAACAATTTGAGCTGGGTGGGGTGGGGTGGGCTGGCCCTGCCTTCTGATGGTTTCAGCTGGGCTCAATCAGGCATCTGTGGCCAAATGCTGGTCAGCTAGTTGAGTCGGCCTCCAGAGGTTGGCTGACTGTCAGCTGGAAGGAGGGAGTGTCTGGAGCATGTGTTTCATCATCCAAAAGGATGATCCAGGCTGCTTCACATGATGGCAGTGACAGGGGTTTCTAAGAGCACCAAGAAAGGGCAAGCATCCCTGTAGAAGTCTCTGCTTGCATCACATTTGCTGTGAAAATTTTGTCATTGCCCAAAGTAAGTCACAAGGCCAAGCCCAGCCTCACAGGGCAGAGTCTGCATGCAAGAATGGGGAAAACTGTGGCCATTCTTCTAATTATAGAACAATGGCTTTTCAGATTCACTGTTATTTCATTCATTTGCTCATTTATCCAAAAATATTTATTGAGCACCTGTCTTGAGGTGTGGTAAGAAATCTCCCCCCAAATGGCCTCAGTTTCCTAATACCTTATCATAGTGCAATCTATCTGGCACTGCTGTCTGAGGTCTGTAACATCCAGTAAAGACGTGAGCTGGACCTTTGTTCCCCAGTAAAGCAGATCATACTCTTCTCAGGGCAGAGGGAGGTAGAGATGCAGATAGTGTTTGGAGCAGGCACAAGAGAGATTTACATTTGCAAATAAGAATCAGGCACCAAGATTTCATCCACATGAGCTCTATATCTCTGAGCGGACTTCTCCCTACCGGGTCTTAATGGGCAGGTTTTGTTTCCATGCTCTGTCCCCCATCTTCCTGATCACGGAGATTGCTGGTGAGTCCAGACCATCATTGACTTCACGTGTTAAAATCTCGGTCAAACACACACATACACTCTCTCTTCCCCGCTTCTTCCCCCAACCCCTCCTCCCTGGGAATATTCTAAACTCTTCTTAATTCAGTGCAGGATAACAGTTGTGGTGTGCCATCAAATGATTGAGCTCTCTGCCCCTCCACCCCCATCACTGCTCATGGGTCCAGGTAAGAATTAGGTGTGGCACAGATGGTGTCCTGGGAGCAAATATTGAGAATCTTGTCCTAGAGAGAGAGAATCCCATTCTGCCTAAACTATTGATCCACAAGGTTATATGGAAGGTGTTGTCCAAGGTGCTGGTCTAAAACGGAACAGAGAGCTTAGAGGAGTCTTTGAGGGACATGAAACAGGTACTAGGGAGGAAGCCTGGATGATTTCTCACCTGTAGTTCAAGGTCCCTGGAATAGTTGAACACATTCAATCACCTAATATGTTTTGAGTATAGCTCATATATCAAACAGCAGTTTGGACAATAGAGATACAATAATGAGCAAGACCAGCATGGTTCCTGCCCTCGGGAAACTGGTAACCCAATGAGAGAGAGGTTACAAAACATTACTAATGGCTAACACTAACCAGTGCTCAGTCCATACAATTCCCCCAACAACTGTGTGCGACAGGTACCGTTATTATCGCCTGCTTTTACAGATGAGTAAATTGAAAGAATGAATGGACCAAATACATGGTGTGTAGTCACACAGCTAGTGAACAACGAGAGGGGGCACTCAAATTAGGCAGTTCCGATCCAGAGTCAATCTTTCTGGAGTCAACTCCTTCCCCTCCCTCCACTAGATCAAGTTTTCTTGGTATCTATTTTGAAGTCCTTTGTTGTTTGAAGATCCTGCATCACACTCTGTGATTCTATTTTTGTGTGATTATTTGGTGAGGGAGCATAGCACAGTCGTCGTGTTGGTCAGTTCAGGCTTCGTTATGCTCCAGTAACACGACCTCGAAATCCCAGTGGCTTACAATAACAAACATTTCTCGGTCGTGCTACATGTCCAAGTCTTTGCTGACCTGATCTCCCCTTTTGCAGCCTTGTCAAAAGCAGCCAATAGGAACACAGGCATGCTCTTCATCAAAAGCACAGTCCACCAAGTTACTACAGGCAACAGTTATACCAGATGTCTCACCCCTGCATAAAAGAGGACGCCATCTTTCCAGCTTCCGGGGATGGTTCCTCACTGCCCACTTTCTGGCCCCAAAGTCAGTGTCCCATATTTTAGAGTTTCGTAGCACCCCTCATATAGTATCAATTTATCATTCAGCTTAGGCTGATGGTCCCCAAATCTCAGTGACTTACAAGAAATGCTTATTTCCTGCTCATGCTCTATGGTCATCATGGTTTAGCTCCAGCTGTGTCACCTCTCCTTTTTCTGGGACCGAAGCAGCAGCCCCCATCTGGGATGCTGTCAGTCCAATGGCAGAGAGTGAAGAGAGATGTGGTAGATCACGATTGCTCTTAAAGCTTTTGATTGGAAATGGAGGTCTCTCCCACTCCCATTCGTTAAAGGCATGTGGCCAATTCTGACACTAACAATGCAGGGACATGTAATAGCTCTGTCGGGAGGGGAACACAGGAGGAGTTTCATAGGACAGAGCAGTGAGTCAGTCTGTTCAAGTGGTTGAAGAGCATGCATTGACTGTCACCAGCTGATAGCGAGTTGGCAGACGGTTGTGTTTTGGCAATGAAGAATGCCAGGGCATTTTCCTAAGTGCACATGATATGCTCCATTTTAGCTGTTTGTCAGTGGGTAGACACAGCGTGTATCAGACAAGCAGACACAGCTATGAAGGACTCTGAGCAGTACCTTCCAAAATAGGGACCAAAACGGGACCCAACAGTCAGCAGGTGTTTGAAATCTTGAAGATAGCAAATGTCCCGATGAACAAACGAGCTGTTTGCTCATACAAGGGGAGGGAGTTATTATCAACAGCAACAACTGAAACAAACATGGGCAGCTTTGGTTAAAAATGAAGGGTGGGTGCAATTATAGAAAACCTGGGTAATTCACTGCATAGACTCAAAAGGAAGTTTGACTGGGGTAGGGGTGGCAGGAATGGGGACAGCTCCAGGGGCCACAGCAGTAAGTTTATGGATCCATGTCTTAGCTACAGAGCTGCCTCATCTGTGTCTCTCCAGCTCATTGTAGGCCAAGTGCGATGACCCCCGCTCCCCTCCCACCTCTTCACAACTGCCTGCCCCAGTCCCTGGCCCTGCACCCTCTCACCTTGTTGTGAAATGCACAGGCAGAGAACGGGAGGGGCGAGGGAGGGGAAGCAGCAGGACCGGGATGCGCAGCTAAGGCCCAGGTCGGGGCAATTAGCAAGCACTGCTCCCCAGACACAGGAGGCTGCAGAAAAAGACGGCTCAGGCAGTGATCCCAGTCCAGGGCACCTGTTCCTAGTCTCATCCTGGGCCACGCCAATCTTATTTTCCTAGAACTTGGGCTTCCTCTGAAATTCTCAGCTTCTCTTATACTTACATGATAGGTAATATTCAGATGCTCAGCCCACTCCTAGGTGCTTACTAAGGCTATGTGAACCTCCAGGCCCACTAGCTTTTCACCCACTAAAGAAAGCATACTGGCATGCACATGAGGGGGATCTTTATCTTGTTTAAAAAAACCATAAATTCATGAACTTCAGTAATTATTAAAACAGGTGCCTTGCTTTATAATAAATGAATAAAACATGTACACACATGCCACTTACATTCACCCAGTAGCTAAAGACCACTGTGATTTGATCCTTTTGGTTCCTCCCCTTTGGGGTTCTTGAAAGGTCTCCTGGGTATTCTAGATTAATCAAGACTCTTAGTTGCAAATGACAAAGACCCAAATCAAATGCAAAAAGTTTTTTTCGGGGCTCCTGGGTGGCTCGGTCGGTTAAGCGTCTGACTTCCGCTCAGGTCATGATCTCGCGGTCCGTGAGTTCGAGCCCCGCATCGGGCTATGTGCTGACTGCTCAGAGCCTGGAGCCTGTTTCAGATTCTGTGTCTCCCTCTCTCTCTCTCTCTGCCCCTCCCCTGTTCATGCTCTGTCTCAAAAATAAACGTTAAAAAGTTTTTTTTTTTAATGCAAAAAGTTTTTATCTCCTGTAACGGACAAGTCCACATCTGTCTCCAACTTCAGGCAGGGCTGGATCCAGGGGCAGGAATGAAGCTTGCTGTACTCTTCCCTTCTCCTCCTCTTCTCTCTCTCCCTCCTGCCTGCCCTCCTCCTATTTTGGCTATGGTTCCCTTCATATGTAACCTTAGTCTCTCCTATTTTCAAGGGGAAGGGACTTACTTCCCTGATTTACCTGAGGAAGAAAGCAACAGTAGCTCGGGGCCTAGAGCCTTCCAGCATGATCCCACAAATAGAAAAATCTGAGGGAGGACTTTTATTGGCCCAGACTGATCAACATGTCCATTCTAGAACCAGGGCAATGGAGTACCCTGACCAGCCAACTGAAATAGGCCTACCATTATGGTCCGAGTGAGGCAAAATGCTGTTGCAAGATAGCAGATAAAGTTCTCAGCATCAAGAATCCTGCAGCGGCCTCCTCCAGTTTGTCTCTGCTCTCACTGGTCATCCGTTCCTGCTAGGTTTCCATGTGGGAAGCCCAGGATGACCCCTGCTGCCTGGCTCTCTCATGAGGACAGAGGGGCTGGCAGGGGAAACACTGAGGCCAGGCGACACCAGGAGCTAAGAATGACACAGGAAGAGAAGGCAGAGCTAGGTGAGGGGTTCAGGTTGCTGACTAGGTTGACTGGCCTGCAAACAGCCTCATAGACCGTGGTGGAGAGATGGCTGCCCCTTCCCCACCCCTGTGGGTACAAGGCCCAGAATGAGACACACAAGCTGTGAATCTAAGTCAAACTTTCCAAGCCCAGCAATCGTGCTGAGCAGCTGTTTGCCTGGCTGTCCTGCTCAGGTGCACAGTTGGGGGGCAGAAAACGGGCATTGCTTAGTCGTCTCTACTCAGTCTGATGGTCCAACACAACACCCTAGCCCAAAGCTCGCTTTTCTCCCCACGGCCTCATGAGCGACCTCCTCCAAACAAGCCTGCAGAGGTGGCCGTGTCACCTCTACCCCAGCTCACTTTCCGGGCACCCTGGATGGTTCTGACCCAAACCACTCTGAGAATTCCTCATAGGCGCTCACAAGTGGAGGAGGGGCAGGTAACCTGAAGTCAGAGCTCACGTGTGCTGTCTGAACTCTTCAGCCCCGAGCTGCTTGTCTGGCCTTCTCTCCCCACCCCCGTAGGGACCTCTCTTTCACCCAACATGGCAAGGTAGTGCCGAGCCTGACTTGGCTTGTCCTGTCCCTTCTGACAGCAGTCCCTCACCCCTGTCACTTGTCTGGGAAAACTACTCTCTCCTCGGTTCTTCTCGAAACTCCTCACTCACCAACTAGCCCCAGACGGAGTAAATCACTCCAGCTCTGGCCCCTCCAGCACTTTGACCTGCTCTTACTCTGCTCTAAGCCTGGCCACGAGGCTATTCTCTTCCCTTCACAGCAGGCCTGTCTCCCCACCAGGCTCCCCGAGGGAGGATGCATGCGTCTTTCTCCCCTGTTTCCCCATTGCCCGTCTCAGGCCACACGCTAGTGGGCACGAAGGCATGTTTGCTAATTAAACTGGATCGATGTGCTGAGTGCCGGTTATACACCTCCCCACACACACCTGGGGGACTCACGTGCTTAGCCCCACCTGTTCCCCTCCACCAGGGAAATGGGCTTACGAGGAGGGGGAGGGGAGGCCTTGAGCTAGGGACCTTGCTTTCCACACTTGTGCTCCTTCACAGCTATGGCAAACAGAATGTTTATACAGGTTTTCATTCCCTTGATGTACCTGGTTCTGTGCTTAGTGAACACGAGATCATTTTGGAAATGACTCCCCTTCACTGCTGATTTAGCATCAGTGCCCTGCAGCCCTCAGCACTGTAACTAACCTCTGTGTCGAGGGGTTAATGACTAGTAACCAAACCCTTAAATCAGCCTGCCCTATCTGCAGAGGGGCCAGCAGCTCATTCTCGGTAAAGAGGACAAACAGCCCATTTCCAGCACACATTACAGATGTCAGAGTCACTACTCTAAATTGAGATTTAATAAAGCAAGCCTCTACTCCCTCTCTCCCCCTCCCCCTGCTCCCTGCCTGTTTCCATGAATTCTTACCCACAGATCCACTGGCCAGGCAGGCTCAAGATGGGGGTGGGGGGGGGCAGAGAGGAGGGGGTTGGGGCAGGGCAGCTGGAAGCAGTCCCTTCCCTGTGTCTCTTCTTGCCCTCCTATGAGGAGCTCCGTCCCTCCTGCATTGTTCTGTGCCCCGCAGGCCCTGTGGCCAGACTGGGGGCCATCAGTATCATAGTCCTCACAGTCGCATTTTACAGGTCAGGAAACTGAGGCTTAGAGTGGTTTCCCAGCTACAAAGGGAGGGCGGAGGTGCTGAGTGAAGACACGGGTCCACCTGACTGTCCCACGTGACCACCTTCACCTGGACCAAGCCGTTCTCAAATGTTCACACACAGACTCACGTGGAGGGCTTGTTAAAATACAGACTCCTGGGCCCCGCTCAGAGTTTGATTCAGCAGGTCCGGGGTTGGGCTCAAAATGTGCATTTCTATCAAGTTCCCAGATGATGCTAGGACCACACTTTGGGAACTATGGTCCTAAACAGTGGTGCTTCCTACCACCTTGGCCACCCACATCAGAGTCTTGGAAACCGTGCCCCTGAAGATGGGGATCCCCGTTGGTCCCACAATGAGAGGCTTGGAATCCAGGCAGTCATAAGTGCTGTCGCCATGTTTCCTCCCTGGGCTTCCCCAAAATGTCCTTCATACAGCTAGTTTCAACCCCGGCTACACATTGGAATCACCTGGAACACCCCGCATGCCTAGGTCTCACCTGTTAAGACTGATTTATCCTTTTCCTTATTTTGAGAGCGAGAGAGCGAGAGAGCGAGAGAGCGAGAGAGCGAGAGAGCGAGAGAGCGAGAGAGCGAGAGAGCGAGAGAGCGAGAGAGCGAGAGAGCGAGAGAGCGAGAGAGCGAGAGAGCGAGAGAGCGAGAGAGCGAGAGAGCGAGAGAGCGAGAGAGCGAGAGAGCGAGAGAGCGAGAGAGCGAGAGAGCGAGAGAGCGAGAGAGCGAGAGAGCGAGAGAGCGAGAGAGCGAGAGAGCGAGAGAGCGAGAGAGCATGCACGTATGCACATGAGCAGGGAAGGTCAGAGAATTTCAAGTACCCTTCACGTTCACAGAGCAGAGCTCAAACCCAAACTCAGATCACGAGCTGACCTGAAACCAAGTGTCAAATACTTAAGATTTGAGATACCCAGGTGCCCCTAATTTGTATATATTTTTAAGTTTCATATTTTTGAGAGAAAGAGCACGCGTGTGTGTACTCACACACTAGCAGGGAAGGGCAGAGAGAGGGAGATAGAATTTCAAGCAGGCTCCACCTTAAGAGCACAGCTCAAAGCCAAACTGTGAGATCATGACCTGAGCTGAAACTGAGAATCAAGTACTTAATGACTGAGCCACGCAAGCACCCCTGAATTTGAGTTTTATATTTATATATATATTTTAAGAGAACCCACGCATGAGCAGGGAAGGGCAGAGACAGAGGGAGAGAGAATTTCAAGAAGGCTGCATGCTCACAGAGCAGAGCTCAGACCCACAAACTAGGAGATCATGACCTGAGCTGAAACCAAGAGTCGAATACTTAACTGAGCCACCCAGGCACCTAGATTTATACTTTTTTAAGTTTTATGTATTTTGAGAGCAAGCAAGAGAGAGTGCTCAAACACAGCAGGGAAAGGCAGAGAGAGGGAAGAGAATTTCAAGCAGGCTCCCTACTTACAGAACAGAGCTCAAATCCACAAACTGTGAGATTGTGACCTGACCTGAAACCAAGAGCCAAATACTTAACCACTGAGCCACCCAGGCGCCCCGCATTTCTACTTTTTAAGTTTTATGTATTTTTAGAGAGAGCATGAACAAGAGAGAGCACTCACACACGAGCAGGAAAGGGCAGAGAGAGGGAGAGAATTTCAAGCAGGCTCCGTGCTTGCAGGGCTCAAACCCACAAACTGTGAGATCGTGACCTGACCTGAAACCAAGAGTCGAATATTTAACCAACCGAACCACCCAGGCGCCCCGGATTTATACTTTTCAAAGCTCCCCAGGTGATTCTACTGTGCAAGGTAGACGGCAACGCCTTAGCTTGATTGCATTTAGGAGTATGTCGCTTTGATCCCTCTATCCTCCCGCATTTCATTTGCTCACAGATCTTTCTCTTCTTCCAAAGCCCAGCACCCATCCTCTCCTCTAAGAAGCCCACCATGCAGTAGCCCCAGAGGTTGGCTCTCCCTTTAGTGATCTTTACCAACAGCCCTCCTCCCTGCCCCTGCCATTTTGACTCTTTGTAATTGCACCATTGTTTGTAATTCCCCCCCCCCCCAGACTTTCACTCCCCTGGTGTGTCCCCCCACCTCCACAGAGAGCTGGTCTCTTAAGTCTTTTTGGGCAGCAACAATCCTCCAGGGTACATACAGATATCCTGCAAGTATCCAAAGAAATGACCACAAGGACCCTGCTTCACCCTCGGTCATTTTTCCCATGAAAGCAACCTGCAAATAAAGTTTTCTCCCTGTGGTAGGTTCTAGAACCTCTTGTAAAGAGTGTCCCACAATGACTCTCTGCCTTCCATCCCCTCACCACCCTTTAGGCTGAGGGAGTTTTCAGCCAAATACCACCACTGCTGCCCCGTGTCTTTCAATGTCTCTACCTTACCTTATTTTTCAAGGGCAGCCACTCAGTAGGCCCGGCAGTGTTGCCAAGGAAACATCACTTAATGAAGGAAATAAAGCTGCTCAAAATCCACCTGGCCTTTGTTTGGAAGGGAGCTGGGACTTCTGTTGCACCTTGAAACCATATTATTAAGTCATTTAACCAACCCCATTTTGCTCCATGTTCCTGACTTGCCTGGGAGACCCTCGTCCCTCTCCCTCTGCCCGTCTTGGCCTCTGGTCTGGGGAGGCCCTGCTGAGGGCTGGGGGAGATGAGACCATCTGGGGTGGTCGACCCAAGAGTGGGGTGAAGGCACTGAATTGCCAAGGTCTCTGCCTTCCCCAGGAGCCTCCCCCAGGCAGGGGGGAGAGAGTACCTGCCTGCCTTTGCCTCTGGCAAAGTGTTTACAGCCTCTTAGCCTCAGTTTCCTTATCCTTACAACTGGAAGGTGACTGCAGATACGGTAAGTACCCTGCAGAGGGCCTGGCATATAGGTGCACAAACGTATGTTTCTTCTCTTCTCCCACCTGCCTTCCGGAGAAGTTTCGGCTGCCAGTGGCAGTTTCTGTCAGGGAGGTGCCATTTAATAGGGGTGGAGGGCAGATCTTATAAAAGGCCATAGCTCAGTCTCTAGCACAGGCAGGTCCCACCTCCATGCCTGCCGGGTAGGGAAGGGATGCTGAGGACAGCTGATAGGGGTCAGGGTGGGAGCCCTTGCTTGTCCAGGAGATATAGTGACAGAGCAAGACGGACCTCCAGCCCTGGGGGTGTTTGCCTGGCCTTGGCTCTGTGGCCCTGAGGGCAGGAGTGTGCACCCAATGGGCTCCCTGGCGGGCTGGCCGGCCTCGCTATTAGTCATGACTCCCGCCCCTGGCCTGAGGGAGAGGCAAATACCACTGGTGTGAGACCCAAGACACGGATGTGTCTGTTCTGTCACCCTGCATGTGCTTTTTCCCTTTTCCTTCCAAGCATCAGAAAGAAGTGCCCGTTCCATAATTTTGGAAAGAGCTAAATGTCCATCAACTGATGAATGGATAAAGAAGTTTGGGTTTATATATACAATGGGATACTACTTGGCAATAGGAAAGAATGAAATATGGCCTTTTGTAGCAACGTGGATGGAACTGGAGAGTGTGATGCTAAGTGAAATAAGTCATACAGAGAAAGACAGACGCCATATGTTTTCACTCTTCTGTGGATCCTGAGAAACTCAACAGAAGACCATGGGGGAGGGGAAGGGGAAAAAAAGTTAGGGTGGGGGAGGCAAACCATAAGAGACTCTTAAATACTGAGAACAAACTGAGGGTTGATGGGGGGTGGGAGGGAGGGGAAAGTGGGTGATGGGCATTGAGGAGGGCACCTGTTGGGATGAGCACTGGGTGTTGTATGGAAACCAATTTGACAATAAATTTCATATTAAAAACAAAAAAAGAAGGAAGTGCCGGCTCAGGTTTGAAGGCCTGCCTCAGGCCTCATGGGGCTGCTTGAAGAATGAGCGGAGTCAATAGTTTGCAGCTGGGGAGTAGCCAAGGGGTCAGACTATTGTTTCTATGCCCCCGGGGTTTGTAAAACATCCCCGGACAGGATGGAGCTCCCCCTCTGCTGCTAACTGGGGAGTTACTGGAGGAATGTGGCTAAGCACTTTGTTTTTGCTTTTTTGTTTTTTTGTTTTTTTCGATATATGAAGTTTATTGTCAAATTGGTTTCCATACAACACCCAATGCTCATCCCAAAATGGCTAAGCGCTTTGTACCCTCTTGTACCACAGGCGCCCCCAGCCCTCTGCTGCTTCCTCAGTGCAGGCTCACATGGATCACAGGGGAAGCTTCCCAAGCCAGCCTCCTGGCCTCTCCCCCTTGGGCCGGCTGCTAGAGCTGCCCTGACCCAAGGGAGGTAGGTAGGCGGGCGAGGTAAAAAGTCACAGGTGTGGCTCTGGCGTCAGACTGCCTCAGTTTGAATCTCAGCTACTGCTCTCCACCTGTGGGACTTTTACTTAATTTCCTGTGCCTCAGTTTCCTCATCTACAAGATGGGGGCGACAGCGGCGCCCTCCTCAGAGTTGTTTTAGGATTCAGTGGGATAAAGCATGCAAATGACTTTGAGTCTGGCACAGAGTAGGAGCTACAAACATCTCAGCTTTCGTTATTAGCCACCTAAGGCAGGGGTTTTCAACAGCAGCATTCTTACGCATCCGGGGTCGGGTCATTCTTCGCTGTGGGGGGCTGTTGGGTACGGGGTAGGATGTTGAGCAGCGAGTGTCCCTGACCTCTACCGCCTGGATGCCAGTAGCAGCGTCCCTCCCCCGTTCTCATGACAACCACAGATGTCCCCAGACATCGCCAGATATGCCCTGGTCGGCAAAACCACCCCTCCCTGAGAACCACGGTTCTAGGTCCTTGCTTGCTTAAAGCTTCCGGGCTCCCCGTTATTCAGAAAGTGTAGCGGTGCTTCCTGGGCCTGCTGGTACCAAAAGTGGGACATCTTGTACGAAACTGGTGCCCCTCGTTTGTGTTCAGGCTGTTTACCGATTCAATCCACTGCTGGCTGGACTTCTGAGGTGCCCAAGGGACCACTTGAGAGCGTCCTCTGCCGAATCTCTCTCTCTGCTCTGCAAGCTTCATGGTGACACCACTCAAGATGCACTTTGGTGTTTGCTTTTAAATAACAACTGTCTGTCCCTGTTATGATTCTCCCAGACTCCGGAGCAATAAGCAGCTCCAGTGACAGCTGTGCCAGATAGGAACCGCATGCGTGCCTCTCCAAGCGTCTCCCCCAAGCACTTCAGAGCAGCTAAGTGAATAAAACTGATTTCAGCTATTACCTGCACAGCCGCTTATGTCTCTACAACCTGCCCCGGAGACCAGAGTCAGGCCCTGGTGACAGCAATGAAAGAAGGATGGCAGTCACTAGCTTCCTAGCTGTCCTTGTCAGGCAGCCCACACTGCCGAGCCTCGGGAAATCTGGGTCCCGGTAAACAGGGTGACTGAGAGCTACACTCTGTCCTGAGGAGAGAGCGTGGGGCATTCAACCCAACGTCATGAGCAGCTCTGCACTTTTTGGAGTGAGGCTCAGGTGGCAGGCTGAGAGGCCCCATGCTTTTGCATATTCGTGGAAGGCTTTCAGGAAGTGGTGTTTTTATTTCTATTTTCAAAGGAGCGAGAGTTGGATTAGGTGAATGGAGGAAGCACAGACAATGTTCATTTTAGTGTGATTAGAGCCATTATTTCCTGAAACGTTAGTTTCCCCAGCTTGGCTCTTGGATCATCCAGGACAGGGACCATAGCTTTCTCATCTCTATTATCCTCAGATCTCAACTTAGAGATTGTTGTTGTTGGACAGACAGATGAATGGATGGATGGTGGATGGATGGAGGAATGAGATGTCTACCAGCATCTATTTAAATTCGTAAATCTGACCAGTCATCATATTCTCCCTCACCTCCAATAAACTGGAAGCCACAGCAGGTCATTGGCTTTCCTTAGTGGTGAACTGGAAATCCAGACCACCCACTGGAGGGTCTCTCACTCAATATGGGTTCTGAATAGGACCCTCTTGCCCCTGTGTTCTGGTCACATGTCCACGCTGGAGCCAGGCCTTCTACATTTGGCCTCTGCTCAGAACTTTGGTCGCCTCTATTATGGGAAGAATCAGTCATCTCAGTAGTTAAATGCCTATTTCCATGGATTCCCAAATCTGATAACTTGTAAGATGATCTGAGAGAGCGCATCCTTCCTGTAATGAGTGTCTTCTCTTTGTCTCTCCAGATCCACTCTCCATCCTTTCCTTCTACTCTAGGACACTGACTTTATGGAATGTTTCAGTGGGCTCCCATGTTGTTTGGCTTCCAGCAGGGTTCTGCCAATGGGCTGACCCAGCAGGAGAACCAAGTGAGGAGGGGGGAGAGTAAAGTTGGGTTATTTATTCACCACCACTCATCAAACCCCTCCCTCCCTGAAGCCTTCTTGCAAGTCAACCCTCTCTAGATGACTTTTACAGATCCTGGTAACTTCTCTCTTCTCTCATCCCTTGGGGTCTAGGAGTGGTAATAGCTCCATGTTATTATTCTCAGGGAACTATACTATCCCTATGGTTGCCTTACATCCTACCCACATCGAGACTTGTGCCTTTATTATACCCTCTTTGGATTCCCCCACCTTGAGTGTGCCATCTATTTCCAGTTAGGGCCTTGACTGATACACTGGCCTGAGGATCTTCTTATGTCTGAAGGGTGATCCTACCTGCCTCTCCATGCCCTCCTTGAACTTCCAAAGGTCAGAAAGAACATGCCCCCAAGGACCACTCCTTACCTACCTTCCCTGCACTGCCCTTCTCACCCCACAATCCCTTTTATGTCCCACACTCATGTTTAAAAGTCCCTCTTCTAATGATGTCGGGTACCTGGGTGGCTCAGTCAGTTAAGTGTCCGACTTCAGCTCAGGTCATGATCTCGTGGTTCATGGGTTCAAGCCCTGCTGCTTCAGATTCTGTGTCTCCCCCTCTCTCTGCCCTTCCCCTGCCTGTGCTCTTAAAAATAAACATTAAAATATATATATAATATACATGTATAATACATTAATATATATAATATATATATAAGTCCCTCTTCTAAAACAAGAAATGCTTTATATTCTCATTTGGAATTAATCAAAAATATTTACCAGTAAGAATGTTTTAATATATGAAGATAACAAGAGGGCTCACCCTGAACTCTAACCTAAAGCAAAGAAATGTAGTATCTCAATTTGCCCCTGGGGTCTAATCATAAGTGGTTGTGTTCATTTCTTTAGTAATATGAAGAGAAAAACTCACAGAACCTTATGACTTCTCCCTCAGAGCCCTTTTCTTTGGAACCATGACTGAAGGTTGAAGGAAGAGACTGGAAACTTGGAAGGCCAAGGGTCTTGTGGCTTTCTTCTAGACCAGAGCCAGTAAACTACAGCCCATGGCACAGCCCTTATTTTTGTAATTGAAGTATTCTCCTAATAGCCATTCATTCACATATTGTCTGTGGCTGTGTTCATGCTACAATGGCAGAGTTGAGTTTTCAGACTGTATGGCCTTCTGTGCAGAAAAGAGTTAACACAGTGGGGCTGACTGCTGTGCTTTGAAAGGCCTACTTGGAACTTGGATTTCAGGAGGTTCCCACCATCCCCAGATCTATAAGAGTGGTTCACTATGCCTAACCAGACTGTACAAGCAATGTACAGTTTGTGCTAACATGTGCTTTCCTTCTGGGAATCTGGAATTTTGGTATGTGCCAGGCAGAGGCTGTGTACGTGACCAGCCCTGATAAAAAAGCCCAGCTGAGTCTCTAAGAACTTTCCAGGTAGAAAACATCTCGCACGTGTTGTCTCAGCTCCTTGCTGGGGGGAATTAAGTGTATCCTTGTGACCACTAGGAGAGTACCTTTGGAAACTTCCACCTGGTTTCCCCCAGGCTTTGCCCCAGGTGCCTTTTCCCTTTGCCAATATGATTTGTATCCTTTTGTTAAAATAATTCACAGCTGTGAGTACAAATATGTGCTGAGTCTTGTGAGCCCTATCAAATCTTCAAACCTGGGAGTGGTCTTCAGGACCTCCCAACACACTGCAAAGCCAAAATTACTTGCCACCTGGCCCTTTAAGAAAAAGTTTGCCAATCCTTGGTCTACACAGTCTTAGTCTAGATGGAAATTATGTTTTATAGGACTCTGAACTCCCTAAGGCATGGCACAGGTCTTTTCTCTTTATCTACTGGCCAACCACAGTATCTTGTACAAGTTATTTATGGAGGGAGGAAGTCAGCAAGCCTGCAAATAATGGATTCAAGCCATGCTTTTTAAACTGTGGGTGGTGAAATCTATTTGAAAGGTTATGACCAATGCTTTTCACTGAAAGAATAGAATAGAAAATATCAGATTGCATTGCATATGGTAAGAATAAGTTTTATTTCCTGAAAATTTTGTTTCAGTTACACATGTGGACCAGATACTATCCTGGATCGTGATGTTAAAGGGTTTCCTCTTCTTGCCCGTTGCAGTAGAAAATAACTTGAAGACCGCTGGACTGTGCTTTCTTCGCTAGCTGCCAGGGAGAATCCCCACTGGCTGCCCCCCATCTCTCTGGCCACTGCATTTTAACCACATTCTTCCCCCACCCCCAGAATGTGTACTACACGAGCAGTCAGCAGATCCACGTGGGCATCCTGAGCCCCACGGTCGACGATGATGACAACCGGTGCCTGGTGGATGTCAACAGTCGGCCACGGCTCATCGAGTGCAGTTATGCCAAAGCCAAGAGAATGAAGCTTCACTGGCAGTTCTCTCAGGTAACAGCCCCAGAGCCCCCATGAAGGGCAGCAGGAAAGCAGAGGGGGGAGAAGGTCTAAGGGGCCAGGGAGCATGTGGGAGGAGACAAGGAGGAAAGGGACATGGTGGCAACAGGGAGGCTGGGACTCCCGGGATTTACTGGGCACTGACTATGTGCCAGACATTTTATGTACATTAGCTTATTGGCTCCTGATATTGGCGCTAAAAGGGGAATTGTCGAGGTTGTTATTGTTGTTTTATTATCATTTTGTTTAATTTGTAGATACATGGAGATAGGCTAGAGGGAAGTCATGTGCCCAAAGTCACACAGTAAGGATCAGGTCTGGGAGTTAGATTTAGGCCTCTCTGTCTTTAAACTCTCACATTTCCTCTCCACACGCCCTATCTCCTGGGATGAAGCCCAGTGTCCCAGGTGTAGACAGTGCCGAGGCACCTCTGGCCTGTGCCCTGCTTTGCCTTCCTCCCAGAATGGGCTCACTCTAGGGGAGGAGGCTTCCTCAAAGGGCAGTGTGTACAATGGTGAACAGGAAGCAGTCCCGTATTAAGCCTCCATCAGTTCTGAGGCCCATATTTGACTTCCTGCTCTCCATTAGCC
Organism: Panthera tigris; assembly: GCF_018350195.1. Lineage (NCBI taxonomy): Eukaryota > Metazoa > Chordata > Mammalia > Carnivora > Felidae > Panthera > Panthera tigris. The sequence continues at coordinate 67,215,590 of NC_056669.1, read as the reverse complement.
CAGTTACAAAATGATGTCCGAGGATCAAGATGCCCAGTTGGGATGGCCCACCATGATTCAGCTTTGAAGAGGACCTGAGCCTCAGCCCAGAGGCTCCCAGCCCCCAGGATTCCACTAAGTTAGGGCCAGTTTTCCCCCATAGGTAGGGACACCCACCTCCCAGGCAGTGCAGCGGAAGTGTTCAGAACAGGAAGTGAGGGGGCCCACGGGCTTCTAAGGCATCAGAGGACTGTATATGGTGGAAGCTTCCAGGGAAGTCAGAAAGGGAATAGGTATATTCGTGGGACCGAGTAGAAGAGACCCTGACTCAGCCTCCCAGCAAGCTGCTGCTGCCCTGGGGAGGAGGAAGCTGGTGGGCACTGGAAGGGACTGGCAGTTACTCTCCCCATGGTGGGGGGGGGGGGAGGTGGTGGTGAGGGGGGGCAGGGCAGGTCCCGGCTGCATCATATTCTACGGGTAGGGGAACCTTTGATCCGTGATCTGGGTGTGTGCATCCAGAGGACTGAGTTGGGTCCTGAATGAGTGAGGAAGGTCAATACTGAGTTCGAAACAAGGCCATAGATTTAAGGGCTACTTGGAAAGCAGGAGTCCAGACAAGGGCTTTGTGACCCCCCAGGAAAAGCAGATGGCTGGGGAGCAGCACAGGGAGCCAACTGGGAGCACTTCCAAGGGCAGGTGGGAGATGTGTGGGGCAGCTCCGAGTCCTGGCTGGGCCTGCATAATGTATGGGGCTCCACGAGAGGGAATATGGGGCACCAGGACTGGTGGCTCCTGCCGTGCTCCTCCCTGTGTGGTGAACTGTAATAGTCTGTCCCAGTAAGAATGGCAGCCAGCCTTCATACAGTGCTTACTCTGTGCCAGAACTTCTAAGCACGGGGCATGTATTCGCTTATTTATTCCTCCAAACAGCTGCATGTAGGTACCATGAGGCAAATGAGACACAAAGACGGTAAATAACGTGCCCAACGTGTTCATGTTGGGTACTATCCGCGAACTATTTCAGGTTCTCCTTTTTACTTAGTAGTGGCCACCGAGAAGAAGGTCAGGGTCAGGGCTGAGGTTTGAGAATACAGGGCACATCTTCCTCCCGCCTCCCTCTCTCTCACTGAAGCACCTTTTCTGACCCCACACTCTGTCCAGCGGTAGCCTTTGTCACTGTCCCCTGCCAGGTGTCTAGCCCTGAGTGACACAGGATGGGACTGTATTTCTCCTCAGGCAGAGAGAGGGCTGGAGGCATGTGGTCAGGGAGGAAGGCTGGATGTGTGCTTGCTGGCTGGTGTTTCCCAGCTCAGGCTAGGTGCAAAATCGGCCTGCAGACTGGAGGCAACAGAGGGAAATGGACACATATCCCTGTGGAGGTGAGTGGGGCTGACTTTGCTGGGGTGAAGTGGACATCATACCATCTAGGGAGGCTGGGCAGGGGCTCACATCAGGCCATTCTCTGCTGCCTTCAGCCAAGCCTGCTGGGCCCGTGAGCTCAGCTTCCTCCTGGGAATGTTGAAGAAACTGTCCAGGAAGATGGCGGGTAGGGAGCCAGACCAGGGCTGCTGGCTTTTCAGAAGAGACAGCACTTAGCTTGAACCTTGAAGAATGTGTAGGAGTGTGCTCCATATGAAGATAGTGAAGGGCATTCCAGGGAAAGGGAACAGCATGTGCAGAAGCTGTGAAGCATCAAACCCCGGCTATGTTCAGAGAGCTGCGGATAGTCGGGTGGTGGGGCCTGGACGGCACAGGGGGCGGGGAGTAGCTGCACATGAGCCTGGACTTGAGCCTGTGGGCAGGAAGATGTGCGGCAGGGGACTGGCATGTGTAGGTGTGGGCTTTTGAATGCCCCTGTGGCAGAGATTGTGAGGCTGAATGGGAAGGGGAGCTTCTAGAAGGGGGAGAGAGGCAGGAAGAAAAGCCAGCAGGAAGCAGAAATGCAGTCTGAACATTTAGCTGTTCCCTCCTCCCTCTCCTCTGTGAGTGGCCCCAGGGTCCTTATGGCCCTGCCTGGCCACCGAGATCTCCTCTCAGGGCAAGGTCTGAGGCTGAACCGAGATCCCCAGCTTCTGGTGGTTGTGGGTCAGGCAGATTGACACGTGTGGCTGGGAGTCCTCTAATAGTTGAACATGCTGCTTCAACTCACGGGGAGGAGGGAAAGCGGCCCCAGGCAGCCCCGGAATAGCCCCTGGAGGTCATGGCCCAGCCACGCACCTGCCACGCTGGAGACTTGGTGTCACCAGGATATGAGTGTTGTTGAACTGAAGTGAGCTCCCTGGCCTCTTTGGAAGCCTTGCTCCTCCGAGGAGGTCCGGAACCACCAGGGACACAGAGCTCCTCAGCTCCGCTGCGGCCAACCTCATGAAGTGCAGTGTTCATAAACATAGCAACTCCATCCCAATTGGGACAAAACGAGATGAAGCGACCTGGCCAAGATCATAGGGCCTGAAGGATGGAGCTGGAGTTCAAACAGGCTGGTCGCATCCAAACACAGGCTGCTTCATATCCCAGCCCCACACACAGGCACCTCCGCCTGTTTCCAACCCTCATAGACAGATATGTCCCCAAGGTCTCAGGCTGAAGTGACTCCTCTCTCCATCTCCAGTCCCAGATGCCTGGGTGCCCCTGGCTGGCCTTCATCTCATCTGTCCATCCCTGACCGGGGCAGAGAAAGGAACATCCCCCCCCTAAAATGGACATACTCAAGGCAAAGACACCCCCAAATCTAGCTCTTTCCTTTTCTCATCTCAGCACATGGCCTTGAACAGGCAGCCCCATGTGGTTCCTACTTGAAAGGACACAGTGACCGGCAAAGCAGGCCATATTGGAATGTGGAATCCTGGAGCCTGGGCAATTTTCAGCCACTTACATATATATCTAATTAACTCCCAGGGTGGTTTGGCAGTCACATCTTTGATCTTTCTACCAAGGGGAACTGTTTGGAAATAATATTTTTAAATCCCTCATTTGCAAACCCAGAGCAGCCACTCTTGCCTGATATTTAAAGATTAACATATGTGAATTTTTTGTTTAATGCAAAATGATTGATGTTTATCAAGCAACCGGAATCTGTCCACAAGCTCTCGCTGGTTAGGAACTACTGTTGACAAGGCCAGAGGAGGCTGGAAGCCTCTTACGTGATTAAATCGTGTTCTTGGGCTACTTTTCTTGCAACAGGTTTTAATCTTTGCAAATTACATGGGTATCCTACCAACTAGAATGATCTGGTGCAGAAGTTGGGCTGAAAGGAGCTTTTACTGGTGCATCTCCAATCTCCTTTCCGGTTTCACATTCTGCATTATTTACTCTCCTGAGGGCTGCATTTAAACTCCACAGACACTCAGGCTGAATTAATTTCAAAAATAATCCAGCACGATTCTCTCAGGTTCTCCTACAAAGAAGATAGGCATTTGCATATCTTAGTGTTCCATCTCATACCCTGATTTTCTGTTTAACAAATAAAATGCCTTTCTTCTATCCCCTGCAAGCACTTCTGCATTTCTGATGCTTCAGGATGAATCAGGGCAGCATTAGATACTGACACTGAGAAACCACATTTGATGAAACATCTCTTGGCAACACTGATGTACAGGGCTCTGATGAGCAATTTTCTGATGATGAACATTCTTTCCTTCAGTTATTCATCAAACATTTATTGAGCATGGGGGTTGGGCAGGAGGGATGCAGATATGAAACAGAGCCAGCCTCTGCCCTGGAGGAGCTCATGAGCATATAAACACGCAATAAAATGCATGACGAGACCAGAAATGAGGGATGTATGATGTTCTGGGACCCTGGGGTTGTCGGGCTCAAGGATGGCTTCACATTCGAGACTTGTTTGATCTGGATCTTGAAAGTTGTAGGACAGTTCCCAGGTGTAAAAAGGGAGAACATCCCATGTAGAGGCTCAGCCTGGGCAAAGGCAAGAAAAAACAGAGTATGTCTGAAGAATGCAAATCCAGTGTTGGTATGGGTGGAATTTGGAACCTCCAAAGAGGCATGAGAGAGTTCAGACATAAGGGTCAGTTTGGGTGCAGATAGTGGTGATCGGTGAAAGCCAGGCCAACAAGTTGGACTTCACCTTAAAAGCAGAGGGAGGAACCGGAGGAAGTTTTAAGCAGTGGATTGCCACGATGGGGTCTGAACCCCTCTGGTAGTAGAGTTCAGGGTAGATTAGAAAAAAAGAGACATGGAAGCAAGTTAGGGGGCTGTTCCATCATTCCCATGAGAGATGGGGCAGACTCAATCGCCATGAGGGCGTGGGTCCAGGCAGCTGGGCGGGGGCGGGGGCGGGGGGGGGGGGGTTGGATTTTGAGAGAGACTGTATCAGTCTGTTGGAAGTACTGATGGATGAAAAGGAGGGAATTGTGAAGGGGTATTATAAACCCAGGACCACTCTAGGCTCTGGGTTTCTGTCCGAAGAACAGGGCAGCCAGAGTTGTCCCTCTCAAGTGACGCACCTAGAGACACTGTCTAGTGTCTCTAGACAGCCAGCATTTCCCACATCAGCACATGAAGAAATTTTGTGAACACGGGAAATAGTAGTCATTGCCTTCTGTGACTTTTCCAGCTTGTAACTCCTCCTGGTTTAAAGACTCTCCTAAAGTGTTACGTATAAATTATAGGACTTTCAGTCTTCTGAGAGTACCCTACATACTGAGATTTGGGGGGATTCTGGGATTTGGTGATGAAAGGTTAGTGAAAGAGGCATTTAGTCAATGAGCCCCATGCCAATAGAAGGAGAGGGAGTAAGCAAATATCAAGTTGCTACAGAGAACTTTGTGGCCAGACCTGCCAAGTGACGCGATAGACTGCCTCTCCATGGTAATGAGATGCCACTCTTCCACCATTACCATTATTGTGAATGGTTACACAAAGGCTGCATCCCTCTCTTCAAGATATTCTTACAGGGATTCTTGCCACATGATGTGTGTCTTCTAAGGTCGAACTTCCTTAAATTCTACCTATCTATTTGAATGCATGGTTGAAGGAATTGCAGGCTGTTGGACCAGAAAGACCAGAAGCACCTTAGCTCTGCCTTCTCAAAGCTGAAGGGCTGCCCTACCCACAGGAAAGCAGTCTTGTCCTATTGGTTCTGAGGGAAGACTGGCGAGTCTGGGACGATTTATAGAGCAGCTTTCTCCTAGTCCGAGTTGTCCAGACATGAGGTTGGCAGTTCAGGGAAGAGCCAGGGGCTCCGGGGACCATGCAGCAGGCCATCTAAGGCTCTGCAGCTCTCAGTGGATTTGCACTGGATGGCTTGAAGGGCCTGCCAAACCCAAAATTCTGTAATTCTAAGCTAAATTTAGACAGCAAGCCCTGAGGAGGGCTTCCCCACCTAGAAGGTTCCCTGGGCCTGCCTCAATAAAAAGCACCACAAGTTTGAAAATAAGCCAAACTCCTTGCACAACGGCCATCTTCATCCCACTGTGTGCAACTGTTTTTCCATTATGTCAGTCCACACTCCTCTCATCCATCAACCAATACACGGGAGGGCACGACTGTCTTACACTTCCAACATCTCTAGCACCTCATGGAAAACGAGACAGAGGAGTCACCCAACGTGCTGTTAATCAAATGAAGCAGTTATTTTTTTTTTTCAGAAATTCACAAAAAAACCAGAGGCCTCCTGTGTGCCAGGTCTTGAGCTAGATCTGTGGGAGACTGTAAGACGAACAAAAGTTTACCACTGATGACTCCCCTTACACACATGCGTGCACACTGCAAAAGGACATTTCAGCATAATAGTCAAAGGGCCCTGCTTAGCTGGAGAAATCCCTAGTTCCTACAAATAACACTTTTAGGTGGTGGTGCATCCTAACTGTGTTATGTGGGGTACTCTAAATTATACGGTAAATATGTACTTCTTCCTATAACTTCAGATTTGAAGGAAGGAGGTGGAAATGCTTTATACTAAAACAAATATGCATACTACGTAGAGCAGGGTGAACACAAATTTGTATGAATTTTTTTAAATTTTTTAGTATGTATTTATTTTTGATATAACACAAGTGGGGGAGGAGAAGAGAGAGGGAGACACAGTATCTGAAGCAGGCTCCAGGCTCTGAGCTGTCAGCACAGAGCCCAATGCGGGGCTCGAACCCACAGACCATGAGATCATGACCTGAGCTGAAGTCAGTTGCCCAACCGACTGAGCCACCCAGGAGCCCCTGTATGAATATTTTTTAAAACAGGAGGCTTTGACGAAACGTCAGGGTATCCAGACTATACCTCATGCTGCTCTCATACTGTGGGGGTTGCCGTCACTCCCCTTGGCTGTTGAGTCCTTTGATGGAAACATTAGCAAGGTCCATCTGGGGGTCCAAGAACACATAGATCAGCGTTCCCACTGGTAGGCTGTCCCCACACCTGAGCCCCTATGCTTGCCTCGTTCTCTGCAAAGCATTTATGCATTTTCCACATGAGGGACATCACGGATAACAACAGAGATGTCTATTAATGCCAGGAGAGAAGAAATTTTCGAGAGTATGAGGAGACTGCCCGGAAGAGAGCTGAGTGTAGAGCCAAGCCTGCCTGTCCAGGATAATTGGCTCTGATTTGTGGGGTATAATTTGATAATTTGATGCAAGATGAGTAACCCGCTCAAAAAAGAACCTATTTGCAGAGCACATTTCCCAGGGAGCATGGCTAATTCTGCCAAAGGATTTCCCCACACTCAAGGAGGAGGAGTCCTTGACTTTCTCCCATTCCGATTCCCAGTCGCCATCAGGAAGTCCGACTTCAGGAACCTTTTGTACTGAAAAGACTATAATCTGGTATTTCATTATGGCTCTGGAATAAAACACCTTTTCATTCCCGTGTCGTATGAAGGGGCAAATGTAGAACTGTCCAGTTTTGATGGATTAACAAAGCCTTGCATAGGCCCTGGAAGTTTGTGATGTTTAGTTTATGGCAGTCAGCATGCACCACCCCCCTTCTGCTCATCCCACAGAGATCAGGAGCCAGGAGCAGGTGTGATGGCTCAGATCCCCACTACTCAGACCGAAGAAGATTTTAAAAATTATTTACCGAATTTACATGGTGATTCCTATGTGCCAGATAGTATTGTAACTGCCTTATAAATATTACTTAACTCCCCCCAACAATGCTAATAGGTACTTTAATTATCCTCATTTTACAGATGAGGAAACTGAGGCACAGAGACATTAATTTGTCCAAGAACAAATCTAGGAATTTTGCCTCTGGGATCTATGCTTTAAACCACCATACTATGGCTCCTTTCTTTGTCTTGCTTCTAGAAAACCAGTGAATGGCTGCAGTGGGAGTTTGGGGCTAGGGTCTCCCTGCCAACCAGTCACTGGCGTGTGTGAACTGGCTGGATTCCTGCCACCTCAGCGAACTCCTTCCAGCCACCCTGCTATCTCCACAACCCACTTTCACCCTTTTTTTTTTTTTCCGCACTTGAGATTACCATTACCCCATCTTTGGTCCAGTGGACCTTCAGAGCAAATCCCAGGCAGACTCTCACTCAGGCACTGGTGAGTCTCCTTTAAAAAAGATAAATGCCAGAGTACTTCTTGAATAAATCTAGTGTTGAATATTCATAATACATAAAGACCGCTTTCCTCTATGAAAAGACTTAATCTCAGAGTTTCTTTAACTAGTGCTAACATCCCACCCATGCTTTGAAGTATTTGATTACTAATCATTAACTATTTAACCTGGAAACTCCCAAGCCCACTGTGCTTAAAGCCCAAGACACACTGGGCCATTTGGCCATGGAAAATTAATTGGAAAGTGGAACGAGAGCTTTGAAATAAGCAGAGAAGACTTTGGAATACAGGAGTCACTCCACACAACCTCCTCTAAACGCTTTGGTGGTAAACATGAGACCAGCCTGAGCTCAGCCCAGAGGCTCCAGAGGTCACAAGTGCAAGCGACAAGCCAGGCCCAGCCCTTCCTTGAGACAGCGACAGCTTGTTTGGGGTAGCCAGCAAGCAGCACCAGAGGCAGCAGCCCCCGGGAACCAAACAAGGCATTTTCTGGGCCCCATCACAGGCCCAGAAGTGATCTGTGATAAGCGAGCCCTCTGGGGACTCTGCCTAATCTGTTTACCCAGCCTACACCCTCAGGAGGAACTGGGCTAGTTAGGAAACTTCTAGCTGCCACAGGCACATAGTTGGGGAAACTGAAGCAGAGGGGAAGCGCATGCTGCGTGATCTGGGGTCAGCTACACAGTGGACCACGGCTCCACGAGCCCCACTCTACACATCATCAGTGCCCCATGGCAAGACACAAATCTGAGTGCCCCACAGCTCTCCGGGCCTTCTGCAAATGAGAAGCCTAAGGCCCAGGGCAGCTGAGCTGCTGACCCAGGGTCCGGTGGGAAGAGCCAGAGGCAAGGCCAGGAGCAGAGCCCCTCTTCCTTTGCTTCCGCCCACACTGCCTCTCTTGCCCTTCCAAGTGACTACTCCAGAGAGGCCCAGAAGGAGCCAGAGCTAGGCTGGGGGCTGGGAACGCACCTCCAGGAATTATTATTAGCCTCCTTAATTCTATACATTGAGCTTTCGATTTTTTGTAATGCTCTTTCCATATTTACTTCAGTTTCCATTCCAATTAAGCTCTCTGTGTGCTGCGGCATCTCTCCTGCCAGGTTTAATTGCCCTTATTTAAATTCTTTAATTAAAAGTATTGTGTGTTTCCAGATCCTGTTGGTGTATGTATTACACAAATAATTTCGATGACTGGACTGGTAAACCAAGGAACTGTGCTCTCCATGGACGGCGGGGCTGGCCAGGGGATCTGCATCAAGCCCCAGCCCTTCAGAGCCCAGGGCCCAGCCCAGGGGCTGCTGGATGGGCCTGGGCTGTGAGGACAAGAGACTGCAAACAGGCATCCTTGCTTTCTTCCTTCCTCCAACACTCCATGCCTCACACAGCAGCCAGAGTGGCCCGGTTAGCGTGTCAGTCGGACCCTGCAATGGCCCTATTACCAGATTAAAAGCCAAAGTCCATTCAGTGGCTGTGAGTCCTCACTGAGTCCTCACAGAACCTGCCCCTACCTCACCTCTTGGGCCTTAACTCCTACTCCTACCCCACGCCCGCGCTGCCCAACGGCCTCCACGCTGGTCTTTGTGCTGTTCTCTGAACACACCAGGCCTCTGCTGGTGCGAGAGCCTTGCTCTGGGGCATAGGACTACCCCCAGATTCCACCTAGGCCACCTTCTCTCCCCCTTTGTGTCTTCACTCAACTCTCCCCTTCTTGTTGACGATCACCCTGGCCACCTCTTTCTTCTGCCTGCCTCCCGCCAGCCCCACTCTCTTACCTGATTTGTCTGAGGCCGTTCAGGCTAGAACACAAAGGCCATCGACTGAGTGGCTTACACAACAAACATTTATTTCTCACAGTTCTGAAGCCTGGGAGGTCCAAGATCAAGGTGCCAGCAGATAGTGTCTGCTGAGAACCCTCTTCCTGGGTTGCAGGTGTTCCCTTTCTCACTGCGTCCTCACATGGCAGAGGGAGACAGGCATCTCTCTTGCGTCCCTTCTTAGAAGGGCACTAATCCAATTCATGAGGGCTCCACCCTCATGACCTAATTACCTCCCAGAGGCCCCACCTCCAAATATCATCACAGTGGGGAGTAGGACTTCAGTATGAATTTTAAGGGCTCGCATTCAGTCCATTTTTGTGCACAGCCTGATCACTCTCTAACACACCAAAGAACTGTTTGCTCCCCCTCCTGGAATATAGTCTCAGTCTTTGTCTACAGAAAAAGATCTGTTTCTGTTTAGTCACTCCTGAATCTCCATGGCCTAGAGTTACACAGTAACTGGCACACAGTAGGTACTAAATATCTGATGGATGGATGAATAGATGGATGAATCATGTGTCTGCAGCGAGCCCTCAAAAGAACTAGCCCAAACTGGCTCCGCAGAGCCCCTGAAGCCCACGAAGGTGACCTTCCTCTGCCCCAGACATCGAGGCACCCGCAGAGCTCAGTCTAGTCCGCTGCCTCGAGACAGGCATGGGGCCGGAGAGATGACTTGGTGGGCCTAGTCACACATGCTAGTGAGGAACAGTGAATGGGGCAGGGGCCCCCAGCCTGTCTCTACTGCTTACTGACCACGTGACCCTGGGCCTGTGTCCCAACCTTTCTGAGCCCTAGTCTCCAGTTCTATACAATGCGGACAATTACCATCTCCACCCCTCAGGGTTATCATGAGGAATACGTGCGACTGGGCATGTGGAGCATTTGACACAGTGCTGGGAGCCTGGAAAATCAGTGGCAACCGCTGTTAGTTCCATCTCAGTGCAGAGCCTGCAGGGAGGGGTACGGAGAGTCACAGCACCAGGCTGCTCCCCAGGGTGTGCTGAGCTCACCAGGGAAGGATGGACCGCAGGAAAGGAAGGCTCCTTTGCAATTGTGGTAGATGGAATCTGTCCAGAGAGAGTGAGAGCCTAGAGATTATTCACTGAGAGCGGCTGGGGTCTGCGAAGGAGGACAGGAGGGAGGCAGCACCCGTGGCCAGTGCTAGCTCCCTCACCGAAGTGGCCTGCCTTCTCCTCCTCTAGCCCAGATATGTTCCCAAGACATTGACCAGGGCTGCTCAGCGAGGCCTCCACACGGGCCTTACTCTTCTGCTCTAGAAGATTCTCCTCTTGGAGCCTCTAGGGAGGAAGCTCTCCTTGACTGCCTGCTTCACCCTCCCTGACAGGCCCTGATGCTCTCACTGAGGTTGTGTCTCCTTCACAGCACTGCTCTTGGCCTCGCTCTGTTTCCTCCACATCCTTCCCAGAGGCCACACTGGCTGCTTCTGCCCCAGGGTCACGACACTTCCTGTCTCCAGGGTCCTGAGGGCCAGGATGGGGTCTGGGAAATGTCACATTTGAGTCTCTGAAGGAATGCTTTCCTTCTCAGAGACACTCCTCCCTCTCTTAGGCTTGGCAAGGTGCCCCTGTGAAAGGCTTAGAATGTGCCTGAGTGGTAGCAGGAAAGGAGAGACTGCGCCTTCTCTGTTTTGGACAAGTTTCCCCAAGTTCATTGATTCCAGGGTTGACGGAAGCAGCCTGGCCACTGGCACACAGACCCGGGCCAGCCCCTGAGGAGATTCTGAGAAGCCCATCTTCAGAAGAGTGAATGGGCACTTGCTCTGGTCCCTTTTCTGCCTGTTGTGCAATTTTTCCGGAGCCCTCATCCTGATACACACTCGTTGGTTGTTTTATAGCTGATGGAAGGGTTTCCCGTTCCTCCTTCTCTCATCCTTCAGTAGTCAGGAAAGAAATTACCATCTGGTTCTAGACACAATGGAACCAGAGTGGAGAGCAGCTCACCCAGGGCCACCAGCTAACAACCAGGAAGGAAGCATCATAGGTCAGCACCGCCCCTTCCCATCTTACTGCCAGAAAGGCCGGCAGAGCTCATGAATTAGTGAGTGGGGCTGGTCTCATTCGCACCCTGCCTGAGCTCCACTCCTAGCGACATGGGTCTGGCACGCCGCCAGCTGACGGAGTGTTGGAGGGTCAGGGGAGCCTGGCCACACATCTGCCAAAGAAGCAGCAGTGACATGGCCCAACCCGGATGTGGGCGACAGGTGCGCTCAGGCCACGGCAACAGAAACGGCAGAAACCTGTGCCTGGCAGAGCCATGGGCTGGCCTTGCTTGGAGCAGGTGACACAAGAGATGTCTCTGGGTCTGCAAGTCCAGCTTTTGAGGGACAGAATGGGGTCCCACAGCTTCCAAGTGGACTGCTTGAAGCTATCAACCTGTCGTCAGCCCAGGAGCATGGCGTGGCCACCGAAAGCACTGATTCATTGGCTGTGTTGAAGGAGTCTGTTGTCCAGTGGAAATGAGGTGGTGGCCCTCTGCTTGGCAGTCAGTTCTGAGTGACAAAGAATAACTGGAGTTTGTCCAAAGGAGAGCAGGCAGGTTGGAAAAATTATTCAAAATTGTTGCTCAGTTCCTTGTGGAAGTTTAAACTAGAAAGGCATGGAACTCGGGGGACATGAGCCCTACCTTCCCCTATTGGAAGGGAAAGGGTGGAGAAGCGGGAGCAGACCCACGTGTGGGAACCTCAGGGGGACAGTCTGGGGCCCGTTGCTGGTTGCCTCCACGACAAGGATTTGAGTTGAATGCTCCTGGGCATAGCAGCATGGGAAAGAAAGTGCTGGTTCAGGAGGCTACGTGAGTCACCCCTGGAGGAGGCCCAGCAAAGCTGGAGGCCCCAGGCCGAAGTAGAGGTCACCCAGGTTGCTGATTAGAGCAAGAGGGTCGGCCTTCAGAGTGAACTCCACATGCGGACTGCAGGGTCCTTTCTGAGCCCTTGTCTCACTGCCACTTGTTCCTCTGCCCCCTCAGGGCCTGAGTCAGCCGGTGTCTCTCTGGGTGAGAGATGAGCTTGCTGTTTGGGTTTCCTCTTTGCACTGGTGTCTCTCTGCTCTTGGGTGCAATGAGTCACGGCTCTCCTCAGGCGCACAGGAGAGACCTGCTTTCTTCCCTTGAATATTCCAGAAGAAATTTGCTGGGCCATCTTCCACCCACTGGAAATTGGGAATTCTCTTCCTCCTCCCCAACACACGCACAGACAGACCCCCAATCCCCTTTGCCATCCAGTCTCTCACTACCTGCCTCCTTCACCCACTGTTCAAAGTCACTTCTGAGGGAGCTGCATTTTTTTTGTCTTAATTGTTTAATTGAAGAATAGCACACATACATACAGAAACATGCACAAAATGTAAATGTTCAACTCAGTGGTTTAAAGCAAAGCAAACACCTGTATTGCCACCAGCCAGGTCAGGAAATAGCATACCATCAGCATCCCAGGAGCCCCTCTCTTGCTTCCTGTCAATCATTTTCCCTTCCCCCTCCTTAAAGATAACCCCCATCCTGGCTCTAACACCGTGGTCCTATTTTGCCTGTTTGGGGGGTGTATATAAGTGGAATTATATATGTGTTCTTTATCTGGCTTCTTCTGCTAACATGATATTTGTTAGGTTTATTCATATTGAGTGGAGCTCTAGTTTGTATATTTGTGATGCTGTACAATATTCCGTTATGTGACTAACCACAAGTTATTTATCCATTCTACTATCGATGGGCATTTGGGTTGTTTCCAGATTGGAGCTTTTACAAATCATGTTGCAGAAAGCACTCAGGTGCTTGTCTCTGGTGCACGCATTTGTGCTAGGTACAGACCTAGTGTGGGAGTGTTGGGTCTCGGAGATGCGTGTGTCCAACTGCGGTAAATACTGCCAGTTTCCTAGGTCGCCGTGAGAACTGAGTCTTCATGTTCTCTGAGATGTCAGCCATCACCATGGGGATAGTGGTAGCTGACTGGGGATGACCCCTTTCAGAAGAAGTTCGTGGTCTCCTCTCCCAGCATGCTGTTCACTGGAATGGGCATGGGATGTAGCTGGGGGTGGGCTGCAGTCATAAGAGGCAGGGGCCTCCCTCCCCCTGCTGCCAGGCCTGCTCAGGGCCACTCCAGACTGAAACACAGCAGCCCTGTCTTGAGACCCATCCCTCCTCACCTATGCAGGTCATGACCGCCAACATTTACTGATCATCTGTTATGTACCAGGCTTTTGGCTGGATGCTGAGGGCACAGAAATTGAGAAGACATAGAGCTGTCAGTATGGGAGGGTGGGGGGGAGACAAGTAAACTAGTAATTCCGCTACCGTTCAATCATGCTGGGCGAATAGAGAAAACACGGTGGAAACACGGGTGAATAGCACCTCGCCAGCTGGGTGGCCTGGAGGAGAAGAGGTGGGAGGGGCTGAGGTGAGAGATAAGGAGGCTTCTGGAAGAAATGGAGCAGGAGCTTAGCCTTGAAACGTGACTGTGCCTTGGCCTGCTACGGAAGCATGGAGAAGGACCCCCAGCACAGGACACGGCTTGCTTGATGTCTAGGAACCCTGATAATACAGAAATCTTTACACAACTGCAGGAAGTTTGGTGTGGCTGCACAAAAGGTGTGGGGGCTGAGGGAGGAGATGAGGCCATGAAAGGCCTGTGCTAAGGAACTTGGGCTCTGTCCTCTAGGCCAAACATACATTTCAGAGACATCACTCTTCCCTGCCTCTGGAGGTCAGAGGGGGGTCAGCTAGGAGGCTGATGCAGTTGTCCAGGGGACAGAAGATGGTGGCCTGAACGCAGGCAGGGTTGTGATGTGATAGCAATAAGGGGACAGTCACCAGGCAAGAGGGATGTGGAATTGGCAGGACTTAGTGCCGAATCAGATGCTGGGGAGAAGGCAGAGGTGTCAGTGAGAATGCCCAGGTCTCCCACACGAATGCCTGGCTATTGCTTTTGGGGGAAATTATTTATGGGAAATATTTATAACTGAGGTGGTAAACACAAGAGGAGTAGATTCTGGGGAGAAGTTGAGTTTGAACATCTACTCAAGTGCCATTAAGCTCCAAAGAGTGTACTTATAAGGACCACCACCTACCCCAAGCAATTCTGCCTGCAGAATTGGTATAACTCCAAGATACTCAAATAGTCTGGGCTGATGCTTAGACTTACAGCCAGCAGCCTCAGAGTATCTGAGCTCTGCAAGGGCCTCACTAAAATAAAAACTTATTGGGCTCCTCTTTGCTGCCATGGGGCTACTCTGGGGAGCAGCACCTCTCTTCCTTCAAGAGGCTTTGGGCATAAACTGAGTGTTCATGGCTACAGAACATTCTAGAACATCAGTAGCATGGGGGAAAACCATGCATGCCCAGGGCTGAGGGAGCCCAGTGGCCTAGGAGACATATCCAGGAGACTGAGTTTGGTGGAGACCAACACTGATGACTCTAGAGGTCCACTTGGGTACATGGACCCTAAAAGCAGGAGGTCCTGGGCCTCTGGTGGTGGTCAAATTCAGGCCAGTCATGGGGAGGGGAGTCCCAAGGAACTAGACTTTTCAGAGCAGGACCCCAGCCTATGCCTATGGGGACCAGGGCCTGGCCCCCAGGGTGGGAGCTATGGGAGCAAACCAGCATGCCACACCCCAGCAAGTGGATGGAATTTGGGGCAGGGTGTCTCCGTCCTAACGAAGAACTAGGGCCCTGTGAAGAAAACCAAGGCACATGTTCGGTCTCAGGGAGGAGACCAACACATCAGAGAAGGGCAGCCTGAGGCTGCATGGGAATGCTGGCCCCCACACCTCCCGTAGCCTCTCTGGACCCCAGGCATCTGGACCCACCGGTAACTCTAGGCCCAAGGTCCCCCCCAGATTCCCCTGTTTCGTCTATAGCCTCTGACTCCACTCTCTGCCCCGGCTCCCAGGGAGGCCCCATCCAGAACCGCAAGTCCAAGCGCTGTCTGGAGCTGCAGGAGAACAGCGACTCGGAGTTTGGCTTCCAGCTGGTGCTGCAGAGGTGCTCAGGCCAGCACTGGAGCATCACCAACGTCCTGAGGAGCCTGGCGTCCTGACCCTGCTGGGAGCCGCCCCCGCCCGTCCCTTTGCTACTGTGTAGCACCTGCTGCAATGCTGCCTGCTGTCTGGGGGGTTGTTTGAGTCTGGGGGAACCAGGTTAGCGGGACCCCCCAAAAGAGCTTTTTATTTCCTATTCAATTTTCATGGAGTTTATAGAAAGGTGCCGAATGGTGGGTGATGGTATAATATCATAAACTATTTTGCAACTGTAAATAGGGGACAAATGGAAAATATTTATAACTGACAATAAAATACTATTGATTAAGAAAAGGGCTTTTGCAGTCATTTGGTGCACAGTGGAGCTGCCTGCCTGGTTCCTCTGAACTTGGAGTTCTTGTAGCCCGCTTTCTTTGTGAGGCCCAGGGTGGCGAGTGGGGCACTGTGACCTCACAGTCACCTCCAGAGAGAAGGCTCCTTCTGCCTCTCCCACAGCAGATGCGTCCTTTGGAGACAGCATTCCTGAAGAAAGCAGGGTTTCTGCTGGCCCCCGAGCGTCAGCTGCTGGGCTTTAGGCTTCAGGCCACACTGCCCCATCTTGATATCACCTTCCTCACCTCCCAAAGCGGTCCATCGCCCCGGCCCTCAGCAGTGACCCTGGCCTACAGCAAATGCCTCCTTCCAGTTGCTAAGACGGTTCGGCTCCTTCCATGAGTCACAGTGTATTTGTTTCCTGGGGCTGTCATAACAAAGTGCCACCGACTGGCTGGCTTAAACAGAAATTCATTCTGTCCCAGTTCTGGAGGCTGGGAGTACAAAATCAAAGATGGGCAGAGTTGGGTCCTTCCCAGTGCTGTGAGAGGATCTGTTTCAGGCCTCTCTTCTAGCTTCTGATAGCCTCAAACATTCCTCAGCTTGTAGGTGGCCATGTGCTTCTTGTGTCCCTCTGTGTGTCTGCCTCAGGGTCCACATTTCTCATTTTTACAAGGACACCAGTGATATTGGATTAGGGCCCACCATTGTGGCCTCCTTTTAACTTGATTACCTCTGTGAAGACTATATTTCCAAATAAGGTCACATTCTGAGGTACTGAGGGGAGAGGACTTCTCGTCTGAGGTACTGAGGGGTAGGGACACAATTGAACCCATAACACATGGCTCTTTCAGTTACGGTTCCACGTCACCCCTCTGGGCCCAGCCTCAGGAGACCAGTGGCCCTCAGAATAGAACCATGTTTCTTGGAGCCTCTTACTCAATCCTCTGTCCCTCCAATAGCTTCCGGCTGAGTGGTTCTTGTCCCAATCCAAAGTAGGCCTTCCTCAGGTTGAAGGCTCCTGTTTTTAGTTTGAAGGACACCCCAACCCCACCTCCAGCACCACCTCCAACCCTCTCGCTCATAGCAGAGCAGTAGTGAGTGTCAGGCTGTAGGACCGAGGCAGGAGAGGAAACCCTTCCTGGACAGATTTCAGCCCCACCCACCCTCTCAAGTTCTCTGGGACCTCCTTCCCAGGGGCCTCCAGTCCCAACACCTGCTTGTTGGGGATCAATAATCTATAGCTGAAACACTGGTGATCATAGAGATACCCCTGTGCCTCAGGGACCCCCAAGGAAGAGGAGCCTCTCGTCTTGGCCATCTGGCACACCAAGACACCCGCATGCACAGGCTTCACCCTAGAGGGCCACTAGGACTTCCCAGGCTGCCACCATAGCCGCCCCGCCCCCCCCCCTGCCCCACCTAGGGTTACACTGCTTTCCCACCACAGACCAGAGAGGATACCCAGACATTGGCCAGGCGGCTCCCACCTGATGGCTCCCACCCAGGAGGTGGACACGGGAAGCAAGACCCTCAAGAGGGAATTGTAGGCACTGCCTTTGCCATATTCCGGAAGCCAGGGCCTCAGTATGGCTTCCCCCACACTTATTCCTCTACCTCATTCTAACAAACTCCTCTGAGCCCTGCAACCCAGCCACGCTTCCC
Organism: Panthera tigris; assembly: GCF_018350195.1. Lineage (NCBI taxonomy): Eukaryota > Metazoa > Chordata > Mammalia > Carnivora > Felidae > Panthera > Panthera tigris. Next base: position 67,198,313 of record NC_056669.1, on the reverse strand, counting down.
AAGTCCCCTCCATTCTAGTCTCATCTACCCACCTGGTGCTTCACCCCTCAGCACCAATTGCTGTGCTTCATCATCACCCCCACACACGCGCCTGCCAGTGGCCCCCAAGTCTGGTCCCCAGACCAGCGGCATTGGCATCATCTGAGGACTTATTAGAAGGGCGGTTCTCGAGCCCCACCTGGAAATCCTGAATCAGAAACAGGGTTTTAACAAATGGTCCAGGAATTCTGATTCCCTGCTGAAGTCTGAGACCCCTGCTCGGTCCCCGCCAGGATCCCTTCCCTTGTACCCTTCCTCCTGCTCTCTCCCAGGCCTCCCACCCCAGCTACATCCATCACGTGCTCCCTTACGCTCGGCGGCCTCTACTTGAAGCCACAATCACTGACCCCCCGCGTCTACCCACACCCACACCTCCACAGCCTGCGCCCCGTCCCTGCTGTAGGGCAGAGGAACCAGGAGTGGGGACTCTGAGTCAGCCTCAGCTATTGGCTGGATGGTCTCGGGCAGCCACTAAACCTCTCCATCTCTGTTTCCTCTCCTTAAAAAATAGGAATGTCTTCTGTGGGGTTGTTGTGAAAATTAAACGAGTGGGAATTTATGTAAAACACTAAGAACAGCGATAGGTACATGGTAAGTGCCATCAAGTCGTAACTACTATTATTTTATCCACTGGCATCCTAACACCCAGCCGCCGTCATGGATATCCACACCTTGACACCAGTCGATGCCCATACTTCACCAGGCCTGTTGGCTTCTGTGGCCCATCCAGCCTGTGCCAGCATCTACACCGTCAGTCTCACCTGCCTAGAGGCGCTTGCCCTCACCCAAACCCACACTTTTACAAACTCCGCACATCCCTGTCCTATCAAAGGCACCCTGCCTTCAGCCACTCCCAACATCTACACTCTAAGAAGCAAACCCCAGAATAGAGCTCTCCCCTTTGAGCTAATCCGGGGGCAGTGAAAACAGGGCGATAGGGGGCAGCTCCTCCCTGAGCCCAGAGGCCCAGGCCCTGGTGGGAGAATTGTCTCGGAGATAATCCCTGAGGGCCCTGGCCCCCAAAGAGTGAGGGCCACATGGCCAGTCCAGGCTCACTTGGGTCTCAGAGGCATAAAAGTGAGACACACAAGGTCACACGTCTCCAAAGCAGAGGGGCTGGTGAGCGTGGGGCAGAGGCAGGAGGGGAGAATGTAAAGGAAGGAGGCCAAGGGCACTCGGCCACATCCAGCCTCAGCTGGCTGCTTTTCCCTGATGTTGGTGCAAGCTAACTAGCAGCTGTCTGGGGGCTCTCTGAACGCCCTGGAGTGAGATCATTATTTTCTTAATGGTTTGCACATCCGACGACTTGGTAGAAACAGGAAACGGTTTTGATACCATTAAGGGCTCTTTTAGCAGGTGTCTAAGACCTCCAGGACAGCGAGCCCCACAGCCTGGTTCCACAGCTCAGCCCCAGCCCTCGCCTGCGGGTACCCAGGCTCCCACCCGCTCCGAGAAGTGAAGGGAGAAGATGGGCCCCTCACTCCCGACCGGAAGTGGACACGATTGTTTGCAGAGACAATGGCAGAAGCCAGCGACCTGGCCGTATCCTGGCTGGCCCCAAAGGTCACTTGCCAGGAGGTCACAGACCTGCAGCTCCTGCAGCTTCCTATGTCTCTGTCTGAGGCCCTTCTCTGGCCACAGGCACATGCTTGGGCCTGCGTGTGGGTAGACCGAAGTACTGAGGGGGTTGGGCCTCAGGAACAAGCCCGTCCGTGAGGGATGGGCCTCCTCACCCTTCAGGAACACACATGTGAGGCCTCACCCCCCACCGCACAGTCCCCCCATAGGACTGAGCCCCAGTAACCCACCTTAATGGGCACTTCACTGGCATTCCTCCCTCCCTATCTCCCCGCCCTCCAGCTCCCTCCTTGTTGTGCCCCAGTCACCTCCCACATGCCAGTCTTTGGGTCTGCTCCAGGAGAAGCTGCTCATGGCCACTCCTGCACCACAGTCTCATGCCCCTGACACAGGGCCACCCAGACACCAGGACGCCCAAATCCACATCTATATCCTGAGCTCCAGGCCCAATCTCCGGCTGCTGATGGGCCCTGGGCATCTGGGTGGGTGTCCCTCAGACAATGCTGATGTGACAAGCAGAGAACCAACCCATTGCTCCTCTCCCAGGACCGCTCTAGTGACCTCCACCAGGTGCTCACGCCAGAGACCTCCTCTCGTCCCTCATGCCCCCACTGCTCACATCTTGCTTCATTGCTCGCATGGGCCCCGCCACGCCACCTCAGCAGCCCTCCTCCCTGCAACGGTCATAGTGATCTTCCTGAAATGCTATGTCATCAGTTTTTCCCCTGGCCTAAAACTGTCGCCTGGGTCTCACCGAAGATGGTAAATGAGTAGCTCGGGTGCCAGCCGCAGACTTTCCTCCTTCAGTGAGTCCAGGAACTGAGTTTCGGAAACGCCCAGGTCAGGGGTGGGCTGTGGGTGTGAGAGGGCCTAGCTTCCTGGCTGTCACATGCTCTGGATGCCTGTGGCCCTAACCCACCCTCTAGAGATGTTGGTGACCCGTATCTTCTTTGTTTTTTTTCAAGAAGTTTTTCTTGGAGTGAGTATGAGTTTTCCAGAACTTCTGTAACAGTGCCACACACTGGGTGGCTCAAACAACAGAAACGTGTTGTCTCCCAGTCTGGAGTCCAGAAGTCCGAGATCAAGCTGTCAGCAGGGTTGACTCCTCTGAGGGCTGTGACGGAAGGTTGTGTCCAGGCCTCTCTCCTTGGCTTACAATTAACCATCTTTTCCCTGCGCCTTTGCACTGTCTTCCCTGTGTGTGTGACTCAGTTTCCAAATTTCTTCCTCTTTTTTAAAACAAATTTTTTTTAACGTTTATTTATTATTGAAAGACAGAGTCAGAGCGGGAGCAGGGGGAAGGAAGAGGGAGAGGGAGACACAGAATCTGAAGCAGGCTCCAGTCTCTGAGCTGTCAGCACAGAGCCTGACTCGGGGCTCGAACTCACAAACCGCGAGATCATGACCTAAGCTGAAGTCGGAGGCTTAAACCGACTAAGCCACCCAGGTGCCCCATCCAGTCATATTGGATTAGGACCCATCCTAATGTCCTCATTTTAATTTCACTGCTTCTGTAAAGACCCCATCTCCAAGTAAGGTCACATTCTGAGGGGACTTCCAGGACTTCAACATATGGATTTTGGGGGAAACACAACTCAGCCCATAAAAGGGAGCAGAAGAGGGGTGGTGAAGGGCATACTCCAGGTTCCGGGGGACTGCCTACACTCATACCCACCTTGCCTGGCAAGTCCTGCCTGTTGGGGGCACCCCAGTTGTCCTGGTGTCCCCAGGGAAGAGAGTGGGCACTGAGCAGGTGACAGGGAGTTTGTGCATGCAGACCTGAGAAGTTTATCGTTGTCCTCTGTATCCACACCCCTTTTGAGGAAAACTGTCCCAGCCACAGCCCTAGCTGTGACCCCCCCCTGGTACCATGACCATGCTGTCTTCCTCCACGGGGAGTCAAGTTGACCCAAGGGAAGTGTCCATAGGCTGGCCAGTAATCAATGACTTAACACAGAAAGATGAATGGGGTCAATCAAATTCTGCTTGCACATTTGCACTGTGACACACATAAAGAATCAACCAGAGGTGCCTGGGTGGCTCAGTTGATTGAACGTCCGACTTCGGCTCAGGTCATGATCTCACAGCTCGTGAGTTCGAGCCCCGTGTCAGGCTCTGTGCTGACAGCCCGGAATCTGGAGCCTGCTTGGGATTCTGTGTCTCCCTCTCTCCCTGCCCCTAACCCACTCGTGTTCTGTCTCTCTCAAAAATAAATAAACATTTAAAAAAATTAAAAAAAATCAACCAGTTAGTGAAGAAGCCATGGCCATACGTAGAGATATGCCATAGGGTAGATTGGGGCCCCAGGAGGACCGACCATGCCACAGCCTCGTGCATGCTGAGGTCACGAGGGGGAAACCACAGCTGAGCGGAGCAGAGAAAGGAGCTGATGAGCAGAGGCAGCAGACCCGCCGTGAGGAAGGTGTAGCATGTGGCCATGACACAGACGAAGACCAGAGACAGCCTTAGAGCTGCCTGCATTTCCTCCTCATTCCAGACCCCACCCATCCACATCCTGCCAATTCGCCTTTTCCCAGAGTTGGCTGAACGGGTCCCTGCCCTTTACAGCCAACAAGACTGACCGGAGCAGGATGTAAAGATTTTAGACACCAGAACCTGCTCATTCCCAGACCCTCACACGTGTGTGAACACGCACGCCATGCCTACAACTACTGCGCACATGTGCAGCAGAGGGACATCATCTGCACCTTCTATGTAAACGCATGCCCAGGCTCACACAGCCCCTCACGTGCACACGTGTGTGCACTCACATGCAGCGGTCACATAGATACATGCATGGACACACACACACACACACACACACACGCACACACTGACTCCAAAGAGAAGAGCTATTTCTGCCCACTCCCCAAAGATCTTTTGGGCTGCCGTCGCTTAACACCATTTAACATGGTTCTTGTGAAGCAGAGGAAATCCGAGTTCTTCCGTCCTCACCATTTCTTCCTAATTCCAGGTAAGAGATACAAGGCAGTTCCGAGGCAAGATGGAGAGACTCTCTAGCCTTAAGAGTCTGTGTTTGTTTGCTTTCCTCGTGATGACAACCATCTAAATAGCCCAAGAAAGCAAACATGAACAGAGCCACCCAAAAATGTATCCTCCCTCAGCCATGCCCTCTCTCCTGACTTCAGCCAAAGAGGAGGGAGGGGAATGTAGTAGATGCACTGGCCCACATCCAGCCCCTGACCCCACAAGACCCTCAGGTCCCGCTGCCCCGCCCTCTGGCCTCAGCCCATCTCTCCCCACCCACAGACAGGAATTTTGTCCTTCGTTGGTATCTGGCTCACACGATTAGCCAGAAAGGGCCTAGGGAGGCATCAGCCCTACTATGTGTATGTTTTCAAATTACACAGCATAGCCACACCCTGAAGCCAGACTTTCAAGGCTGTCACCACGTCATGCCTGTCTCTGTTACCTCCCTTGCTTGGCCTAGGGGTGGGGGCTCCCCCCGTGGTCTCCACAAGCTGTGACCCAAGCAGGCTTCATGGGCGTGTGGCATGAGTCTCCGAGCTCAGGGCCCCCACCTCGGCTTAGTTCCATGCTCTTGTGTCTTGAAATTCTTAATAATTTCTGAACAAGGAGCCCCGTACTTTTATTTTGTACCTGGACCGGCAAATTATACTGCAGATCCTGCCTGTGACACAGCATTTTTTTTTTTTAAGAAAACACCCACAATCTAGCCCATGACACAGAACCTTTTGCTAAGAGGAGCTGCTTCTGGTGAGAGAGGCACCTGAGCCAGGACTCTGGGACCTGTGCCCCTCTCTGCCCCTCCCCCCTCCTCTTCTAGAGGTGCTGCCACTCTCACATCAGCCCCTAGGGGGTGCTGTGCTCCCTTTGTGCTCAGAAGTGTGGGCCCAGATCCCATCCCTGGGTTCCGTGGTAAGGCTCGCCAGGATTTCTGTGAGGGATCGAACTGCCAACAGGAGTTCCAAGGAAATGACCCCCATACCAAGGAGCGGTGCGAGAGTTACTTTCCCCAAAAACTTTCTGCTCCCCTTCGATGTCCTACTCACACTTTTCCACAGGCCTGGTCCGTCTTCAGCTCCTGACCACGGAAATGCCCCTGGCATAATCTGACCCGTTTCCCTACTCGGACAAAAGGACCCTTCTGTGCTCCGCAACTGAATCAGGACCTTGGAGGAAGCAGATGATGCCCCCGGAGGTTAACTGAAGAGGGTTTCAGGAGAATGACAGCAGTCTTCAGAGGTGTGGGCAGGGTAGGAGGAAGCACGCCAGACAGCAAAAGTGGACGCTGTACCTACTCTTCTAGCTAAAGGGACTAAGAGCAGGGGGCTTCCAACCCTCACTGATGCTGCCATGGGAGTGGGTTGCCCAGCAGGACGGACAGCCACAGCCTGAGGGCCCCCCACTGTAGAGCCCGCAGCCCAGCAGGGAGGGAGCCTTTGGGGAGCAGGGGGAAGGCTTAGGGCAAATACCTCCACTTCTTCCCCATTGCCCCCCTGCTGTCAGATATTCTACCAGAGCCTCGCATTGGCCAAACCCAACTGGAGGCAGAGGGCAGAAGAACCACTGATGCAGTCCACACAGCAGGCAGGGAAGAGCCAAGAGGGAGAATAACCAGCACATTCACGCTCAGCCTCACCCTGGTCTGGGTATCCCAGGCCGCCTACTGGCCCTCTCACCTCGCCAGCTCACACCCTTCCCCCAGTCTCTGGATGCCTCCTGCCCTGAAACTGACCACACCTCGTACTTTCCCACTTAAGTATTCCTTCACTGATGTAAAAGAGAAGGGAGAGAGGTCTTCCCACCTACAGCTGGAGTCTCTCAAGGATCTTGCCTCCTCCTGTCCACTTCCTCTAGGGTCATCGAAATTCAGGCATCCTTCAGGGGCACCTGAGTGGCTCAGTCCATTAAGCATCCAACTCTTGACTTCGGCTCCGTTTATGATCTCACAGTTGTGGGATCCAGCCCCGCATCGAGCTCTGCACTGACATTGTAGAAACTGCTTGGGATTCTCTCTCTCCCTCTCTCTGCCTCTCCCCTATTCATGCTCACTTTCTCTCTCCCTCTCTTTCAAAATAAATAAACTTGAAAGAAAGAAAGAAAGAAAGAAAGAAAGAAAGAAAGAAAGAAAGAAAGAAAGAAAAAGAAACTCAGGCCTTCTTCAATAGCCTCAGCCCCTCCTGACCAGCATGTGAGGGAGCTGACCTCACTGCCCTAGAAGAGCCTAGGATGGGCTTTGACCTTGTAGCCCTGGACTAGCAAAGAGATCCCATCCATTTGAGGGCATTTGGTTGGCCACAGCTTCCTGGAGTGATGTGTTGGGAAAGACTCTGGTTCTGGCTTCCATAGGCAAGGGTACCAGAGTGGGTGAGCAGAGGAGAGGATAGGAATGCATGGGCGCCCCGCGTTTGGCCTTTCCACCCTGCCCATCCACCCCCTCCGTTGTGCTCCTCCAGAAGTCTGATTCCCAGCCGGGGCCTCTCCGTGACCCTCGGCCCACTGGGATGGTGCTCTGCAGCCTCTTGTTGGCTGGGCTGCTGCTGCTAGAGACCACCTACTCATGGGGGCTCTGCGCTGTCCCATCAACCCAAACCCCTGCTCATTGCTGTCACCTGCCCAAACCACGTGGACCCTCCAGCTGCGCTGTGGCATTGGCCTTTGCTGTAGGCACACCTTCCCCAGCCTTTCCCCTTTTGGGCTCTGGCACCCTCTGCGTCCCTGCCAGGGAAGGGGCCCAAAGTTCAGCATGTCTGCTCACCTCCACCATGCCTGGACCATGCCGGGTGTCTGGGGGAAAGGCCCAGGCCAGGAAGGTCCTAAAAATGATCATAACAAATGTCGATTATTTCTACAGCCTGCCACCAAGGCAAGTACTTTCCATTTATTTTCTCATTGAACGTTCATTATAGTCTCACCAAGCAGTGCTATCATGATCACCCCCAGTTTACAGTGAAGAAAACTGAGGCACACAAAGGCCAAGTCATTCTATAAGGACATATAACTAGTAAGAGACAGAGGTTGGATTTGAACCCAAGGAGGCTGACTGCAGAGCCTGACCCCCTAGCCTCTACTATGCTGTCTGCCTCCTTTGGCCACCTTTGGCAACACCGCAGTAACCTTATGCTCCAAGCCTCCATGACACCAGGGTGCCCCAGCCTGAAGCTCTACCTGGACCGAACGAACAAACACAACTAACACCCATAAGAGCACCAAACCTGCCCCGGACCCATGCTGGTGCCTTGCCAACTCACTTAAACTCTTGGTGCCCTACAAGTTAGTTCCCATTACCAGCATCATTTTATAGATGAAGACATCAAGACGTAGGAGTGAACTAGCCGGCCCAAGGTCATACAGATAGGAAGTGGCAGTAGCCAGAATTTGAACCCAGGCCCCCTGCTGCCCGAGCCACTGTGCCACACTGCCTTCCAGCCTCCTGGCTGCCTTCATGTGACACAGAATCCACAGGACATGCCAAGGCCCCCAGCAGCCAGCATCCCCCCAGGCTCTACATGCTGCCAGGGCTGTGCAGACCGCCCCCCTGTTTCAATTCCCTGGCGAGCCTGACCTTCTGAACGTGACCACAGCAAGAGTGTGATTAATGAGCCAATTATTTCTGTGGAAGACATCGTGCAAAATAAATAGCCCATTTCCCTTCAATTTACTGTTTTAATAAATAAATAGCACTCCATGCTCTGGTTTTGTTTATTGCTGCTCATACCTGAAAGTTTGTGATGAATCTTCATGTTGTTCATTTTCAAAATTAATCAGATCTGCCCGATGACTTTGAAATATAGGACTGCATTTGTCCTTCGATGTCAACAGCAAGACAGGCAGGAGGGGCTGCAGGGAAAGGCAGTCTGGGGGAAGGGAGAGCAGTGGGTAGGGTGCTCAGAGCTCTGAACCGGTAGTTGTGGAGGCCCAAGTGCCCACATATGAGAAGTGTGGCCAGGGAGGCTGACTGTACCTTGGTGATTGATGGTTCAAGGAAAACCAAAGGACAAGGGCATAGGAGGGGAAGAAACTTCTTTCTCCACTTTAAACTTGGGCAGGGGCGCCTGTCTCAGTCCATTAAGTGTCCAGCTCTTGATTTTGGCTCAGTTCATGATCTCTCTGATCATGATCGGGCTCTGAGCTGACAGTGTGAAGCCTGCTTTGGATTCTCTCTCTCCCTCTCTCTTTGCTCCTCCCCCACTCACTCCATCTCTCAAAATAAATAAACTATAAAAAAATAAAAATAAAAAAATAAGCTTGGGCAGACTGGCCAAACCAAGGACACTGAATAAGAACAGTATGTCCGTCTAAACCTCACCAAGTGGGCCAAACTCAAATAGGCCTTTACCTCCTTCCCAGGGGTGACGAGGGATTGCAAAGTCATGCATTCAGCAGGCTGTCTTTTGTAGATCCCTGGGTACAGGCAGAGAGTGAAAGGGCAGGAGGCCAGGTGTCTCCTGTGGGGCACTCACCAGCTGAAGGGAAGTCTTAGGTAGGGTGTTAGGCCATCAGAGTTTAATGTAGCCAGAAGTAAAAGAAATCCAACAATGGGATGTTTCTGATGCGCGTTTATAGCCTACATATCCATCTTGACATCCATCTTAAGTTTCACAATAGCCCACAAGGTAAATATTAAGTCCCCATTTTACAGATGAGGAAAGGTAGTGGCTCAGCTAGGATCGAGAACTTCCCCAACGTCCCAGAACTAGTAAGAGGGAAGGAAATAGCTCAGATTCATATCTACTTCTTCAGACTCCAAGACCAATTTTACTATTGTTTCTCATGTAGACATGGGGTGTGCGTGTGTGTGTGTGTGTGTGTGCACACGCGTGTGTGGCCTGCCTGAGACAGTCAGAGAATGCCACAGAAAAGAGGTGGTGATTTATAATCTGGGGTTTGTTAGGTGAGTAGGAATTTTCTGGAAAAGGCAAGAGAAAGACATGTCAGCAAGAAAGAAGAAAAGGGGGAAGAGAAAAATGATCAATCCTGAAGAATGACTGGATTTGAAGAGTAAGAGAGAGAGGAGAGACTGCCCTTCATCTGCCTCTCTTGAGAGTGAAGGGATCTGTCTCATCTCTGCCGTCAAGTCTTCCCTTGGCTCTCACCTCCCTAACCTCTAGGACAAAGCCCACTCCTCCAGCAAAGACGAAATAGCAGGCTGACTTCTTGTGATTCTCCATGCCTCCATGGCCCAAGGCAGTCAGGGGGACCAGACCTCTCTGCCCGGCTAGACCAAAGGGGAATCGCTGATGTAGGAGCAAGCCATGTTTTCCATTTACGCACGCTTTACGAAACTTTCTTGTAGTCCAGGGGAAACACACAAATATAAAAGCTAGGCCTTTGTAGGGTCTCCACAACCAACTCCCTTCTCCAGGGAAAAAGCTCAGCTCAGAGCCTTGGCCTCTAGGCCTCAGGTCTGCATCCTGGGAGGGTATCTCCTTCTTCAGTCTGTGCAAAGAGACATGGCATGGAGTCCCCACTTGGAATGTCTAGCATTAAAAATTTTTTTAAACGTTTATTCATTCTTGAGAGACAGAGCGTGAGTGGGGGAGAGGAGGAGAGAGAGGGAGACACAGAATCTGAAGCAGAGAATCTGAAGCAGGCTCCAGGCTCTGAGCTGTCAGCGCAGAGCCTGACGGGGGGCTCTAACTCACCCACTGTGAGATCATGACCTGAGCTGAAGTCAGATGCTTAACCGACTGATCCACCTGGGCGCCCCTGGAATGTCCAGCATTTAAAACAAGACCATGCCCTACACCTGGACTATCACTGAAGCCCCCTTACCTGTCTCCCCCCCTAACCTCCCACACTAATGCTTCTCAGCATGTGATCAACCCTAGCCCTACCCCACCCCAATTTGAATTACTAGGGTGTTTGTAAAATGCAGATCTGGGGCCACCTTGCTCACCCAGCTAATGCATTCGTGCTAGTCCTTGGGGATTCATCTTAAAATCTGTCTCCTCTGAGAGTGGTCCCTGAGCCTCCAGGACCAGGCTAGTGTCCCTCTCCCTTGCACTGTGACTGGCCGTGGACTTGTGCCCATGTCCAGCCTGACTGTGGGTACTTGATTTTTTTGTATCCCTAGCTCCTAGCACTGTGCCTGGTATGTACACATGTATTCATTCATTCATTCATTCATCCATCTGTCCAACACATGTGTATCAATCATTTGCTGGGTGCTGTCCTCATCCCCTGCTGTCCCCATCCCCTGGGATCTGTCCCCATCCGTATGCTATGGATATGATAGGGAATACAAAGAGACACAGTCACTACCCTCATAGACCTTACAATCTGGTGGAAATATTAATCGAGTAATTAAACAAATACTAATCAAGTAATGAAACCAACAATGTAAAATTGCAACTGTAGCAAGTGCTAAGAAGAGGACATACGGAATTCTGACAGAACCAAAGGCAGATAAACCTAGTCAGGGAAATAAAAGACAGATGCCAAGGACGTGACATTTGAGATGTTATGTATGTTGTGAAGGATTAACCGGAGGATAGAGGAATGTCCTTCCATTCTGGGGGAACAGCCCATAAAGAGGCAGGTAGGAGGGCCTCTAAGGAGCTCACACAGGAGGAGCCGAAAGAGTGAAGGGGTGGAAAATGAGGGTAGACGGTAAAAGACAGGTGGTACCCTACTCACTGCAGGGCCTGCGTGAGTTTGCCTAAAGATGGGACCTGTATCCTCAGAGTGAGGAAGTCACTGAAGAGTTTTGAGCAGGTAACACGATCAGAGTTGTGTTTGGCTACTAAGTGGAGTTGATTGGAAGAAAGGAAGCTCTTCCATGGAGAGATCAAGTAGGAGGTGGAGTGATGGTACCTTGGACTAGAGTCATGGCAGTGAAGATGAAAAGAAGAATAAATTCCAGAGACCTATAACAGGTGAAGTAGACAGATCACAGCAGTGGCTTGAATATGGAGTCTGAGGAAGAGAGAGAGTTGAGGGTGGAAAAATTCACTGGTATGAAGAACGCTTCAAGAGGACCAGTTTTGGAAGCAAGATCCTGAACTCAGTCTCAAACCTATTGGGCTTGAGAGCCCTTCAAGCTTTCCAGAAGGAGATGTCAGAAGAATCTGACAATCTGACAGCAGGATATGTGGGTGTGGAGCATGCACACGGCAGGGGATTAATAATGTGTCCTAAATTGATGTTCCCAGCTCCTCTCTCCTCTCCCATATCTTTTCATCAAGAGATAATGATGGTTCTTAGAAAATTTAGAAATAGACATGACTCACCTAGGATAGAGGCTGTGGAATGAGAAGTCTCTATAAACCCAAGTCATTACCGACTGCCAGGTGTACAGAATTTTACAGCTCATACGGGGCTCTAATTCATTTGAGCTTCACAATAACCTGAGATTATTACCTCCATTTGAGGTTACATGGTTTGTCCTGAGGAATCACGGATTGAATCAAGTGTAAACTATTGTCTTATTATCATCTGTCTTCTGAAAGAATTGGAAGAGCAAAAAGCATCCTTGTGAGACGTGTGAATTCAATCCACCTTACATACATCTTTGAGCACAAATTGAAAAGACAAGGAAGGTCCTACAAAGACACATGTAAAAGTCCTTGCCCTTGAGGACACCATAGCCCAGGGAACAAGAGTCCCAGTTGATTAGAATATATGAAACGATGTGGAGAATGCTGTATAAGCCCCGTTCAAATAAAGTTTCTCTGATTTTAAACATAGCAAATGTCTAGTATAAGCAAATACATAATGTAGAACATAAAAAGGGAAAGAGAAATTACCCAAGATCCACCCAGAGGGAACCATATCACTACTTTGTTTAATTTTGGTATGTGCTTATGTTGGACTTTTGGTTACTTAAGTCAATAAATTGCCTTGTATGTGTAAGCCAGTTTTAGTTGAAGTTTCTGTCATTTGTAATCAAAAGAATCTTGATTAACAAGGTTATTTTGAGAATTGAATCAATTACAGTATACAAAATGTTTAACACAGTATCTAGAATATAGAAAGTGCAGATAGTCCCTGGCTTACGATGGCTTCACTTATGATTTTTCAACTTGACCGTGGTGCAAAAGCGATGCCCCCCCCGTAAGTAGAAACCATACTTGAAATTTGGAATTGTGCTAGTTTCCTGAACTAGCAATATGTGGCACGCTCCTCTCCTGTGATGCTGGGTAGTGGTGGCAGGCCACAGCACCCCGTCAGCCACGCCATCACAAGGGTAAGCAACTGACACACAGCCGTTCTGTCCCCACACACCCATTCTGATTTCCATGGTACAGTATTCAGTAAACTGCATGAGATATTCAACACTTGATTGTGAAATAGGCTTTGAGATGAGTTTTGCCCAAATGTAGGCCAGTGTCAGTGTTCTGAGCACATTTAAAGGATGCTAGTCTAGGGGCGCCTGGGTGGCTCAGTGGGTTAAGCGTCTGACTTTGGCCCAGGTCACGATCTCACAGTCCGTGAGTTCGAGGCCCGTGTCAGGCTCTGTGCTGACTGCTCAGAGCCTGGAGCCTGTTTCAGATTCTGTGTCTCCCTCTCTCTCTGACCCTCCCCCATTCATGCTCTGTCTCTCTCTATCTCAAAAATAAATAAACATTAAAAAAATTTTAAAGGATGCTAGTCTAGGGGCGCCTGGGTGGCTCAGTCGGTTGAGCGGCTGACTTCAGCTCAGGTCATGATCTCACAGCTCATGATTTTGAGTCCCACATCGGGCTCTTTGCTGACAGCTCGGAGCCTGGAGCCTGCTTCGGATTCTGGGTCTCCCTCTCTCTGTACCTCCCCTACTCGCTCGCTCTCTCTCTCAAAAATAACTAAACGTTATATTAAAAAAAAATTGAAGAGCTTCCTGGAAAAAAACTAATCCTAAGGGAAGAGGAATACAAGCTTGTAAGATTCAGTAAGAAAGGCTTAGTCAGCAGGACAAGGGACAATTCAGGGGACAGCCTGGCGTTTGCCAGTCAGAACTGTCTCCTGGTTCAGCCTCACTGTAAGACCAGGTGCCTGCTCTGTGGAGGCGGGGGGCGGGTATGTGTGGGGGGGAAGAGAACAACAGGGGAGGCTGGAAGTAAAAGCCAGAAGCCCTGACTTCACCCTGTGCTCACTCTTCAGGCTGACTGCTAACATGGCTCAGCGCAGGAAGGAGAGAGAGATGGTTTCTCCTGTAACAGATCACAGGAAACTGTCACTTTGAGTCAACCCATGCTGAAAGGTCAGTCAGGACCGCTTTGCTCCGAGGGGCCCAAGAGCTCAAATAAACAAGCTTAGTGTCTTTAAAACATCATTCCCGAGCATTCAACACAAGCTCTGGGGGAGAAAATAAAATACAGGTTCTGCCTCAGGAATGAATCAGCTAAAGAAAACAAGTATGTATGTAAGTATTTATTTATCACTCCTCAAAGTACACCAGTAGCATCTGTGGTTTGCTCGTATGAAGCTAATGGATCCTCATAAAATTTTCACCATAATTTTGAGCTCATAAGCCCCATCTGTGACGCTACTGAGTTAACCAGTAGCTCTGTGGCATGCTGAGAATTGCCATTTGAGAAAGAACCAAACGTCTTTGAGCTGACACTTTTATAATTTTTTATCTTCCATGCTGGTCTGCACAGGAGCAAAGGCTGTCTGTCATGAAGCCAGCTTCAATGTTAGAAGACTTTGCAGGAGACGTTCTTACTGACTCCTTCTCTCCCAGTGGAACCAGCGCGCGCCTAGCTCATCCCTGAGACCTGGTCCCAGCACCACGTGGAGGAGGCAAAATAAACAGACTTGAGCTCCAGCTTATCTGAATCAGCTTTTACCTGTTCTCCTCAATTCTCTCCTGAACCAGCAGCAAGAGCATTCAAGTCTCAGCTCTGGTTGATTTTCTCAGCTCCGAATGTTGCTCTGATATAAAGCAATCTTCCTTCTATAAAAAGCCAAACTTCATCCCCGAATTCCCTGAATTCCTTGCATAAGGCCCTCGTTTCAACCCGGACTGAACTGTTGCGTCTCAGAACGCGGACAGCTCTGAGCGCAGCTAAGTTCTCTTGCATTTCATTTTCAGAGGGATAATAGCGTGGGCAGTAGTTAAGAGTATGGGTCAAAGAAATTATAAGAGTGTATGTATACAACCAGAGGACAATACTTTTGATGCTCTGTTGTTAGTAGCATACATATTAAGGCTTGTTATGTCTTCTTAGAGAATTGACATCTTTATTATGTAATGCCCCTCATTGTCCCTGGTAACTTTTCTTGGTCTGAAGTCTGCTCTGTCTGAAATTTGTACACCAACTCCTGCTTTCTTTTGGTTAGTGTTAGCATGGTATATCTTTGCCTATCCATTTACTTTCAATCCATACATCTTTTTAAAAAAAAATTTTTTTAATGTGTATTTATTTTTGAGAGCGAGAGAGAGAGAGAGAGAGAGAGCAAGCAGGGGAGGGGCAGAGGGGAAGGAGACATAGAATCTGAAGTAGGGTCCAGGCTCTGAGCTGTCATCACAGAGCCCGATGCGGGGCTCAAACTCACGAACCACCAGATCATGACCTGAGCCAAAGTCGGATACTTAACCAACTGAGCTACCCAAGCACCCCAATCCATACATCTTTATATTGGAAGCATCACTGCAGCATGTTTTTGCGTGTCTGCTCTTGCGACCTCATGAAACCTGACTCAATCAGCCTCCCCATCCCTGCAGGTGCTTTGCCTCAAACAGATACCCAAGGACCCCGTGTTTCACACTGTGCCGGTGTCTCTACCCTTTGCTGGTCCTTGTGAAGTGCAGCCTGAGGAACCTTGGAAGCAGCTATCCTAGGTACTAGATATGACCCTTGAGTTCTGGACTGAGTTCTGGACAGAGTTCCATCTGCCCCTGCAGCACACCAGCTGCCTCAGGCCCCAACTGCCATCCCCAAACTGCAAGGCCACACATGAGATGACACTACCAGCAGGTGCAGACAGGGCCTCCCGGGTGTGCAGTCAGCTCTGACTGGGCGGGAGGACCTGCCAGACTGGGGGTTTCTCATCTGTCATCATGGCTGTACTGTTGGTGCATCTTCAAGCTGTAGCTCCTCTAAATGAAGAGATGGCCATTTAGCTGCAATACACAAACCCAATTTGGGAACCCACATGATGTGGCTCTGGTCTCATTGGCAGGAATTATGGCACTTGAATCCGTCACAACCTGCAGAATAAGTGAAATTGTCGACACAGAGAAATGTGTTTGAAAACATGATGTGATCTATAGTTAAAGCCTACGGATTCTGCATCCACCTCAGAAATATTCTACTTCCAGAGCAATTTCTTCACTAACTAGCTGTCTCTTGAATGGACCGTATGTCTTTTTCATTACTGTGTCAGCCCTCCTCCATTGTCAGCAATTCCCAGCTGCTGGGCGCGTTGATCCCCATCCAAAGGCCCAGACCTGCCCAGGTCCTGGGGCCATGATTCACGGAGACTCTTTAGGCCCGCTCTACGTGCATATCTTGGTCCCTGCTGCAAACTCCCACCCCAGTGATTTTGAGTGGGTCTTACCTTGTTAACCACACTGTGCCCTGCTACCTGCCAGCTACCTGGCATGTGGACTTCTGGGCACCACTTCCCTGGGTTCCCCATCATTGTGTTACGTTGGGATTCATTAGTTCATGCAGCCATCCATGTATTCAGCGAATAACTACAGAGCATCTGCTAACGCCACATGCTTTCCTGTGTGCTCGAGACACGGTGGTGAACAAGGGGACCTGATTCCCCCTCTCTCAGAGGTTCTGGGCTAGGACAGCCACATACGGCCAACACAAGGCAAGCATGGCATTCTCAGTTCCTTCACATGTAGACAGGGGTAAAGAAATAAAGGCTAGTGGGTCTGGTAACCTTCAGCCACGGTCGAGGGAAGCCGCTGCCACTGAGAGCTCAGGGTGAACCCGGGTCTCCTGTGACTTGTGCCCACAGCTACTTACATGTCTCTGACATGAAACCCATCACACTACATGGCTACCCTTGTTAAATATTTGGTCTGTCCCTACCCCTGGCAGACAGTCTCAGGAGATGGAGGTGGTGTCTGTATCACTTCTGTCTCTATCATTCTCTCCAGATTGGGGGCAACTATTGCACTTTCTGCCTCCCTTTGGTTGTGGTCTCTTCCTTGGGTGGGTGCCCATGTTTCATCCACTTCAGGCCACAGGAAGAGACAGATACTTGCACCCTGATCAGGGTCCGGCTTACCAGACTTCCGCAATTAATTTTCTGAGTCCAGATCCATGAGATCCTTTTTTCTTCTCTTTTTAATGTTTATTTGTTTATTTTGAGACAGGGAGAGAGAGACACAGACAGAGAGAGAGAGAACATGTGTACATGCGTGTGTGCAGGGATGGGGCAGAGAGAATCCCAAGCAGGCTCTGCGCTGTGAGCACAGAACCCCACGTGGAGCTTGACACCCCTGAACTGTGAGATCAGGACCTGAGCCACGATCGAGAGTCAGACGCTTAACCAACTGAGCCACCCAGGCACCCCCTTCCGGAAGATATTTGCGGCTATGCTGGCCCACAATCCCTGGGTTATCGGCACATGGGCCCTTCCAGTGCTGGGCTCCTCCACTTAGTTCTCTGCTACCCACCCCGTGGCCACTTCCACTGTCTTGGCAGCATCTGTCCATACCCACTTCTGGGCCTGTGGGAGGTGTAGTCACAGCTACCCCCAGGGATAGACACCACTATGGTGCCAGGCTCGGAACACTGGTCCAGAGGCAGGTGAGGCTGGCCCCTGCCCAAGGCAAGTCCCAAGACTTAAAATAGTGCCATTTACCTTTTGAAAGACAGAGGATGAGACTTTCTTTGTAACACATTTGGAGTGTGCCAGAGGCATGGCAAAGCCAAAAGCCCTTAAAGAGTCATGCAAGGGTTCTGCCGGTTAAGTGTCCTACTCTTGGTTTCGGCCCAGGTCACGATCTCACGGTTTCTGAGTTTGAGCCCCACGTCGGGTTCTGTGCGGACCGTGCAGAGCCTGCTTGGGATTCTCTCTCTCCCTCTCTCTCTGCCCCTCTTCTGCTCGCTCTTTCTCTCTCAAAATAAATAAATAAACTTTAAAAACTTAAAAAAAAAAAAGAGTCATGCAATATCTAGGTGGAAGGTTGCGTCGGAGCCAATATCAGTTCCTATAACAATGGACTCTGGAGAAGGCATTTGATAAGCAAGATGCCTAACAACAAAAATAGTAGCTGATGCCAGGTGCTTAACTCCTAATTTACATATATTAGCTCCTTGAAGTCTCAACAAACCTACCATGTCAGCATTATTATTATTATGCCTATTTCCCTGGTGAGAAAACAGAGGTACACACGACCAATAGAAAGAACCTCATACTCACCAGAGTTTGCCATTATTTGTAGTAAGAAAGGCATCTAGAAAATAGAAATATCAGATTTCCACAACGAAACTGAGAAGGACGCGGTCTCCGGGTCCCAGCAGGATGTCAGATGAGGAGGGACAGGAGAACTCGGGAATGAGACGTGACTATTTCTGAAATGTATGTGTTTTCAGCTACACTGTACGCTCTTCCTCCCCTCTCAGAAAGAGGCTCTACAGCTGATCGAAACAGTGTTCCCAGCCCTGGCTGCACATTGAGAATCACCAGGGGAGATTTTTAAAATTCCGATGCCCAGACCAATGGAATCAGAATCTCTGGGGGTAGACGCAGCCGTCAGCATGAGTTAAAGCCCCCACTGATTTAAGGCGACGCTTGATCCCTTCCGTGGAAAGCTTTATCGCTTGAAGCGAAGGTGAATGTGGCCGTGGAAATCCTGATCAGCAAATGTGAGTAGCTAATCACAAGTCACCTCTTCTGGAGTGCGAGCCACCTGGGAAGGAAGGCACAGACAACACACCGATAAGAAGCATGTGGTGACAACGGGGCCCCAGGGCACCTGACCCCCAGCCTGTCAAGCATGACAGAATGGAAGCATGGCTCGAAAACCTCAAAGGCAATATTTGCAGGTAGGAAGCTGAAGGTGTTTGAGCCACAGAGAGGTGAAGCAATTTCAAAGACCATGGATGCTGCTGACGAGGTAAATGCTTCTGTAGGCAGAACAGAAACCCTGCAAACGATGCACAGCTACTGGGGCAGGCAGCTCGCTGGTACCTGGTGTTACAGAATATTCTTTTCGTGGCTGCATCGTCCCACATCACAGCCCCTTGGCCATAGCGCGCACGCCTGAAGTCTGATGTCAGAGCAGAAAATAAAAACGCTTTGAAGCAGAAATTCCTGGGTTTGAAATCTTTCTTGACACGCCCTAGCTCTAACTACCCCTCCGAGATTTTGCTTCTTTATCTGGAAAAGGGGATCATTAATTCATTTAACAAGTATCTTTTGAGCACCTGCCATATTCCAGACATTGTTGTAGATCAGAGGATACAGGAGGAAACAACACAGATGAAAACTCTTATTTTCTTGGAGTTCATATGTTCTTTGGGGGAAACAGACAGTAAACTAACAAACAAGTAAAATATATACCCTGTCAGAATGTGATAAGTGCTGGGAGGTCATACAAAGCAGAGAAAGGATATAAGGACGCTGGGGGATGAGGGATGCAATTTTATAGGATGATCTTCTCCCCGAGAAGATGACATCTGAGCAACAACCTGGATGAGAGCAGGGAGCAAGCCAGATGGAAATCTGAAAACCAGGTGTTTGAGGCAGAGGGAGAGGCAAGTGCAAAGGCCCTGAGACAGGAATGTGCCCTGTGTGCTGTGCTCTGGCATGACCTTTTCTACCATCTAGGGGAGTGTGTGTGTATATACACATGTGTGTGTGCATGTGTGTATATATGTGCATATAATTTGGGGAAAGCATGAAAATAACTTGGGAATCCCCCAACAGAGTTGAGTAACTTGAGAACCATCCATCCCAAAGGAGAGGCTGTCACCTCTTCTGAATGGCAAAAATGAGCTATTTGTAGCCCAGTTGGTGACCTTTATGAGTTAACCCAGGCCCCCACAAGAACCAAAGGCCCCTTGCATTAATGAAAGGGGTCACTGTTTGATAAAGGGATGAGGTCAAAACTTCCGACCAAGAGAAATGTCCTTTCCCCAAATGAGTCTGTGCCAGGTTGCCTCTGACAAAAAAGTAGCACACCCATGGAGAGGGGTACTTCCTTCCCAGATGAGCCTGTGAGAAAGGCAGCCAGAGCCCCTTGCAGGGGAGAGAGGGAAGGAGACTGTGACACCATCCTGTAGACACCCTTACCACTTCCTCCCAGGGATAGCAGAACCACCATTATCAGCTGAAAGGAAGCCTAAAACACTCTGGTTTACAAAACCTAAAGGATCTGAGGGGTGGAATCTCATCTTCTTGTGAAGAGCCAAGGATGAGGACAAACCCCAATGGAGTTGAGAGGGTCCCAGGTGGAACCAAGACAGAGGTCTGAAGCTGTACGGGCTGCTTCTCTGAAGTGCTTCCCTTGTATGCACAGGGAATGATCACAGTAAGTTACAAACTCTCCTCCTCTCACAGGACACTGCTCTCCTGAAATGTACCTGGCCCTTCAGTAAAACCTTCCCACGCTTCCATCCTGATCCAGCCTGGCAAAGACTGGTGAGCCAAAGACCAGGGGAGGACACCTAACTGCTCCCCAACCATCTGGGGACGATTTGGGGGCAAGAGGGCTGGAAAGGCACTGTCCCCCACTTTGTTAGTATGTGTGAGCTAAGCTCCAGTAACAAGCAATCCCAGATCTCAGTGGTTTAACATAGCCTGATGTGTGACAAGTGACTCTCCTGGATACCTCCACCTCCAAGCAAGTGTTGAGGATTGAATTCCTTTCATCATGGGCCCCACCCAGCTGGAAAACTTTGCTTCCAACTAGGTGGAGGGGACAAAAGGGAGAAAGTGTGGGCAAATGTACATACATAGAGTTTTAAGGCCAGGACTGAAAGTGGCATATATTTGCCTACAGCCCATAAGTTAAACCCAGTCTGAGGTTGCAGACTGCAGGGGAGATTGTGAAATACGATATTCCTATGTTCCCACGCTAGCACTGTCTATGCCACACCCCATTTGTGACTACTGGGCAAAAGTATTGCTAGTTAAAGCCAGCAGAAGAAGGACCTGAAGAAAAAAACCCTAGATTAGTTAGCACTGCTCCAAATGTGCACGACGTAATGAATTCCAGGCTCAAAGTCATAGTGAGGAGGCATGTTATCATACCTGAAGTCTGTCCCGATTATATTTTGTCTGGAATTTCAAAGGCTATGTGGGAGCTTTGGCTCAAGTGCTAATCTAAGATCATCCAAAAATAGCCTTCTCAGACCTGATATTCCATTAGCTCTTGGTCCAGAAAGCTACCTAGCCCAAACTTGGGAGCAACTAGAGGGAGTATATCCTAGAGAAGAAAGGTAGGTTTCAATTTACTCTGCATTTATGGCAGTAAATAGCCAAATCCTGAGAAAGCCAAGAACATACGTAGGCTTTTTGAGATTAAAGCAATCTACCTCTACCTGATTCCTGCTTAGCCCAATCTAGTTCATCTTCACTACTGAAACTGATGCCTTTAACACTTGGTAGGAGCCTCTCGTCCTAGAAAGACGGTGCTCTGGGGACTAGTCCCCCCACTCCACCCATGCCAAGAAATCCTCCAGCCTGAGCACACTATAGCTACCAGATTCTGGCTATAACTAGCAGAAGCAATCCCATAATGCTTAATCATAGTGGCATCTCTGAAAGCTCTTGGACAATACAAGATGAGTCTTGGAACCATCTCTCAGGGGAGAGAATGAGGGAAGAATGTATTTAGTGACTTCTATCTCCAACTGGCCAAAATTTCATCTTACGGGGGACTAACTCACTTGCACTTTGGTATTTCCCCTTGTGGGATGCAGAGTGGGGCTTTACACAGGCATCAACAGAGAACTCCCAGCATAGGAGGCACATGGTACATGCACATAGCTGAGGTGAGAAACTATCAAGATGTACCTGTGGGAAATCAGCCAACGCCCACGCAGAACCGGCCACCGCAACAAGAGAAAGGCAATGCTGAAAAGTGTTCGCATAAGAGCTTTTGATCCACAGGAACTCAATCAATGGTATCTATTGTTATTATCATTGTGAGCTAGCTGCGTGCAGACACCAATCCTTAAACATGGATGGGCCTCTTTCCTAGAGTCTGGTGCTCTGAAATTTGACCTTGGGCCAGATACAAGCTGTCTCTTACAGACTTGGGCTGACTCATACCCCAACTTCAAGGGCCTACTCTAATTGGAAGCCCAGTAAACGCTAAGGGGGCTGGGGCTCCTGATGTTGCTATACTGAGCACCCCCCCCCCCGCCACCTCAAGAGACCAAGGGGGATTTCCAGTAAGATGAGCTCTGCCCTGCTACTCTGACAAGCTGTGTCAGACTTCCAGGAATTGTACTTGTGTAACTTTGTCTGAAGCAGCATGGTTAAGAAATGCAATTAGCTGCTAAAAGCATAGATTGCAAGTGAGATGGTCCGATCCCTGGGAGACCATCAGTCAAGAAGTGGACAAAAGCATCCTTAGTCCACAGTGTTTATGCCTCTATTTCTTGATAGAGTTGGCTCATTTGCTCCCACTGTGGGCACAGCATGAAAATTTAACTCTAAAGAAATGGGTCCAAAATGGTGAGTGAGGATATCATTGCCCATCCTTACAGGACTCCATATATTTTGTTTGCTTGTTTTTGAGGGTAGCTGGTGATTAGACATAAGGGGAGAAAGGATAGGGAAGGAGTGAAGCTTGACATGATAAGCTCACTGTACTGCCAGGTACAGAGGGTTGGAAGATACCACCACACATCTGTGCCCTTGAGTCCTTGAGGCAAACGTGGTTGAAATGACCCATTGGATGTCACGGTAATAGGGTGTGGGCATCACTCAGAGACTTAGGTTCAGGCTTTGCTGCCAGAGGGCAAGCAATGAAGCCCATGACCCACTGCCCACAGAAACATGCCTGCTGACCAGCAATTGTCCGTCTTGGCTTGAGTGGGTCCTAATATATACTGTCAGTGGTTATTGTGAGTGCAGTAGCTAGAGTCCTGGCTCAGGAATTTGCCTTTAAGTCCTGGTTGTGCCTTTACCAGATTTATTTGATCTCCTTGTGCCTTTGTCTTATCATATGTCAAATGGAAAGAATGATTATACATCTCTCATACAGAGCCTCTAACGAAAGGCTCAGCATCTTCTTGGAGGGATTATAGATCTCTCACAGTATAGTTATGAGATTTAAATAAGATAATATAGAGAGAGTGCATGAAAGAGTGGCTAGCATATGAAAGGCCCTCAAAAACATTAGCTATTATTATTGCTGACATTTATTGAGTTAGCTTATGGATATAACAATGACCTAGACAGTATGTTAGGTGTATAACACATTTATCCTATGATCTCTATAATATTAATATCCCGCTGAAGAAACTTAAGATATAGAGAGGGACTTCTCCAAAGCCACCCAGCTGATATCTTCAGGAGGTTTCTTTTTTTTTTTTTTTTTACTTTTTTTTTTTAAGTTCATTTATTTACTTTAAGAGAGAAAGAAAGTGGGGGAGGGGCAGAGAGAGGGTGAGAGAGAGAATCCCAAGCAGGCTTCAAACTGTCTGCCCAGAGCCCGATGCAGGGCTCAAAATCACAAACCATGAGATCATGACCTGAGCTGAAATCAAGAGTTGGACACTCAACTGACTGAGCCACCCAGGCACCCCATCAAGAGGTTTCTTTTTGTTGTTGTTTTTAATGTTGTATTTATTGGTGGGGGGGCAGAGAGAGGGAGACAGAAGATCTGAAGCAGGCACTGACAGCAGAAAGCCCAATGTGGGGATCCAACTCACTAACTGTGAGATCATGACCTGAGCCGAAGTTGGACACTGTACCTACTGAGCCACCCAGGCGCCCCATTCAGGAAGTTTTTTAAGCAAATATCTTTTCCTTGTCTGGATACCTGCTATATCCTGTGTAATATCTGCATGATGACACCTACTGTAAAGATCTGTTTACCACTTTGTCTTTCCCTAAGGCATTAGCAAACTATAGTCCTCGGGTAACCTTGGTTTTTTAAGTAAAGTTTTATTGGAATACAGTCGTGCCCATTTATTTCCACATTGCCTATGGTTGCTTTCATGCTACAATGGCAGAGTTGAGTAACTGCACAAGACCATATGGTCCACAAAGCTGAAAATATTTACTAGCTGGCCCTTTATAGAAAATGTTTGCTAACCCCTGAATTAGACTATGAGCTCCTTGAAGTAGGACTCACGTCTTCCATCTCTGACCCCCTCATCTTCCCTAAATACGTGCTGAATGAGGGCTGAATGTGTGGTGGACAGAAGCTGAAGTGTCAGGATCTGAGCTCCACCTAGAACCTGGGAAGCCCCTCTGTGATGCTGTCACCTGCATTGGTCCTCACAGGTGACCCTGAGCCAGGGCCGGCAGCAGGCCCCCACATGATCACCCCAGCACCACTCACAGGCCCTCTAATGAGAGGCTCAGCATCTTCTTGGAAGGAAAGCCCTCTTAAATCCTCACTGTGAAATGGAAAAGATGCCACTGGAGATGTTTGGAGAGCCATACCTCCACTCCTTTTTGCCTACTACTCCTGCCCCTGGATTTGGTGCTGTGTCTTTCCTCAGAGCATTCATGAATTGAATCGGAATTCACCCTCCTGCCTGAGGCAGGCTGTCCCACAGTGACCACTCCAGCCTCTTGTTGGAAAACAACAACACACGAAAAAAATAGCTACCATTTATTGAACTCCGGCTCTGCCAGGCACAGGGCCATATATTTTATACAGTCAACACCAGTTCTTAGAACAGCACTGAGAGACAAAGTGGGTTTTATCATCCCCATTTAAAGATGAGGAAACTGAGGGGCGCCTGGGTGGCTCTGTCGGTTAAGCGTTCGACTTCGGCTCAGGTCATGATCTCACAGTCTGCGGGTTCGAGCCCCGCATCGGGCTCTGTGCTGACCGCTCAGAGCCTGGAGCCTGTCTCGGATTCTGTGTCTCCCTCTCTCTCTGACCCTCCCCCATTCATACTCTCTCTCTGTCTCAAAAATAAATAAACATTAAAAAAAAAATTAAAAAAAAAAAAAAAAGATGAGGAAACTGAGCCTCCAGAAGGATGAAGCTATCTGCCCAAGGTCACATAACCAATAAGTACTGGAGGTGAAATGAAAACCCACTATTTCCTCTGTTCTCATGCCCATGACCTGCTTCCCCAGGGACTGTAACCCAGCAACTGGAACAGTGCTGAAACTGCATTCCATGATCTTTGAATCAAGTATTTTAGTTGCATCCACACTAGTGATCCAGCCTGGTTCATGACACACGAGGGTGTCATTTATGAGTGATGCATTCACTGTTCACTTGCCCTGCACCAGGCTCTAGGCTGGATACTCCAAACACAGAGGTAGACAGCACAGCTTTACCTCTCAAGGGTATCACTGCTTAGTAAAGGAAAGGAGAGGGAGAAGCCAGAAACCAGCACCACAGGGACGCCACTGGGTTGGAGGGAGGCGGGGGAGTGGGCGGGGCTCCTAGTGGGCGTGGATTCACGGTGGGCGGGGCTCTGGGGACTCCACCCACCTCCTTAGCTCTCCTTGACCTCTTACGTATGTTGTGGTTCCATGTAAGAGTCCCTTTTGCCAAGTTTGAAAACTTCAGCCCAGAGAAATGAACAAAGCATGAAGAACAAAGTGCTGATGCCATCACCGTCTGAAAAACAGGCTTTTCCCAAAAATCACATTCTCTCAGAAGTTCATAGAGACCAACTCCTAAATACATTCCTGGAGCGTTTTTCATCTGGGAGGACAATTAACCTTTGCAATTAGCTTCATCAACAGGAACTTAGTATCAAATATGTGGTCGCTTAGCAACAAGGAAGCAGCCGCTGGGATTGCAGTGTCTTTGTTCCTGAGGTCTCATGGGGCTGCAGGCTGAGGAAACGCTGAGCTGGATTTCTAGACTCTGCAAAGCTCTTTGCCCAAAAGTACTGACCACCCAAGACCCTGCTGTCTGTGACATCCGGGTCTGGGGAGCCTGACTGGAACCCAGTCTCTCGGCAGTGATGGAGGAAGGAGAAGGCTCCAGCCTCCGGTGGGCTCATAGGCATCATCTGAGCCTCCAAGAAGGCCCGGCGAGGACGTGTTGGTCTGCTTCAGCCGTTAGAGCCCAGCTGCCTGGGAAGGCCAGGCATGCTGACTACCTGCTGCCCGGTCACGTGTCTTCTTTCTAATTGCCACAGGGCCCTCCTCATCTCCCGATTAAATCTCTTGCCCAGATGTACCCAGTAGGTGGAGCAGGATTTGGTCCCCAATCTCCCGCTCTTTCTGCATCCTGGCCTGCCAGGTTGTACTCCTTTCCTGGGCCTACGCTTCAATATTGTACCAGATGAGTCTCTCTGGTCCCTCCCAGCTTGGTGTGTCTACATCTTCCTTGCCAAACTCACACCAACTCAGAGGTCAATGTAGGCTTCCGAGGCATTGGCTTGGACCTCTCTGTTCCCTCATGTCCCTCGCCATGCTTCCCAGAAAGAAGAATCCTAATCCCTTCTGAGTCTCAGATTCCAAACCAAGAAGTGGTTAAGATTATGTGGGGGAAAATAGCAAGGGCTTTCCAATCAGCAAACCTGGATTCAGATCCTGCGTCTAATATTTACCAGCTGGGTCACTTGGGGGACGTAACCTCTCCATATTCCCTTCCTCTCATCTGTGAAGCACTGATAATAAGTACCTCAAAAGGATGCTGCGACAACTGTAGGGGAAGCCTGGCTTGGGATGGGTGCTCAAGAAACAAAAATACAAAACAAAAAAAGAAAAACAAAAACCACTCCCAGACTGCTTTAATTCCTCCGTCTTCCCCAGTTCCTGTGGGAAGCTCCAAGACTTTTGTCTCTACGTCATTTCCCTCAGAAGGACTTCCCATTCTAACGTGAACCAGAGAAGTTTTAGATCAGGTGACTGCCGAAGCCGTCTCAGAGTGTGTACTTACAAACCCAAACAAGTACCTTGAAGGAAACGTCCTCCTTTCCTACGAAGATAAAAGTAATTTAAGGCAGACAGATCTTGTTTGAATTCAGACTCCCTCAAACAATAGTTTTGTGACCTGGGCAGACGCTTCCCTTTGCTCAGCTTCTGTGTCATCCTCAAATGTCACACATGGAGGAACGCCATACTTCCTCGTGGGGTTCTGTGGGAACTAAATCCAAAAACTGATATGAGGGAGCCCATCCCAGGGCCTGGCCTGAGGCTCACAGGAGGTATTCAGGTGCCATTGCGGGGTCTGAAGACACTTGACAAACACTGTCCTTATCACACCTGTTGTGAATGTCCTTTGAAATCCTTACTGTTTATTTTTACCAAATTAGGCATATCTACACTGTTTCAGCAGCAGCTTTAGGAAACCGCATACCTGCTTCTACCTTCGAATAAATACACAGAAAAAAGCGATTGCAGTCCCATTGCCTTTGGCTCTGGGAAAGTGCTGCATATGCATGAAATGGCAGCTCGAGTTTTAGAAATGCTCTTTGGAACTTCCAGACTGCCTGCCCTCCGCAGCGCTCCCGTATGCTAATCTCCCCGGACTGCCCGGCCATCAGCTTGCCCGGTTTGAAACTTTGCTGGCCATTCAGGATGTGCAAGAGTCTGCAAAACAAAGCTCATCAAGATAAACAGTTACCCTATGATCCAGCAATTCCCCCCACCACAGGTATAGACCCAAGAGAATTGAAAGTATGTCCACACACAAACTTGTTCATGAATGTTCATAGCAGCATTATTCACAATGGCTAGAAAGTGCAAAAAAGAAAACCCCAAATGTCTATTAATTAATGTATAAACAAAATGTGCCATATCCATATTATATTGGTTTCCTATTACTGCTGTAACAAATTACCAGAAATTTCCAAAACAATACAAATTTATTATCTTACTGTTTTGGAGGCTGAAAGCCCTTAACTGGTTTCACTGGCTAGAGGCAGGACGTGTGCCTTCTAGAGGTTATGAAGGAGGAATCTCTTTCCTTGCCTTTGGTGCTTCCAGTGGCCACTGGATATTCCTTGGCTTGAAGCCCCTCCCTCCATCTTCAAAGAGCAACACGGCAATCCTGCTTTTATCCTTATCCTTATCATAATCCAGGATAATCTTCCCATCTCAAATCCTTAGTTAGTCACATCTGCAAAATCCCTTTTGCCATATAAGATCACATTCCAGGGATGGGCCACGGATGTCTTTGGGAGTCATTACTCAGCCTACTGTACAACAGAATATTATCCAGCCACGGAAAGGAATGATTTACTGATACATGCTACAACACGGACGAAACTGGAAACATCAGGCTAAGTGAAAAAGTGACACAGAAGGCCCCAAAATATCTGATTCCATTTATATAAAATGTCCAGCATAAACAAACTAATGGAGACAAAAGGAGATTAGTGATTGCCAGGGGCTGGAGGGAGGGGCAATGGGAAGTGACTGCTAGTGGGTATATGTAGTTTCTTTGGGGGGGGGGGGTGATAAAAATGTTCTGGAATCAGATAGTGGCTGGTGATGGTACAACTTTATGAATATACTAAAACCACTAAATTGTACACTTTAAAAGGATAAATTTATGATATGTGAATTATATCTCAATAAAAAATAAGTACATTAGAAGAAACTTCATCATGCATCAACATTACCTATAAAGAATAAAAGTGAAAATATACTTCTTAAATCAAATTGTGGTCTGAGTTGTATTTAAATAAAGTGCTTTCCACCAAATTGTTCAATGCAACTGTATGTCCCCCTGGGAGACAGTCTAGTATGGTGGTTGAGGAGGGACCCTGGAATCAGGCTTGGTGCCCAAGTTCAAGCCCTGGCTCTGCCCCTTACTAGCTGTGTCACTGAGTCTCAGTTTTCTCATCTGCACAGTGGGATACTTGCCCTCAGAGTTGTAAGTATTCAATAAAATAATCCACGTAAAGCTCAGCACATAGTAAGTGCTCGACACACACAAGCTATTGCATTTGTTACCCCCACCTCTGCTCTGCCCAGCAGCAGGGAGAAGGAGTGAGATTCTGGCTGACCTAATGGGATCCAAACATCCTCTTTGAGTCTCAGGTTGTCAGTGGGAATTAGAAGGCATCAGAAAGCTTCTGGGGTGCCTGGGTGGCTCAGTTGGTTAAGTGTCCAACTCTTGGTTTCAGCTCAGGTCATGATCTTATGGTTCATGAGTCTGAGCCCCACCTCAGGCTCCACGCTGGCAGTTCAGAGCCTACTTTGGATTCTCTCTCTCCCTCTCTCTCTCTGCCCCTCCCCTGCTCACATTCTCTCTTTCTCAAAATATAAAAAATTTTTTTAAGTTAAAAAAACAAGAGAAGGCATCAGGATGCTTCAAAGGGTAAAAAAAGAAATGAGCTGGTTTGGGGAAGCTTGGTATTCACGCATGCATGTATCCATTGAGTTTCTCATTCCTTCCGTCACTGTTCGTTTACAGACACTGATTGAGAGCCGACTGCATGCATATCTGGCCCCGTGATCCTGCCGGAGACAGAGTCCCATGGAATGCACTATCACTGCAGAAGACAGATAAAACTCAGGGCAATAAGATATACCAGGCCCTGTGCTAGAAGTTTATACAGACCCCAGGGTGGGCAAGTGCACGGGGTGAGTGGATGAGAGGACAAAAAGGACAGAGTGGTTAGTCCTAAGGTGGCAAGGAGAGGCAAGGAAAGACTTCATAGAGGAGGTCTAGATACACCACTAGACTAGGCATTCTTGAGTGTGTGCTCACACGTGTGTATATGCATGTGTGTCTGAGTGTGTGTACATAGGCAGTGGGTGACAGATAAAAGAGAGACAGGATAGAGTGCATAAGTAAAGAAGTTGCATTCTTGGCATGAGCAAACACCCAAAGATATGAGGCTGCCTGGATTTTTGAGGACGTATTGGTAGTTCCTGCAGGCAGTGGCTTGGCTGGAAAGAAGTCAGCTGTGCTAAGAGAAAGGCAACCAAAATAGTTTAGGGAGACAGGGAGTGAGCTATTTGGATTTGCTTTTAAGAAGGTCTTGCTGGGTGTGCTGTGAGAAAAGGCTGGAAACCACAGTTGGGAGACTGTGGCACTGATTAAGCTTTGGGTGCTGGGGACCTGAGCCCAGGCAGGGGTGGAGAAGGACAGGGAGGATCCATTCCCATCCCTACTGAACACCAGCATCCAGCCCTGCGTACAGACAGGCAGGCAAATGCTCGCTCCCCTAAAGGCACTGGCACCCCAAAACCACACCAGTGGACACATTGGAGGGTGTGATGATTACTTTCAGGTGTCAGCTTGGCTGGGCTACATCACCCAGTGGTTCAATCAAACACTAATCTAGGCGTGGCCCTGAAGGTATTTGTAGATGGAGTAAACTTCTACAATCAGCGGACTTGAAGTAAAGGCGATTACCCTCCATAATGTGGCTAGACCTCATTCAATCAGCTAAAGGCCTCACAAGCAAAAGCAGGTTTCCTGGAAAAGAAACCTGTTTCTCTGGAGAAAATGGACCAATACGAAGGTTGGTTACCCGCTCCTTACAAGGCTCTAGAAACCAGACCTTCTCTGGAGTCCTGCCTGAAGTTGGTGGTGGCTTGTGCTGGTCCCAAGTGAGGAACGATCGTCAGTCACAGATCCCTGGTTGGGAGATACATGAGGCACTGGCCTCCTCCTCTCCTCAGCACATCCCCTCACCACACCACTGCCTCCTGAGGCTCAGTCCACCCACCCACCACCCCAGGTCAGGAGGAGGTCCGGCTCGGCATCAGCAGCCTAGCACCGGGTCCTTCTGACCTTCTGCCACCTCTTCTCTAGCCAGTCCTCCCCTGTCCCTTGTAGCCAGGCTCCAACGATGGAGGTGCTGCTTTAGTTCCTGTCTGGTGTTTCAGAGGTTCTAGAACTAGAATCGAGCCTTGCTCCCCTTACCCCCCCCCCTTTGCCAGGCCCCAAGAGTCATGCCCCTGGTTTCTAGGATCTGTGACTGGGGTCCTGCTACCTTCTCGGAGGCACCCCTAACCCTGGGCTCCCCACTCAATGTCCACTGCCTAACCCATCACCAAGCATTTGACCATGTGTGAGTCCATCTGGCCGTGGGCCTTGGTCACCCTTGGGCTGGTGTGTCCCACCCTGACTGAGCCCTGGGCCGGGCCCAGGAGGGCATAGCCGCTGCCAGCCCCAGCTGACATGGGCAAAGTCACAGCCATTAAGCAGCAGCCAGAGGTGTCCTAAAACAGCCCTCCTTGGGTGAAGGTTGATTTTATTTCCCACAGTGATTCCCAAATTTAATGTGCCTCTGAACCCCCTGGGGATCTTACAAAGCAGATTCGGATTCCATAGCTGGGGTTGAGAGTCTGCATTTATTTATTTTTTAAATGTTTGTTTATTTTGAGAGAGAGAGTGTGTGTGTGAGCACGCACGTGCTGGGGAGGGGCAGAGAGAGAGGGAGAGAGAGAATCCCAAGCTGGTTCCACACTGTCAGTGCAGAGCCTGACTCAGGACTTCACCTCACAAATCATGAGATCATGACCTGAGCCGAAAGCAAGAGTTGAATGCTTGACCGACTGAGCCAGCCAGGCACCCCCGCATTTCTAGCAAGCTCCCTGGTGATGTCAGTTTTGCTGGCCCATGGGCCACACTTTGAATAGCAAAGCTCTGGAGCCGAAGTTCTCAGCACTGGCTATACATCATAATCACCTGGAGAGCTTTGAAAAATACTTAGCCCAGACTCTGCTTCAGATCAATTAGTCAGAACCTGACTAGCAGAAGTGGGCGACAAGGGGCTGGGCATTGAAAAACAGCTTTGGAGTCTTGTTCATGTTAATTATTGACCAAGGACATACTGAGGGCCTGATTCTGCCCATGTCTCTACATTCGGGCCTGATCCTGCCCATGTCTCTACATTCAGCTCAGAAACATCTGGGGTGGAGGCTTCCTTTGGTCCCAAAATGCCACACTGTGGAGGGGACAGGAGAGTGGGCGGTCACAGCAGCAGCTGCCACCCCCGCCCCTCCCTACAGCTGCCAGCAGCTCCCCCGCCTTGATCTGCACCCCCTCCCACATTCCTGACACAGGCTGCTTCAGAGCCTGCAGAGACAGCTTGAGCAAGGAGCTGGGGTTGCAGAACCCTCCCACAACTCTCCAGCAGAGGCCGTGAGGGGCGGATGCTGCTCCCCAGTTGAGACTTCCTGACTCCCAGCCAAGTGTGTGTGGGCTCCCTGGACACCCAGCAGATGGCCTCTGTGCTGACTGTGCCCATGTCAGCTGGGGCTGGCAGCGGCTATGCCCTCCTGGGGCTATGCCCTCCTGGGCCTGGCCCAGGGCTCAGTCAGGGTGGGACACACCAGCCCAAGGGTGGCCAAGGCCCACGGCCAGATGGACTCACACATGGTCAAATGCTTGGTGATGGGTTAGGCAGTGGACATTGAGTGGGGAGCCCAGGGTTAGGGGTGCCTCCGAGAAGGTAGCAGGACCCCAGTCACAGATCCTGGAAACCAGGGGCATGACTCTTGGGGCCTGGCAAAGGGGAGGGTAAGGGGAGCAAGGCTCGATTCTAGTTCTAGAACTCTGAAACACCAGACAGGAACTGAAGCAGCACCTCCATCGTTGGAGCCTGGCTGCAAGGGACAGGGGAGGACTGGCTAGAGAAGAGGTGGCAGAAGGTCAGAAGGACCCGGTGCTAGGCTGCTGATGCCGAGCCAGACCTCCTTCTGACCTGGGGTGGCCGGTGGGGGTGCTGAGCCTCAGGAGGCGGTGGTGTGGTGAGGGGATGTGCTGAGGAGAGGAGGAGGTCAGTGCCTCATGTATCTCCCAACCAGGGATCTGTGACTGACGATCGTTCCTCACTTGGGACCAGCACAAGCCACCACCAACTTCAGGCAGGACTCCAGAGAAGGTCTGGATTCTAGAGCCTTGCTAAGTCTACCAAGCAGTGCCCAGAGTTGGGGTCCAAATGGTAAGTGCACTATACCCCCGGTCTGAGGCCCACCCACCACTGTCAGCCAGGCTTCAGATCCACTAGCTCACAAATAATTATTCTTCAGAACAGAACCACTCACAGTGCCCGAGGGCACACATTTCTAAAGCTGTTTCCATACACAGGCATTGTCAGGTTGGCCTTGGACTAAACACCTACCCTTAACAGAGCAGAGCACTTCCTAAATGATAAGTACTTTACAAATACTGATGAGTTTAGTCATCCCATGACCCCAAATAAATTTTATTAGCCCCATTTCACACATGCAGACACTGGGGCTCAGGTTGAAGCTAAGAAGAGCCCAAGCTCATCCTGCTGGGAGGTGGCAGAGCTGTGAAGGGGACCCCAGGTGTCTGATTCCAAAACTCAGGACCTGTTCACAGGGCTGTCTGTATCATGCTTGCTTCATAAATAAAAACATGGATGGAACTTCAAAAACCAGACTCAGAAATGCCAATGGTCTCAGAAAACAACAACAACAAAACAGTAAATACAGTGCCATTCTCTGAGACCAGTTAACCAGGGGGAAAAGGATTTTATATAAGCACAAAAGTGCCTTTGGGAATACGAGCCCCATGCATTAACGTAATGATTATTCCTCCCGCCTGGGCTCTAACTATATTTTTATTAGGATGCTTTACATATTCTTTAGCTTTTTTAAAATGCTAAACTGACTCTGAGTCCCTAAATGTGCCCAAAATCTAGGCAGTACATTTATAGGAAGTGAAAGCCCCCCCACGAAAGAACTCCCAGAGGCCTGAATTAGTGGTTTGTATTGTAAGGAGGTGAAAATCCACATCTCTCCCAGGAATGCCACTGACATAAAATTCAAACCAAACTAAATTTATGGAGGGAACTCAGCTTGAAGGCTCATCCAGTGGCCTGAATACTTACGATCACACACTGTTCTAAGATCTGCACCAGGCTCCTCTGTTAAGGTTGCCTGCAGTCCAGACTCTGGAGAGTTTGGTGACTCCACCTGTGGCCAGGGGCAGAGGGAAGCTGGTGATGGGGATCAGGGATTTGAACTCAGTCAGTGACTGAATCTCCAGCTGGGGAGAGAAGTTGTGTATGAGATAAGGTTTCGTAAATTATTTTCTCTCTTCAAACTCAATGATTTGCAGAGTCACAGGGTCTCCCTTACTGGTTTCTTGTTATGATGCCCATAATTTACTTCCAAATACTTCAGCATAGAGAGGAACTCAATTTTCTAAGATGTTGCCCTAATTGAGAGTCTACAGACCAGGGGTCATGAGCTAACATGCACACTCAGGATGAAGCCCATATGTCAGAAACGACCGGTGTAAGCACTTCTATTATTTTTTTTTTCATCCAACAGCTAAGGCTCCGAAAATTAGCATGTTGCATGTCAGAAATGAGTTTTATTGGAGAAAATGGTAGCATATTGGCTAGCAAGATGAATATCAGAAATGAGTTTGCATTGGTGGAATGAAAGGGGTTCAGATATGCGGTCTGGCTGAAAATAGTTTGGGGACAATACTCATCTTTGTGTGACAAGGACATAAGAATCCAAGGAGACCCGTGCCTTTCACCCCTGAGGCACAGTTCTGGGTCTGGTCATTGGTTTAGGAGGCTTTCTCACCTTGTGATGTCGACCAGAAGCATGGAATCCCTCTGATGGGATTTTGTCCTGTCTACATTGTCCTTTCGCATAAGGTGAGGTTGGATGTAATAGGATGGAGAGCGGGGACTTTGCGGAACTCACAGAACAGGTTGTGAGAACTGTCTTATTGCCCGCCTGTCGAGTGAATAATTGTCCACCATGCAGTGGAATTGGGCCTGAAGCCCGCTTTCCTACATCACAGGCGTGAGATTGGGGGTGGGGGTGGGGGGCGGCTGCCAGTTCTTCCCACCTCAGGCTTTGGCAGCTTCTTAAGATTGCTTGTGACCTGCTCCCCACTTCCTGAGTCTTTCTACAGGAGACAGAACCTCAGGGTATCTTTGTCCTTCATCAAATTCATCATCCTTGCATCTAATTTGCTTTTAATTTTTTTCCTTGGGAGTGAGAGCTGGATCAGCCATAGACAGGATTTTAGAACAGCTCCTGGCAAGGGGTCATCTGATGAGAAGTGATTATGCTCTCATTGGCCAAGCAATTTATTGCCAACCAAATTCTTGTTGCCAGACGAATAAAGCCGGTGTTCATTCTACCCACTCAGGGTCCTAAATGACTTCTTAGAGCCGCCAGTGAGAATCAAAGGGCATTAAAGACAAGCGCTAGGGGGCACCTGGGTGGTTCAGTTGGTTAAGAGTCCGACCTCAGCTCAGGTCACGGTCTCACAGTCTGTGGGTTTGAGCCCCGCATCAGGCTCTGTGCTGACAGCTCGGAGCCTGGAGCCTGCTTAGGATTCTGTGTCTCCCCCTCTCTCTGCTCCTCCCCTGCTTGTGCTCTGTCTCTCAAAGAACTCCCAAAGGAGTTCTCAAAAATAAACAATAAAAAAATAATAATAATAAAAGACAAGTGCTGGGCACAGAGTCTGCTCCACAGAGGCCACAGCCGAGGGGGGCCAGCCTCTCAGACACACAGGTGGACCTCTGCTTGCCCACCTTGTGACATTCCATCCCTAGAACACTGGGAGGTCAAAGCTGAAGGGGCCCTCCAAATCATCCCACCCAACCCTCTCCTCATCAGATGAGACAGCCCAGAGAGGTTTCGTGACTAACCCACGGTCACACAGTAGAGCTAGAAGGAGGGCTGTGCCTACTCCCAAACCATTCCTCAATTCAACTCAATAAACATTTGTCAAGGGCTCAGGGAGTAACCAAGTTCCCCACACTTGGTGAGCTCACACAGATGCAAATAAGCCTGACAAAAGGCAGAAAGTGGACGCACAGTGGTGAGTCATTCAGGAAGCTGAATGGTCCTTGGTCTTGTAAATGACCTGGAAGCTCCATGAGGGAGGCAGCATCTGGCCTGGGCCTTGAGAGATGAGCAGAGTTTAGAGCGGAAGGAAGAGGGATAGAGGAGGGGCCCTGATGAGAGCTGCCCGAGACCTCTGAGGTTTGCAGTAGGAACACTCTGCTGGGCTCCAGTGGAATGTCCAGAGGCCCATTCCGGCTCCCCAGATGGGACCTTGCATGAAGTGAGAATTCCAGCTCCATCTCTGGGTCTGGATGGCCCCTGAGGGGGGTTGATGCCAGGCTCACTTCCTTTCCTGGGAGTCCTTCTCTCTTGCCTCCTTCATCTCCTCTCCAGGCTCAATGGCTCCCCTAGAATCTCAGAGTCTCTGGGGCACCAGCTGGGTTCTCCTTGGAAAAGCCAATCTCTCAGCCTCCCATCTCCCCTCTTCCTAGCAGCAAACCAACCTCACTGAAGGTGTGCCCAGACCCCTCCGGCCCCCAGAGCACACTTCCCTCTCACTGTCTCATTTTCTCTTCACCACGACCCACTGGTATCCATCCTTCCCCCACCTGTGTAGGTGAAAACCTAAGGGTCCCAGGAACTCACCCAGACCCTCCTGCTGGTGTGGGTGGGGCCCCCTCTCCAGACCCCATCCTGGGGCAGCAGATCTCAGACAGACCCGCAACTGATTCCTCAGCTCTGAATCCTGCCTCACCACTCACCAGCCCTGTGACTTGGACAAATTACTCCACTGTTCTCTGCCTCAATTTCCACATCTGGAAAATGATAATAATAATGACATTTATCTTGTTTTGAGGATTAAATGTGTTAATACATACAAAGAATAGTGCCTGGCACATAGTAAGTATAGTGCAAGTAGTAGCTGTTATTAGCATTAACTGTGATCTAGGATTCCAGCAGATTCCTCCCATTAGATTACTTAGCATCCCCCTGTGCCCACAGGGGAGTTGCTCAACCTCTGTGCCCACAACAAGGCTGGCCCTCAAGACAACTGGCATTCTTCCTGAGTTTGTCTGGCTTTCTCCCATCCTTGGACCCCCTCTATTTCCCCCTCTACCCTCAACATTTCCTCACCATGAATCCCCTTCCCCACACCCACACCTAGCGGACAGGCTCCCCCAAGACTCTATGTGAGGAAAGGACTCTCTTTGCATTCAAAGGCCTGGGTGGCTCAGTTGGTTAAGCGTCCCACTCTTGATTTTGGTTTAGGTTCCTGAGATGGAGCCCTGCGACAGACTCTACCCTGACAGCATGGAGCCTGCCTGGGATTCTGTCTCTGTCTCTCTCTCTCTCTCTCTCTCCCCCTCTCCCTCTGCCCCGCCTCTCAAAATAAATACAAATAAAATAAACATTAAAAAAAAAAGCTGTCCTTTACAATGGTGGCTTGAATATTCAGTACAAAAAGAGTTGTCTCCTTTAAGAGCCCAGTTTTGAATGAAAAGGAAAGCTTTCCAGTGAGAAGCAGCTTTGAATCAACTTCCTAGCCACAGAAAAGGGATTATCAGCAGAAAACCATATCACCTACTTAATTGCAAAACCATCCCGAAGGCCAAAGTCTGGTCTGGGCTGAGTGGCAGCCTTGGGCCCTTATAGCTACTGCTTCCAAGATCTGCAGAAGACATCACAGTGCAGTAAAGGGGATCTTTGTGGGAGCGCTATTCTCTGATACTGGGGAATAACAGAGGTGACCTATCAAACCGGTGCTTGATTTGACCTGTTGTCCGTTAGAGCCATAATCTTTGGATGCCTAAGAATTACCTTAGGGAAATGGAAGAACCAAGAAAGGGGCAGTTCTGGAGCTCCTAAATGGATCTGGCCATTAATATTGCCCCGGGGCTGCGCCAGCTTTTCCCAATGAGGGAAAAAAAATACCCCTTTGATTTGCCTCGACCACCCCCTTTTGTGGGCTGATGACATGTTTTGCGGTGTGCAGGTGTGAAAGGAGCAGAAGCGCCTGATTGACAGTAGGGGCTTGGCAAATGATTAATGAATGAATTTCCCCAAGGTTGATGATCCATTCATTTCCACTTAAAAACATTCAGGGATCTTCTCAGGGTTGCTGGTGGAGTGTGGTTGGTTAAGGGTCTAAGCCACCTAAGTGCCCCCCCCCCACCCCAGCAATGAAGGAAGGAGGATTCTTTAGAAAATTTTATCTCAAGCTTTTCAAGCAGAGATAGTCAAAGCTTAAATAGCTGAGCAGCATCTTCTTTCTCCCTGATGTGTATCAGTGAATTGAAGCTTTTCAGAATCCCTGTGGAGCACCGGGATGGTGGGAGGTATGGAGGGCAGGATGTTGCAAGGGCAGTTTTCCTGGGAGTGTTCGGGAATTCCTAAACACAACGGGAAAGGAAAAACCAAAAAACAGCCAACTCTTGCCCCACACCATCAGAAAAAGTGTCACATTTTATGGAGATTCAACTACCCACCCCCCAACACACATTATCTCAAGGCCAAGTCCTTCCAAGCCACTCAGTTCAGTAGCCCCCAAAGGGGAAAAGATTATTCTAACATAGAACCCCATCTTTCTCTTGGACTGTCGTCACCAGCCTTCTGCCAAGGTTACCTGTCTGTGGTGCTTCATCCAATCATCTTCTACACCATCACTAGAAACATGCTTCCAAGTCACAAATCTGGTTAAGTCAGTTTCCTTCTTATACAGCCCCAATAGCTCCCAGTTGTCTTCAAGGTAAAATAAGGATTCTTCAACCTGGCACTGGCCCCCCCACAAGGTATATGGTGTGTTGAGATCCCTGACATGGCCCAGCATTCTCTAGAGGTGCCCTTGCATGGACCACAGCTTGCAGGAACCACAGCTTCTATAGTAGACCATATTGGTTATTAAATGCAATACTGTACAACCTTGGATGCAAATAACTTGTTTTGCGAGTGTTCCATAAGACGAGCAAACATTCCTATTTCAAGTTGATAAATTTCAACTTGATAAATGAACGATGTCTTGCAATATGAGTAGTACAGTGATGCTGAATGTCACATGATCACAGCTGAGCCAATGGTTCTTCTCTCTCTCTCTCTCTCTCTCTCTCTGCGGGATTGTGGAGGATTACCAATGCAATGTCACATTTCCATGAAATCCTCAAAAGGAGGCAAAAGCAAGTGTCATTGGATAGGTTCCTTGTTAAAGTTACACAAAAAGAAAAAGATTCCATGGAGCCAATAGCTGGCAGTGATTCTGTTAGTGATAGTGAAAGTTGTCCTACACAATAACCCTCTTCTCTCATGTCTCCCTCACACCAGCCATGAAGGTTTTCAAAGGTAAGTGTAGGCTAATTTGTTTCTTTTTCTTTATATTTTATATTTTCTTTATTACTTTGTATTATATATTACAGTATTGTAATCATTTTTATATGAATATTTTTGGGTTGTGGAGCAAATCATCTGACTTTCTGTTGTTTCTTATGGGGAAATTCACTTTGATATACAAGTGCTTTGGATTACAAGCATGTTTCTGGAATAGGTTATGCTCACAAACCAAGGTTTTACTGTATTTTGAATATTACTCCTGACTCAGTCAACAAGACTACCCTTATTTTTCACCATTTCCTTGTTTGTTTATTTGTTGAATGAATTAAAGGACATCCCAATAAGCAAAACAATGAATGATATGTAACCTAGCATCTGTGACTTTGTCAGCCTCGTGAAGGAAGGAAGCCCATGGGGGTATGTTGGTGAACAAATAAGGTGCCATCCACAATTACCACAGAGGTGGTCACTTGGTCAGTGTCTTTCATAGGTGGGCTATACCCAGGCCAAGTTATCAGCCAGCCAAGTTCAGAATGTAGACTTTTTTCAGTGCACCCCCAAATCATCAGTCTTTCAGGGTAAACACAGCTCAAAAGACACTGATGCAAAGTAAGAATGCAACCTAACTATTCATAAAGGTGACTGGAATGTTACTATCCCTCATCCAGGTACTTCAGTTGATACCCTTGTAGTTGCAAGAGGTAGAAATTCTAACTCAAAATGACTTAAGCACGAAAGAACTTTATTTGTTTTCAAGGCTGAAAGTTCCAGAGGTAGGTCCAACTTCAGGTCCTGCTGGATTCAGGGCTCAAATGGTATCACTGGGACTCAATTTCTTCCTCTTTTGGGTTCTGTTTTGCACCACGTGGACTTCCATCTTAGGCTCCATATTGTTGCAAGATAGCTTCCTGCCCTCCAGGACCCCATCCTCTCAGCTTCCAGTCTAGCTGGCAGGAATAAGGATTCTCTTCTGGAAGCCCCAGTAAGCATCTCACTGCATCACTTGGGTTCTCATTAGGTCATGTAGCCATCACTGAATTCATCCCTTGTGGCCAGGACAGGAACATTATGTTCTGATTGCCTGAAGGCTACATCACCTGGGGATCTGGGGGCGTTTCATCCTTATGCCAAGAGTTGGTGGATGAAAAAGAGGGAAATAGGATACTGGCACCACAATGCTCCTTGGAAAATCCAGCTGACACCCACCATACCAGGATACTCTTTTAGAGCATTGAGGAGACCAAAACATTCTTCAGAGGCTTGCTTGCTTGTTGTGTCCGAATAAGACAAGAGGAATATTAGGAGGCAGAGAGAATTATTTCCACTAAGATCCACGAATTGTCCTCACCCCAAAACAGACCTGTCTCTAGGACAGAGCTGGGGCTAGACTACCACCCCTCCTCTCTGAAGCCCACTTTCTGTGTTGGACCCCTTCCCTTCTGCTGGCACATTCTGTCTTTATCCAGATGGGTTAACATCACTGATTCTCTCCCAAAGCTATCGGTGAGTCACCATGCCCAGCCTCACCCATCCCATATGGGTACAGGTGTTCTTGGCTTTGACTCATCCACCTTGATATAAATGAAGTGCATCTCCACAGTTCCTTCTACTTTTCTTAGTGCTGTCCTGACTTAGTGCTGTCAGCAGCCCAATGAAATGGCACCAGGTAGAGACCTCCATGCTTCTTTCCTAGGTGATGTGATGAAAGAAACGAGAGGGCATTCAACATGCCTGTGTCCATATGGCTAGATAGGGCCAAGCTACAAGCTCCCATAATGAACCCCCACCTGTACTTGTTACATAAATGAGGCTGCCTGTGGAGGTCCGTAAGCAGGTAACAATCCAGTCTCTCTTCAACTCACCGCCAAAATGGAAGACTAGCCCTCGTAGTGGAGGTGAAGACACTCTTCTCTTAGCCACTCCAAGCAATTTGCTGATACTTTCTCCTATCCTTGGCCCCTAAGCCAACCTCAGAGGCACTGCCCTTGTTATTCATAGGCTGGAGGGACAAGTCTTCTTGACGCTGGGGCAGGAGGGTGGGGGGAGCAGCTGTGTGACAATCGGTCCCCAAAGACTGCCATGGCTCCTATCTAGATGCAGTCAGTGCTCAGATAAGACAAGACAAATGGCAAACAACATTTGGACCGACAGGTGCCATTTATTAACATGCTCTAGATCAATGGCATCTGAAATTAAAACGTTCTATATCTGTCACATGTCCTCAGCAGGCCCTCTGGCAGGGTAGAGATGCCAGCTACAGATTGGTGTGAGGGTAAGGACATGGAGGAGGGGAAACTGTCAGCCTTGGGGCATGTGGCACTTCCCACCAGAGCCACAAGCAAGGCTCCCCAAACTGTGAAGGCTCCAGAAGCTTCTCAAATAAGTCAGAGGATTGGGAGATGGAAGTCCAGACAGTAAGACTCCACAGCTGGAGAGTCGAGGGGCATGTTCTTCAGAGTTTCCCAGAAGATCAGGTGTTGTCCTGGGCATGGGACTGAAACATCCAGGCCTCCATGCCTCCCATGGAGAAAACCAGCCCACAACGGGAAAAAGCCTGTTTTCTGGCCCCCTATGGGATATGTGGGCATAGCAGATGCTGTGGCTGCCCCATCCCATATCCCTCCAGCAGCCCAAGTTCACTGGCAGTTGTGAAGACAGTCCTCAGGCCTCACCCCCTGCGCCCGGTCTCTTGTCTCTGCCTGGCTGACTTCTCTTAGTGGCCCGACACAACCATGAAGTGCAGTGAAGTTCATGCGAGGGGCTGGGGGGTGGCAGAGGGTAGAAAAGTGCCCCACCTCCTATTTCTCCACTGGCACAATTCTGAGGCAAGGGCCACATGGTTTTTGGAAGGTCCCCAGGGGAATGCCCACAATGGTGACTTGTTAATTAGCTCTTTGCCTTCTGTATCTAACTTTCCCCACTTCCTCCTGGCATCCAGGGATCACTTTCCGGATAAATAGTGTGCCCTTGCCTTCCAGGAATGCTTCTATGTTTGCTCTGTACCCTCTTCTCTTCCTCGGAGCCTCCCTAGGGTCATAGAGCTTTGCAAGCAGAGGACACAAAAAGGCCCATTCTTGCCTCTTGGCTCCACCCTGATTGACTACAAATCCCAGAACACTGTGGGCCCCTCTCCTGCCCTCACTCTCACCTTGGCCCCGGGCTTGCCAGTTGGCAGCCCAGCCACAGCTGGGGGTTTTCTCTAGATCTTCCTGGACGTGGTGGAGCCCCAGAATCTGTGTAGGCACAGCCAAAGGATATGGTAGTAGAAACAAGGACGGTGCTTGGCTTCTAGCTATGGCATTAGCTATGTGGCTTTGAGGAAAGACACATAGCCTCTCTGAACCTCAGTTTCCCCATCGCTATAATTGGGAAAGTATCCAAACCCATCTCACGTGGTTGTGGCTACAGTCAAACAGGGTAAATATATGTGAAACTCTTTGCAAACTCTAACGTTTTCCACGGCTGGTATTCAGCTAGTACACACTAGAACACCTCTGTTATTCAGGGCTGCTGTTGGCTCTGATTGGTTGGAACCTGTGCTACCCCTATTATTAAATATTTCACATATCACTTCTGACTAACACTACAACTACATGCACATCTTGTTTCTCCTGCTTGGCAGCAGCTGGCCATGCTCCCTGAATAGTAGAATCATAGCTCGTCTCTGAGGAGAGTCCTGGGGAGGGCCACGTTCCTCTGAGCTCCCCCCTAATCTGACTGTGCCAAGAAAAAATGTTGAATACCAGACACACAGGCATCCCCCAGATAGATCGATCCCGTTTCAAACATGCAAACACAGAGCACATTGTGCAAATATGCCACAAGGCTGGCTTTGAGGCCCAGTCCGTTGCTAAGGAGTCCAGTAATTCATCCAGCCTAATTAAGCATGTTTACAGGGCTACATGTTCTCCTCCACCCATCCACAAAAAGGCCCTCAACCACGACTCGGTTAATTAATCAGAGGGCTGTGTGAGCGGGTGCTTGCTCGCTAGTAGAGAAAGGTTTCTTCAGGTCAGGTCTACATGATTCAAGCCCTGAACAATCCTGGGAGGTTGGGGAGGGCAACCTGGGGACAGGCCAGTCGGTGCTCAGGGTTGGGCACTGAGCGATATACCAACACCACTAACTGTGGCTGAATATTCACAGTGAGGTAGGAAGAGGAGCAAAGGCCTTAATTAACATCTGTTTGCATATTCATTGTCAACTGTGAGGTATTTAAACCAAGCTCACCCATCACAGAGATCCATATCGTGACTGGCAGAAAAATGGTAAGATTTCTTAGTCCTGAGTTTGCTTTAGAGTAGGGGAGACTGAATATTGCCTGGTGTGATAATCATTATCCAAAGTAGACTCCAGCTTAATTAAACTCGCCAGTGAGTATAAATACCCCCTCCACCACCCTGCGCCTTGTACCAGGAGTGAGTGTTGGAGCCGAGAACCAAGCTTCGTCTCACACCAAAGCCCACGCCCTTTCCCCTGAGCCACTGCCTTGTCCTGGTTTGAATGGTCCAGAATCCATTGTTCTGTGTCTCATGGGGTATGGGGAACCCTGGTTTAATTCTGACATTCTGGGTGGATCAAAGAATTCAGTGAACAAGTTGGGAGAGCACTGCAGGAGGAGCTCAGATACAGGGTCGTGGGTGACAGCAGGGAATCAGCAAGGGTCCCAGGAAAAAGCTTAGTTTCTGGGGAAGCTGCACAGGGATAGAATCCAGTCATGTCAGCTGGGGTTCAGGTTAGGGTTCTATAGTTGGCTAGACTACCAGGGTGGACCCTGAATCCAATGACCAGTGTCCTTACATGAGAAGGGGAGCTGAGACCCACAGAAGGTGAGGCGATGGCAGAGACAGAGATTGAAGCACTATTGTTCACAAGGCACAGGGCACCATGGACTGCCAGCAGCTACCAGAAGTGAGGACAAGAGACATCCATGTCCCTTAGAGCCTCCAGAAGGAACCAGCTCTGCCAATGTCTTGATTTTGGACTTTAGGCCTTCAGGACTGTGAGAGAATTATTTCTGTTGTCTTAAGCCAGCCAGTTTGTAGTAATTTGTCACAGCAGCCCTAGCAAACTACAGGCTCCATTCCTGCTAAGACTCTGGGACAAACCAGGAAATGCCCGCAGTCCTGTGACTGCAGGCTAAGGCTGGGCCTGGGCCTGAGAAGGAGAGCAGAGTCTCTCCCCAGCATGCACAGGCTGACCGTAGAAGCCCCAAAACTCCTCTCTTGACTTGAGGGAGTGGCTGGGGCTTCATGCCTTCCTGGTCCCCATGCAAGTGAAGTTCTTCATGATGCCTGTCAGAATGACTAAAATTAACAACACGAGAAACAACAGTTGTTGTCGAGGATGTGGAAAAAGGGGAATTTCTTGCCCTGTTGGTGGGAATGCAAACCGGTGCAGCCACTTTGGAGAGCAGCATGGAGGTTCCTCAAAAAGTTAAAAACTACCTATGATCCAGTAATTGCACTACTAGGTATTTACCCAAATAACACAAAAAATGCTAATTCAAAGGGATATATGCACCCCAATGTTTATAGCAGCATTATCTACCATAGCCAAACTATGGAGAAAGGCCAAGTGTCTATCGACTGATGAATGGATAAACAGGATGTGGTATATACATACAATAGAAAATTAGCCATAAAAAAGAATGAAATCTTGGGGCGCCTGGGTGGCTCAGTAGGTTAAGCATCCGACTTCAGCTCAGGTCACGATCTCACAGTTGGTGAGTTCGAGCCCCGCGTCGGGTTCTGTGCTGACAGCTCAGAGCCTGGAGCCTGCTTCGGATTCTGTGTCTCCCTCGCTCCCTGCCCCTCCCCACTAGCATTCTGTCT
The DNA here is from genome assembly GCF_018350195.1 of Panthera tigris. NCBI lineage: Eukaryota > Metazoa > Chordata > Mammalia > Carnivora > Felidae > Panthera > Panthera tigris. The sequence continues at coordinate 67,153,806 of NC_056669.1, read as the reverse complement.
CTCAAAAATGAATAAATGTTAAAAAAAATATGTAATGAAATCTTGCCATTTGCAATGACGTGGATGGAGCTAGAGAGTATAATACTAAGTGAAATAAATCAGAGAAAGACAAATACCACATGACTTCACTCATATGTGGAATTTAGCAAACAAAGCCAACAAGCAAGGGGGAAAAAAGAAAGAGAGAGAGAGGCAAACCAAGAAACAGACTCAACTATAGAGAACAAACTGATAGTCACCAGAGGAGAGGAAGGGGGGGGGGGGGGTGAAGGGTGAAACAGGTGATGGGGATTAAGGAGTGCACTTGTGATGAGCATGGGGTGATGTACGGAAGTGTTAAATCACTGTATTGTACACCTGAAACTACTATTACCCTGTATGTTAACGAACTGGAATTTAAAGAAAAACTTAAAAAAAAAAGTTCCTGGTTAAGTGGTTTGGTGCCCGCTGCTAAGCAGGGCTGGGGCAGGCAGAAACGGGCCCAGGGCCTGAAGTCCAGCAGTTCCAAAGATTTATGTGGCTCCCTGCAGCAGAAGTGTGGTCTGACAGGTGTGTGCGGGGAAGGGAGAGATGTACTCACCTGGCCCATCTTTATGAATTGACCATACATTTGAAAGAATGGATGTAGGGGGCTGGCTAGCTGTCACCCCACCGTCCCGGGCTGGGTTCGGCTTCTCTGATACAGAGCTCAAGGGTCCCCTTTATTTTCTCCTCCCCATACTACTTGCACTTGAGGGAAAGAGAGCCTGCCCTCGACCTACAGGGGCCCTGGCTGAGGGGCCTAGGTCAGGGGCCAGGGCTGAACATAGACAGGAACTCCTACCTGCAGCATCCTGGAGGCTGAAAAGCAGAGAGCCTGGTGCATGAGTCCCAGAGAAAGCTGAGATCCAGATACGTGGAAGACAAAGCACAGACACCAAGTCCAAAGTCTCAAGACACAGAATCGAAATGTGGGTGTGAAGCCAAGGATTCAGAATGGAGCAAAATGGAGTTTGGAGAGAAAGCAGGCCAAGAATGAGCAAGGAGAGTTTAGGGTACCTGCTTGCTGCTGTTGTGCTGGGGGCTGTGGCTCCCTTTCAAGGGATGGTGGAACCTCAGTGCATGCCCCGGGGAAGACCGGAGGCTGGTTTAAAGGGCCTGAGGTAGGGGCGCCTGGGTGGCTCAGTCAGTTAAGCGTCCGACTTCGGCTCAGGTCATGATCTCATGGTCCGTGAGTTCGAGCCCCACGTCAGGCTCTGGGCTGACGGCTCGGAGCCTGGAGCCTGCTTCGGATTCTGTGTCTCCCTCTCTCTGACCCTCCCCCGTTCATGCTCTGTCTCTCTCTGTCTCAAAAATAAATAAACGTTAAAAAAATTAAAAATAAAATAAAAATAAAATAAAATAAAGGGCCTGAGGTAACCTGACACTAACCAGGGAGTCCCATGCTCACCTAGAAAGGTCAGGCCTTCCACACTGGGATTCAGTTGACAGAGGGTCAGATGCTCCCCTCCAAAACCTCCAAACAAGCCTTCAAGATAACATCTTGTCTTCAAAGCTCAGGCCTGGGAAAGGGAGGAGAGAGCAGAGGGTGACAGAATGAGTAGCAATAAACCCTCCACAAGCTTCTTTGGAGTGCAAACCCTGTGGGCTCAGAGCTGAGGCCCTGCCCTGGGCAGTGATGCCCAAAGGTACTCGTTGCAGGCCCCTGGACAATGCAGCAGAAGTATCAGACGTTGGGACAAGTTTTCCCAAAGAATTCAGATTTGGAGTGGCCATCTCACTCTCCCTGCCCTGAGTTCCCTCTGCTGCAGAAGCTTCTAACTTAGTTCTGGGCCCCGGAGCCCCCACTGGTAAAACCCCTGGGCAAAGCAGGGGGCCCAACCCTTCTGGTACAGGCTCATCGTCTTAGATGGTGAACAAGCAAGCAAACCAGAATAGGCCTCCCCCAAGGCAAGAGGACACGTGGGTCAAAAGTCGGCCCAGAGCCCAAACTGAGCATCAGAGGTCACAGAGACTGCAAGTGGGCTGCCTGGGTTGATTCTGACTTTTCTGTGACTTCTTTGAGGACATCCTCATGGACCACATGGGGAAGCATCTGCACGCTTTTCCCCCAGGGAGTTGGCTCACCCTCTGGCCTCATTAGAGTCTCAAATGCAAATTTAGGTAGAGCAGCAAAAATACATACATTAGTTACAGAATCACATCAATATGTAGAAAAGGTCTGATGCAAATTGGAAAGTGACATTTGGAAACTCTTTGATAAATGGCTGTGCAGAACTTAAGATTCCATTTGGAAGTTTGATGTCAAATAGGTGACATGTGGCTTTCCACGGGGGACTCCTGCCTCCCGGGCTCTGCCCACACACAGCTCAGAGACTGCTTTGGAAATCCCATCAGCATGCAGGTATGACTTCCAGCCATCAAAACGGCTCATTCTTTCCCCCCTCCAAATTATATCATCCAAAGCTGGCCAGGCTAGTGGAAAATGGACCCTCACAGGGGAGTGCCGGAAGGATAGTAGATGGCACTCTTCTGGGCATGGCAGTTCGGCAGAATGTGTCAAAAGCCTTGACATTCTTCATGGTTCCTGAGCAAGGTTTTCACTTCTAAGAATTAAGTCTAAAGATATGGTTAAGCCTGTGCACACATGCCACTCTCCCATCCTCAATTTAGTTTAAAAAAAAAAAAATCAAACAACATTAAAGACTTTTACTTCGGGAGAAGGAGAAAATAAAATAAAACTCAAAAGTAGTTGGCTGTTGGATTTAGAAAATCTGTGGTCTCTTGTCTATGAAAGGTAAGGCTTTGAGCTGGTCTATATGGAAGAGATAGCGACAAAATAGGAACAAAAGAACCTAGCACAACAAAGTAGCAGAAACTTGAGGGTGGGGCTCCTGGGTGGCCCAGTCTGTTGGGCAGCCGACTCTTGATGTGGGCTCTCGGTTTGTTGAGCTCGAGCCCCACGGTGGGCTCTGCACCCACAGTGTGGAGCCTGCTTGGGATTCTCTCTCTCTGTCCCTCCCCCATTAGTGCTATCTTTCTTTCTCTCAACAGAAATAATTAAACTTAAAAAAAAAAAAAAAAGAAAAGAGAAAAAGAGGCTTCAGATTGGTCCCTTGGCAACTCAAGTAAGGGGTTTGGGAAACTGAGACAACCAAGAGGAGAGGAGACAGGAGAAGCATTTGGGAGAGAGGGGGCCAAGCAGTCTGCTGGCAGGACCTTGGACCAAACAGAGAGAGGCAGTGAAGAATCCTCAAGGGAGGAGTAATGACATCTAATCTAACCTTTTCCATCTTGAAACCCCATTTTACATAAACCCTTTAACCCAGGTCGTTGTACAGTAGACTTGGGTTAAGTGTCCTGAGGGACATGGAGGAGGGGGAACCAGGCAGCTCATGGTAGAAATGAGGTGAGGACAACCCAACACTGGAACAACTAACGGGAGAGGTGGCAGGTGGTGAGAAGGGTACTGTGGGGACTGGAGTGGGGGTGTAGAAGGAGAAGGGGAGCACTGTCCTCCACCCTCCCGTCCCTCATTCCCCAGTGGCCTCAGAAACATTAGCCAGGAGGTGCCAACAGGCAGAGAAACCACATCAAAATGTCATCAGTGATTATCTCTGGATGCGGATGCTGGGATGATGCTTTTGGGGTTGAATTTTCCTCTTTGCTTCATGTATTCTCAATGTTTTAAACAAGTTGTATTACTTGTGAATTTTTTTTCAAGTAAAACTAAAAAAAGAAACCAATGTGCAGACATGCCTGCTGTAGGACTTCACACACTTGATGGTAGACAGCATGCCTTGCCCCAAACCAGGGGAAACACACAGCCATTGGAGCCTGACTCCTCTCCCAAACTGCACAGGACATTTATTCAAGGCACTTGCCAGGCTAGCTCCAGGGGTAGAGCCCCTGTTGTTCCCAGTCTCTGCCAGCAAGGCTTCCAGAACCTCTAAGAACTCTCAAGCAAGAAGGCAGCCAAGGCAGAGTCATTATAAAAAGGATCATTGTTACACTCACATTTTCTAGGTCTAGTGTTCAAATGCCTTAGAAAAGATGTGGAAGGTGGCCCTTTCTAGAAAAGAAAATGGTCATGCCTCCCAGCTACACAACAGACTCCTGCTTTTATCCCTTCAGAAAATTCAAAGAGCCAAGGTTTCTGAGTTCCAGCCGCGGCTGAGCTTATCCACGACGAGAACCCCATTCTGTTCTCCATGCTCTCTCTGGCCTCATGAATCTTGGCAGAGGGCTGCTTTCCTATGGTGATGACTCCCATATTAATTTAAGTCTTTTCAAGACATACTTGCTAATTAAAATGTGAAACAGTTTTTATTCCTTTAATTAAGATACAAGATGGGAAGCATAATTTAATTCGGTCCATTGAAAATATCAGTATTATTAGCTCCATAACTTGCTTCCATTAAAGATGACTATGTTAAACATTTTTTTTTTTTTACTCCTGTACTTGCTGGAGCTTTGGTATATGCACTGACTCAGTCCTGAAACTTTTGTGGGAATTTGGTGGCTGTGACCCCTTTGAAAGAGCTGTGTGGAAGCCAGAATCACCAAGTACTTCAGCTTTAGGACCCTGTCTTAGGTTGGGTGCCCCAAGAAGCAGACCCTAAGAAGGATTTGAGTCCCAGCAATTTGTACAGGAAGTACTTTTAGGGGAGTGAGGAGTGAGACAGGAACAGAAAGAGAGTCAATTCAGGTGGGTGCATGAGCTGGGAATTGAGGGTAATCTCACAGGGGACATCTGATAGTGTAGACTATGTCTCTGAGCTGTGCCATCTGAGTGACAAGAGAGCTGGGTGTCTCTCCTCCAACTGCCGTCCCTAATTGGCCCAGGGATCCTCCCAGGAGTGTCTGCTCTGCTGTAGGTCCAGCCACCCCCTCTGGCAGAGAATTGCAGACATTGAAGAGGGAGCCATCAGTGTGAGGTGGTGAACGCTAAGAGGAGATAGGCAGGGCATCAATGGCCTGGGTTATGTCCTCACAGCCCTGTCCTCTGCAATTGCACAGACTGGGCAGAAAGAGACCAGAAGGCATGCAGGGAGAGTGTCAATCACTGACTTATTGACAAGTTCTTTCCATGGCCTAAGAGACAAAATCATGGACTAGTGGCCAGAGTCCTCATTTGGAAGTCTCTAGAAAGGACTGAGAGCAGAAGAAGTGTTACTCTCCCACCCAAAGTCAGAGACAAATGTAGGGAATCAGGAGAAGCAAAATCAAGGGCCCAGAGATGGGAATGAGGGTATAGTTCTAAGGTCATTTATCATCCATCCATCCATCCATCCACCCATTCAGAGAAGCCTGTCCCCTTACTGGCCAAGCAGGCTACTTGAGAGGGATGAAGCAGGAGAAGCAGGTGGCCCCAAAGCTGGTCCAGTGGTGTTTCACAGGCTTGTAAGTGATAGAGAACTCACCCATGTGGCAGCCAACCATCTCAGATTCTATCTGCGCCGGGTTGGAGGGGCCACCCCGTGGGAGCTGGAAGTACTAGCTTCCTCCAGCTGAAGACAGAGAGGACAGCTCTCAGTGTGATCCTGTACTAAGTGGGAGAACTGCAGCTGGAAATGGGGAAGTGAATGCATTGTCTGAGACGTCTGAAAAGTATGAGAAGTCACCAGTGGATCAGAACTGATACTGGACAGTCGGCTGAAAGGAGATTTTGCTGGTGAGACCTTGCATCCTAGGCAGGGTTGAAAAGGAAGGGTGGTGGGAATCAAATAAACAGACTTCAGGAATGAGAGTGGGATTTGAGAAGCCTGTGCCAGGGAGCTCTTAGCAAGTCAGATAGGACGAGCTGGATTGCAGCCCAGACTGGAGGATATTGGACAGGGTGCACAGTAGGAGAGGTCCTGTGTCAGAGGAAGTGCGGGACAGAACGAGCCTAGCATTGGGAGCCAGACCTCCCCAAGGTTCAAGTCCTGGCTGTACCACTTACTTACTGAGTGACCTTGGGCAAGTGGCTTAGCTTCTCTGAATCCCTGCATAGAATTCTGTGAGGGCTAAATAAGGTGACATGGAAAAAATGCACAGCATAGTGTCTGCCCCATGGCGGGACCCCGTAAAAGCTACTTCCTGCCCCTCCTTTATCTTAAATTATAACCTGTATAACATTCTGGGGACCCACACCTTCGGGAGGTCCCATAGTGGCAGCGTCTGACTGTATGTGCACTTGTCTGTGTGCATGCCCTTGTGTGTAGAAGTGGGCAGAAGTTTGCCTGGACAAGAAGGAGAGCCACCTGCTGTACCCCTGTTTCTTTGAATATACCTGTCCTAAACAAAACTAGGTATGAACAGCCCCTCCCTTCCTGCTTCTGGCATTTCCCAGACAGGTAAGGACACTAAGGCAGAAGGGACTGAAAGGTGGTGCCCCCAGTCACACAGCTGGTGATTGTCAGAGCCAGGAATGACCCCCCCCCCCACTACCACCAGGTCCAGCCCCTGGAGGTTCAAGCCTAGGACATTGTATCTTTTAGGGTTGTGGTAGGAGTGTGGAAGTGAATATTTGAATCTCAGCAGTACTTGTTTCTAACTGAAGGCATTTTTTCTTCCCACCCAACAATTCCTTCCAGGAAGGGACAGGTGACACATCTGAAGCTGGAGGCAGAAACTGACTCAGCCTGAGTAACCCAGGCCCCAAATTCCATCCAGAAATCCTTACATTCTGGGAGAGGCAGGAGCTGGAAAGTAGGGCCTCAGGAGAGCTGACTGTAGTGCTCCCCCTATGGGTGAGCACCAGAACATAAGAGCATTTTGAATCCTTAAAAAAAAAAAAAAAAATTTTTTTTATGTTTATTTATTTTTGAGAGAGAGAGAAAGTGCGAGCAAGGGAGGGGCAGAGAGAGAGAGACACACAGAATCCAAAACGGACTCCAGGCTCTGAGCTGTCAGCACAGAGCCCGACACAGGGCTTGAACTCACGAACCATGAGATCATGACCTGAGCCAAAATTGAAGGCTTAACCGACTGAGCCACCCAGGCATCCCAAGAGCATCTTAAATCTTAAGAGGTGGGGCCCTTGCGTTTTAATGCTAATGCTGGCTACCCAGAAGGTCACCCCTTTCTCTGGTCCCACAACTTGTCACACAGAAGCCCCCAAGTCTTGCAGCCCAGGGGCTCTTCCTGTGGGGAGTGCAATGGAAACCCCAGAACAAAGTGAACCTACAGTGCAGCTGTCTTCCCTTTAAAACAATATGTGGGAAAAGTCACCCTCGGCTGTCAGACCACATTATGAAGGGCTCACTCTCCAACTCAGGAATCTAGTCAAGCTAAAGCTCTTCCTGAGCACAGAAGAGCCCCCTACAGCAGTTGGTGGAGGCCACCTCTGGCCCTCTGACCCAGGAAGCCTGTGACATAAATGGTCCCCCCATTTCCTGATGCCTGTGCTCCCTCGCATTGCTTTTGGAATTTGACACTGGTCGCTTGAGCTCTGTTTACCACCTTTTAATCTCGCAGCTTCGATTATGTAGTAGCCATGCAGAGCAGGGACAATCCAGAGGACCAAGAGGCAGGTAGGTGAGTGATGGCAGAAGTGATACCCACAGGGGTAGCCCAGAAAACCCACAGCTGGACTGATGAACCCACCAGGGTGAGGGTTTTGTGCGCCACCGCTTGTTACAACCTCCCCACTCGCAGTTGTCAACTTCGAAAGGCATCCCCAGGGCCTGATCTGCTTCCCTGGAGGACTCTCAAACCTGTATCTCCATTCTGTTCTTTGCCCTAAGCTCCAGATCCATTTATCCAGATGTTTCCTCCCAAGGGTCCTCCAACACAGCAGACTCACTGCGGGAGAAGACAGTCCAATCTGTCCCTCTTGGCATCACCCTCAAGTTCCTTCCCATCTGTTTCCCATCTCTGTGAATGGTGCCTGACACGTTGACTCCACCTTCCCTGTCCCTCCTGGCCAGGCTTTCCTCCTGTCCAGGAAGCTCTACCTCCTGTGTGCATCTCGACTCTGCATTTTCCCCATCCCCCCTTAATATCTCACATCTCAATTATTTTCACACCCATTTAGGTCTTTTTGCACTGGTCTTGCCCCAGCGTTTAGCCCATCTGCCTGGAACACCATTTCTTTTCTCCATTTCCCTCCTCATAAGCCTTCTTCCTCTGAGAGGCCTTTCATGGTTTCTTCGTGTAAGATGAAGCACAACCCCTTCCCCTGTGGACCTCTAGACCTTGACACTCATGCCTCCATTTGAGCCCTGGACATATGGAACTGCCATTGATTATTGTCTTGCCTTCCTCCCCACAGGGCTCCTTGAGAGCAGGGAACAGGCTTTCTCCTTCTCTGTGTCCCCAGTTGGAACTCAGTTCTTGGCAAATAGTAAATGTTTCATAAATGTTTTGTTGACCTAAATAGCCCTGTAATAAAGAGGGCAGTCCCTTTTCTCCCATATCTGAAAGATAGGGAAAGTGAATTTTGTGTTGGTATCTTTCTATTCCCAGACCCCAAATATCTAAACCAGCTGAATTTTTTAGCAACTGACTCCATCCAGTGCAAGCACATCCCTCTCTCAATAGCCAGGAAGTCTTTTGTAAGGAAATTTCTTTGTCTCCCATCACATTTCTTTTTGTTTTATATTTGGAGCTGTACTTCCATTTCAGAGCCTCAACACCTAATATTCCCTGTGGAAAGGTGAAACATAGCTGTGGTGCTCTGTCTGATTCTGCTGGTCCCACTGTCAGGGAAAACAGGTTCCTTCCTTGGCTGAAGCTCCCACACTCAGGAAGGGAAGACCATCCACTTGACAGCCCAGAGCTGCACATGTGTGAACACTCCGTGTTTGAGAATGATCCTACCACACACACCAAACGAATAACAGAAAATCAGCCTATGTCACCTAAGCCCCTGGGTATAACTTGGCATCCATAAAAATCACAGAATTCTCTCTCAGTGATGCTCACAGACAAGGACTTTTCCAAATCACTTATTGCTTCTGAGAGAGAATATATCTGCTTTTGGTTCCATATGGGCTTTGTGCATAGGCTTTCTCACTCATTCAGTAAGCATTTATTGAATACCTACTGTGTGCCATCCACTGATCTGGGCTCTGGGCAATTCAGAGATGAGTAGCAAAATCCCTCTTCGTTGTTTGGACTTTTGCTTACCTTTTCTGCTACAATGATTTTCTCCCAGCCTTCCTTACTTTCTGTCTTCTGAGTGTTTTCCTTTATATTTTACATCACAACTTCCTTTGGTTTTATCACAAAATCAATTGCAACCTCCCCACTGCAGGCAAAACAGTTGTACTTAAATGGACTTCAAGCTTTTAAATCTATTTGGGTTACATTTTCCCTATCTCATCTACTCAATCACTCACTAATCCATCCTTCCTTCCTATCTACCTTTTTCCCTTCCTTCCATCTACTAATACATCCATGCATCTTCCATCCATCCATCTATCCATCCACCCATCTATTTGCCCATCCAGCTATCTGCCCATCCAGCCAGCCAGCCTGCCAGCCATCCACCCACCCACCCATCCATCATCTATCTATCATCTGTCCATCCAAATATTAATACATCCATTTATGAAGCAGATACTATGTCATAAACAACTGGGCACTGGGCATACTGAGCTGAATAAACACAAGCCCAACACTAAAATAACTTATAATCTGGTGGGGGAAAGGGAAATTTTTACAAATGTTTATGAGGAGTATGAAGAGAGCAGTGTGAGAATCAAAGGGAGGAGATGATTATCCTAGAGAATATGGGAAGATGACTTCACAAAGCTGACATTTGAGCTGAGTTTGGAAAGTGAAGCAGAAGGGAAAAAATGCCACCCAAAAGAAGTAGCCACTGCAATGACTTAGAGACTTAAAATAACAGGCTGTGAACAGAAAAAAACAAATGTCAAGAAGCTCAGTATGATTGGGGCAAATAAGGCACACGTGAGAAGAATATAAACTAAGGTTAAAGGCAGACTAGCCAGGTTTGGAGGATCCCAAATGTCAGACTAAGGTCTCTGGGCTGTTTTCTGGAAACCATAGGAAGCCATCAGATGTCAGCAGTTTGGAAAAACGGTTGTGGCTGCAGAGGATCAGTGAAAAGTGGCTGGAAAGGAGGCTGGGAGGCCAGTTAGGAGGCCAGTACAGTGGACCAAATAAGAGATGAGGCCTGGAGTGAAGGCATGGAGGGGGCGGAATGAAGGAGAGCAATGGAGAGAAAGGATGTCCCTCTAGATGTTGAAAGCGAGCCGTCTGTCTCAAAGGAGTCAGAATAAATAAATGATTCTTGTGATGCAGCCAAAGAGCTTGATAAGGTCTTCTTGGGGCCCAGCTGCCTGCAAAATGCTCTAAGCCCTGCCTGACAATCAGAGGAAGCAAGCCCTCTGCCAGCCCAAAGTGAATGACTCTCCTAGAGAAATGTACTGGTGTCTGCCTTGTGCTGACCTATGACAGCATCAGGACCCAAGTCAGTGAGACTGTCCCTCTCGGCTGGAGCTCACGATGAGGCAGCGATCAGAACACAGCTCTCAGTCCTTCCGTTATATCTACAAGCCTTACCGGAAGACGGAGTCCAGGGTGTGATAAATTACACACACTCTCTCTCTTTTTTAAAATTTGTCTTAATGTTTATTTATTTTTGAGAGAGAGAGAGAGAGAGAGAGAGAGAGAGAGAGAGAGAGAAAGTCAGAGTGTGAGCAGGTAAGGGGCAGAGAGGGAGGAAGACACAGAATCTGAAGCCGGCTCCAGTCTCTGAGCTGTCAGCACAGAGCCCGACATGGGGTTCAAACTCATGATCCATGAGATCATGACCTGAGCCGAAGTTGGACGCTTAACCGATTGAGCCACCCAGGTGCCCCAAATCATACTCTCTCTTGTTCTCTGTTTCACACCCTTAGAATTCAACATCACTGTTTTATTAACAGGCAATTTATTTGTTAGTTCCATTTTTTTCCTATTGATACAAAAGGTTCTTGTTACTCAGATATGAAGGACCATTCCAAAGTGAGAACCACAGAGAAAGGAAACTTGAATTCCTATCCTAAGGAGCAAAATTAGTCAAGAGCTCCTCAAAATAGTGATAAAAAGAAGGGGATACAATTTATACCATACCTACTGAGCATATGACAATGGCTTGATTATTATTACCATTATTATTATTATCATTATCTGCCTTCTCAGGAGTTCTGTGAGGTGAGTTAAAAGATCAGGAAACTGAGGCACAAAGCATTCAGGCCACTTGCCCAACGTCCCCCAGATTCTGGTTTGGAGAACCGGGGTTTAGATCCACATCTGCCTCATTTAGAAGACCCTGTTTACCTCATCACATTATGCCACCTCAGGGTGGCAGTGCTGGGGGAATGAGCATGGACAGAGAGTTGGAGCTGAGGAGCACCCAGCCTTGGAGTCAGGAGGTTTGAGCTGCTGGACCGCCTCACTAGTTCTGCGACTCGGACAAATCACACGGCTTTGTGAACGTCAGCTGTGCCTCTACGGTGACGAGGTGTATTGGGTCATCCAGGCCCACAGTTCTGCTTCCAAGCTAAGCAAGAGAATGTACTCATGGCTCTACAGATGGCATTGCTCTTCTATTTGGTGTTGGAACATCTCTCCACGTGTGTCATAAACACAAAACAGAGCCTGGATTATGAACTTGAAGTTGAGTCTTCATAGTTTCCTCAGATTCAGTTGCTTTTTAAGGATCTACTCTGTGTGCCAGGTATATCCCAGCAACCCAGGGAGGCGTGAGGGAAATAACATGCCGGCTGGCGCAGTCCTAAATTCAGTCGTTCTGCATCTTCCCCCTGGCTGAACTCGGTGACTTTTCCCCAACACTAGTTTCAGGAACACTAACATCAGATGTGAAGAGATGTTATAAGATCAAGAGCATTCTGTGCTCAACAAGTCTGGAAGACACCCTATTAAACGAGAATGAATAAGCTTCTTTATCGTGGGACTCCAAGACTTTGGTAAGCTGATGCCTTTAGGAATCTCCAGGAAGGGAAAGAATAATCAGGGTCTCCCACACTTTCTGGACTACAGAACCTTGTCCAAGGAAAACCTAGCCACACAAAAGCTCCAATGACTATACTTTGAGGAGCACCAGATCATGGGCTTAAAAATCTTTAGTCAACAGAGCTAAATTGTAATTATTAATGTGCTGCAATATGAAAGATGGGGCCACTGCCTGACACAGAGTCGGTGTTCATTACATGTTAACAGGACCCGGTCTGTGTTCGTTACGAGCACCGTCTCTGGCTTGCATGTGGCCCTAAGGGTCACACTGCTCCCCTCAGCTGGGAGGGAGCAGGTGGGGTCAGATAACCTCTACCATTTGGGAAGTGCATCTTCTGCAAAGGCATTCACAGCTTTTAGCCCAATGCTCCTTTTCTTCCCTTTTCTTGTGACATTTTGGGAAGATGAATCATTTGGCAAGGATGAATCGTCACCCCGCTCCTGAGCGTGTGCACTTGTCAGCAGGAGGTTTATTCAGTGAGTCCTCTGAGAATCTGTCCTTGTCCAGAGTGACTGGTTGATGTGTCTTATCCTGAATCTGCAGGCGGCCGCAGTGTGGGAATCAGGCCAACAGCCCCTTGCGGTGTTTTCATGAGCTGATATTTTTAAAAGTTGAAGGGCGCTGCTTTTCTTTCTCAATTGTAGAACCAGGACAGGAATAACCCAACGATGAGGATCACGTGAGGATGAACATGAACATGGTGAGTTTATTTTGTCATTTTCTCACGCAAAAATAAAAATAATCTTGAAATGCCAACGAAGTAGCACGCACAATTCTTACAGAAGAATCTGCTTATCTTTTTAAAATAATTTCCTTGAAAAAGAACATCTCTCTCTCTCTTTTTATTCTTTTCTATATCCACCCTTTCAATAACCGTTAAATTTTTCTTGGTATAAAAAGGGTACATTCTTCCGATAAAATTTGTGAAAAATACAAAAAGCCATAAAGTAAAAATTAAAATAGTAATCCCGTCACCCAGGGAAAACCATCGGGGCTTCTGCGCTTCTGTTATATGTACTCGGTGCGCATGGCTTTCATTTTTATGTATTTCTTTCACTAGAAAGAAATAAATGTATTTATATGTGTACATACATATTCATAAATACATGTATCACATAAACATAGGATATATATATATATATATCATACGAGGAAGGCGTAGATATACACAAAGAACTGTTTTTACCAAATTGGGAATGCACCACGTATAATTTTTAAGCTTCTTTTTTCACTTAGTACTATATCATAAACCGTTTCCAAGGGCCGAAGCTTCCCAGTCCAGATCACCTGAGGTGTTGGCTCATACATGAACCGATGAATTTACAAGCTGCTGTCAAACATGACTAGTGATGGCTGAAGCATTAACATCAGTGGTTCTTCTTGAAAGCAATTAAATTTGGCATTGCTATCACTACCTAATGTGTTTATATCAGCTCCTGTAATTGTTTTCTAAAGCCATAAATTTCTCAAGTTAATTATAAACAAATTGCTCTGCTTAATTAATGGGCATCACTAACGGGTATTATCCAAAATGCATGTGAATGAACCTTGTGACAGCCTCACAGGGGCTAGATTAACAATGTCAGGTGGTAGCCCTGGGAGAGAAGTCAATCACCCAGAACCCGGGTCTTGAGTGTGCTCCAAAAAACCCCAGGTCTAGAATCTGCCGGAGCAAGAGTGTTCCAAGGCCATACTGCCCATGCTGGTCTTCAGGATGCGTGTCACCTCGGACCTGCCCAGCTAGGCATCAAGAAGTATGGGGGAAGGGATACAGGAGTGCTGATGCAGAGGGGCACTTGTACCCCAATGTTTGTAGCAGCACTTTCAACAATAGCCAAATTATGGAAAGAGCCTAAATGTCCTTCAACTGATGAATGGATAAAGAAGTTGTGGTTTATATATACAAGGGAATACTACTTGGCAATGAGAAAGAACGAAATATGGCCTTGTGTAGCAATGTGGATGGATCTGGAGAGTGTTGTGCTAAGTGAAATAAGTCATACAGAGGAAGACAGATACCATATGTTTTCACTCTTATGTAGATCCTGAGAAACTTAACAGAAGACGGGGGGAGCGGGAGGGGGAAAAAAAAGTTACAGAGAGGGAGGAGGCAAACCGTAAGAGACTCTTAAATACTGAGAACAAACTGAGGGTTGATGGGGGGGGAGGGGAAAGGGGGTGATGGGCATTGAGGAGGGCACCTGTTGGGATGAGCACTGGGTGTTGTAGGGAAACCAATTTGACAATAAATTATATATATATATATATATATATATATATATATATATATATATATATATTTTAAAAAAGTATGGGGGAGCTAAGGTCGGGGTGACTGGGCACCCTCTCAGTTTATTAATGAAAGTCTCTCCCTTCAGCAATGATTTCTGGTCTATGTCACCCCATGTGGTCTTTCTCACACCCACCCTGCACTGTAGCTGGATGAGGCTGGACACTGGGGCCAGGCCCCCAGGATTCACATCCCCAGCTCTGCCAGCTACTAGACGGGGGAACATGGTTGTGAGGGCTAAATCAGTTAATGTGGGTAAAGTGAACAGAAGCATTCTCAATAGCATGAACTGTTATAATTACAAATCGTCAACATCCTGCTGTATAGATGAGGTAGCTAAGATTCTGTGACCCAGGCCCAATCCCAGGTTGACGCAAGTGAGGCAGGCAACCAGGGTGCAGAACTGACTGTGGCGCCCCTCTCGGGGAGGCTGCCTTGCTCCAGTCCCTGGCAGTGTGACCTGCCCACACCTGCTTGGCATGAATCCAGATCCAGGTGACTCCAGGGTCCCTCCTCTTTCTCCAAAACATGCTTTTCTCTTAGCTCTCCTTCCAGGCTTTGACAACTTAGTTCTGAAAAAGGACCCCCAGGTGACTGAGGGGCTTCTCCAGGCCAATGCTGGCTTGATGACTGGGTTCCCTGTGCAGAAATTATGCCCACCTTCTCGTCTATCTCTTCCAACTGACACAATAGAGGACAGCAGTGTCAGCAATGCTGGGGACCCACCATTCTCCCCAAGGCTGTAACAAGATTCTTGATCTTTGGTAGACAAAGATGGAAGAACAAGCTTTGTCCTGAAAGAAGAGCCAAGGCGTCCACCATGTCTTTGAGTCCTTATCCA
Organism: Panthera tigris; assembly: GCF_018350195.1. Classification (NCBI taxonomy): domain Eukaryota; kingdom Metazoa; phylum Chordata; class Mammalia; order Carnivora; family Felidae; genus Panthera; species Panthera tigris. The sequence goes on along the minus strand of NC_056669.1, from coordinate 67,138,725 downwards.
TGTGACACTGTACAGTTGCTTAATTGCTCAGCAGTACAGCCCCTTGTGACCACTGGGAGCTTGCAGGCTGTCTTGGGAGATGAGCCAGGACCCGTAGCATCACTGAAGGTGAATGAATGGGGCTACTGGTGGGGTTCAGTGGAATCAGTGCCCTTCTGGAGCCTCATCTTGGGTGATAATGCCAAGAACCTCGCATCAAGAAGCAGCTTCTCTCCTTCAACTGCTAGTATTTTCACATTGTTCCATCAGGCAGGAAGGAAATTGCCCCTTATTATGTGCTTATCATGTGTGTGTTCTTCATGGATATTATCCCCCACTCAACAACTGAGTAAACTGAGGCTCACAGAGGTTACACTAGTCATGTAGCAAGTGAAGAGCAAAGCAAGGATCTAGAACAGGATTTGGTGAACTCTGTGTACCCCATGCATGTCTCTGGATGACAGTACTTTGGGTTGTAAGCTTGAGTCTCATTCCAGCTGAAGTGTCTTCAGACTTCAGGCCTTAGACCCTTTGCCCCATTTTCCTCGGAGGGAGGGCAGGTGTCAGGAGCTAAGTATGGGTACTAATGGTCATGGTTATGTTCTGAACAACCCTGTTGGAATTCAGTGGTCATCTTAGGAGGTTTGAAGTCAATAAGCCAGGAAATCTTCAGAGTAGAAAATGGGAAACAGGTTCTTGAATGGGAAGACTCAAGCAACAAAACCATCATGGCCAAACCTTAAGAAGTAACCTCCCTCTTGCAACCTCCGACAAAGGACCAGGCTACTCTGATTCCTGATTCCTTCCAAGTGAATGATCTCAGAGCCTACTAGTCTCTTCCTGAGAATGCAGAAATGAATTTTAATGTGGGGGAAATTCAATATGGTAACATGTGACATTTATGTAAACATATATGCACACACACATACATACACCCATATATGGAGAATAGACATTTGATTTGTCCATTGGTCCATTCATTCATATTTATTTAATTTTCCATACTTGAATTTATTTATTCACTTGTAGTTTCATTTAATCATTCACTCATTCATTTATTAATTTATCCATTCATCAAACCACTTAATTATTCAACAAATGTTTCCTGAATGCCTATCATGTGCTAAGTATCATACTATATGTTAGGAATATAGAATTCAGTTAGAGAAAATCCTTGCTCTTAAGGAATTTATAGCCTAATGGGATTAGATAGCCATTTACACACATAATTGTATTACAATGTTTTAGGTTCCATAGTAGAGATATATACAATGTATTTGGGGAGTCCAGAATTAATTATTCCTACTTGGAAGTGAGGAAGAATCTTGACAGGAGAAGGAATACTTGAGTAAGAGTTCATCAGGCAAAGAAGGTGGGGGGTAAGGACAGGAGAGAGGAGAGCAGTCAGTACAACCATGTAGAAATGAGCCTATGGTTTCTACTTCACGCTTACTCAGGACTCAAATGAGTCCTGTGCGATGGGAAGAATTTATGTGGGCAGAAAAGAAGACCAAACATTCTTCACTTTATCTGCCCACGTTTACCTGCTACCAGAAAATGGAGGTGACGGTTTTCAATTTTAGAGAAAATGATCTGAGGTGAGGATATGGACCCCGAGTTCTGGAGTGTGGCCTGCAGGGGCCACCCAGCCCTCCTGTTAGAGCCCAGTCCTCGTGGCTCTATCACCCTCAAGTGTCCTGGTCATCCATACCCACCACAGGCATAAACAACTGGAATATGGAGAGCGATTCACTCCAAACACTGAAAGGGGTATATGTTTGTAGGAAGCAATACAGTTTACCACTTTCGTGTCAAAAGTTCCCAGCTTTCCTCTAAAGGACCCATAAGACTTATTCTCAGTTTATGGAGTATCTTTCCTGCAAATAGCTTATAAATTTTTAATCAAAATTGTATTTTAGGAACTGAAAAATACTTGATTTCTACCAGACTGTCACATTTGAAAGGAATTTTATGAAACCCAAATGGGATTTTTTAATGCCTCTATTTCTTCTTCTTCAAGTGGATTTCCAACCAAGGCTTTCAGATTTTCTCTCCTTTTTTTTTTTTTTTTTAAGGACCTTTTATATACAATGTCAAATCCAGAAATGTGACATTCAGTAAGTGACATTTTATTTTAATTCACTTTGACAAAATAATGAACTCTATTTGTAGGAGCAATATAGCCTCATCTGACAAGGATATAGCCTCATCTGACAAGGAGATGCCTCTGGAGTTTTGCTATAAATGAAAAAAACTATTCCTTTTTTTTTTTTTTTTTTTTTCCTGATAAAATGGCAAGTGAGATTTTGGAGAAACTTTTTGGAAGTTATGGGAAACGTCTATGAATCAGTAGGAAACCCCCACCATAACCACACATTCTGCCATCTGCCAGTCATGTTTGGATTTCTGATTTGGGCTAGCACATACCATTGTCCTCCAGATTCAGATTTTCTATCCCTGTCAGCCATGTCCAATGGCCGGGAGAAAGCAAAGCCTCTTAGCTTCAGGACAGCCGTGGCTTCCTGCCAAAGGGAGGTGAAAGGTACACTGGTCTCTTTCCTCTCCCAGGGACCCACATGGATGCTGGCTCAGCTGAGGATCCCCAGGAGGCTGGAATTGGCAACCTCAAGTCAGGACCCCTGGTTACAGATCCAGATCGAAACTCAAATCAGGTTTTCCAGAGAGGGAGAAAAGTAGGTGTCTTCAAAGCCTCTTTGTTTTGAACTGTTTAAATTTAATACATCTCCTTGGTCATTTTTCAAAACAAAAACCAAGTGGGGCAGGAGAGACTAACCCATGCTGAATGTAGGAAACTTGAATTATCAAGGAAGGCCACCAGGGTGTCCTGGAAAAATGGGGTTGGGAACTTTGGCCATAACTGTCCAGTCCTTGAATTCCCTGCAAAAGAGAGGCAGGAAGGCTGCCTCAGTCCCTGGGGGAGGGAACATGCAGCTCCCTTCATGCTAGAAGCTAAAGGCAGGTGACACGTTAGCTGATCTGCCCTTGGGACTCTGGCTGTCACAAGAAGAGAGGCATTCTATTTCTATATTTGAAAAATATATTTAAAACAATTGAATAAAATCACCCCACACCATTTAAAGTTATTAAAATAGGAAGCGAAACTCCTTTCCTCTATCCTAACACCAACTCCCGCTTTGCATGATAACCATTGTCCATCCTTCCTGACATTTTTCTGCCTGCAGACAAAAGATACTTACATATATCCAGATGGATAGATGTCTTTTATTGACAAAATAGGACATGTCATGGATGTTGGTCCACATGGCTTTTTTTTCCCCCTTCACAATATAACTTTCCACACCAGTATATATAAAATTAGAGTGTTTTTTTCATTACTGCTATTATTGTCATTGGCCTTCTGATCCTATCCTTGGGGAGCATGTCTTAAGTTCTTGGAGAAAGGGTTGCAAAGCAGAAGAGAATCTTGACTCTCAGTGGCTTTAGATAAGACTGTGGAGTCAAGGACCGTGGGGATTATTGCCCAGACCTCTGGTTACCACTCCAGGGTCTTCTGGCTCCAGCCAAACAAGATTAATGCAGTGTGGGAATTTTATTATATGATATATTCTCTTGTTTTAAAATCCAGTTAAAGACAGCATAGCATAAAAAGAACACTGAATCCTGGTGGACTTTCTGACTTTCTGAAGGTCCTTTCATCTGGCTGGGGATGAGGGAATAATAATGTTGGCTCACTGGCTCCTCACACAGAGCTGCCTTTCTGTTGTCCTTAAATATAACCTATTCCAATTGTATCATCAGCAATAGTCAAATGAATATAAATTAGATTTCAAAACACTAAAGTATAATTTTCTCTTTTCATGTTTGAAGAATGTTATTGATTTTTATTACAAAATATTTTAATCATGGGGCACTTGGGTGGCTCAGCTGGTTAAGCATCCAACTCCTAGTATCAGCGCAGGTCACGATTTCACAGTTTGTGAGATCAAGTCCCACATTGGGCTCTGTGCTGACAGTGCTCAGCCTGCTTAGGATTCTCTCCCTCCCTCTCTCTCTGCCCCTCCCCTACTCACGCTTGCTCTTTCTTTCTCTTTCTCTCTCTCTCTCTCTCTCTCTCTCTCTCAAAATAACCAAATAGACTTTAAAAAATAGTTTAATCATACATAATAATCTATGGAAAACAATAATGTGAATACTTCTGAACCTGGTACTCAATTTAAGAAATACAAAATTACCAATACTGCTAAAGCTTTCTTTCCCCAATTGCATTTTCCTGCCTCCCACATACTTCCTGTATCCAGGGATAATCATTATGCTGAATTCTGTGTTTATCTTCCCCTTGTTTTTCTTTAGAGTCATCATTCCCCCTTCAGACATTAAAATCACTGGGAGATTTTTTTAAACTACTGTGTGGTTTGATTTCGTTTTAGAGTTTTACTCTTTTGGAAACCATATAGAGCAACAAGGAGAATGAAAGGGGTGGGGAATACAAGTGCATTTTAAATAGAAACTAAAAAATAGAGAAGTTATATGTAGATAATCACTGAAGCAGGTGTGACCAGCCGAATCCTGTGGGAATCCTAAGAGTCAGAGAAGGGAGAAGTCAGGAAGAACAAGGCCCTAGTTAGCAGGGCTCAGATCCTTGACAAGAAATGCATTCCCAGAAGGGAATATGAAATGTCCTAGAGGGACTTCTGTGAGCAGGAGGGACAGAGAGAAGGTGCCAAAGTGTCCCGTGTGGGTCAAGGAATGGCATACCTCAGAAAGCACAAACATATACATTTGGAGGCAGGGGCTGTGTCCTTTTGTGGGAATGGCCAATAAATAAATGAACAGGAGGGGTGCCTGGGTGGCTCAGTCGGTTAAGCAGCCAACTTCAGCTCAGGTCACGATCTCGCGGTTCGCGGGTTCAAGCCCTGCAGCGGGCTCTGTGCTGACAGCTCAGAGCCTGCTTCAAAGTCTGTATCTCCCTCTCTCTCTGCCCCTCCTCCGCTTACGCTCTGTCTCTCTCTCTCAAAAAATAAACATTTAAAAAAGATTTTTTTTAAGAAACAAACAAGAAAACAAGGTTAAGTTGGAAGCCCTTCTGAGGCAGGTTACGCACAGAGAAACACAGCATGTGTGGCTGCATGGAGGTGCCATATTTGGAGGAAATGGTCTGCTGCTTTATGAACAGAAGAGGAAGCTCTTGAGCTACAAAGTTTAGAGATTCCCCATATTCTCTTTTCTCACCTCATCTCACAGCCCTCTCCAACATAAGCACAAAGCAATTTCCTATAGATAGTTGGTCCAGAAAGTCATCCAACATAAATACTGACTGGGAACAGGACCCATTCAAACACTCACAAAAGAGAAATACTCTCAAAGACAAAAAAAAAAAAAAAATTTCCACAGATGAAGAAAACTCCCCACATAAACATTATAACCAAATATTCCATCATAAAATTCAAAAACTTGATGCATGCAGTGATGAAAAAAATGATGAAAATATCAGAAATACAAGAAGTCAGGAAAGAAGTGAGATGAGAATTGGCAGAATTCAGGAATTAAATAGGAGACCCCCCAAAAATTATTTTCAGAAAATAAGAATAAATTAGATGGAGGACAATGAAGATAATACACTACAGCTAATATAGAAGATGCCTGCAGATGACAAAGAAGATAGGCCCCCCAAATCCAACACATGCATAATTGGTGTCTCCAAAGAAGAAAAACAAAATTATGAGACAGAATAATTACTTAAAATATAATTCAAGAACACTTTCCTGGTGTAAAAGAAGACGTGAATGTATATATTGAAAGGACAAATCGTGTACGAGGGAAAACTGACTCCAGATGGTCATAATTGAGACATAGCCTAATGAAATTATCAGAGTTTGAAGGTAACAGATTCTTTCAACAGCCAAGCACAATGATCAAATCACTTATAAAGGAAAGAAATCAGGTTAACATTACACTTCCCCACAGTACTATTCAACTCCAATACATGAAGCAATTCTTACAAGATATTCCAGGAAAAGAAATTAGAGGCAAGAATTTTATTGTCTAGAAAAACTGTCTTTAAGCCTAAAGGCTAACAGTTTAAACATGCAAAAATTCGGGGAATATTATTCTCATGAGAAAAATAGGAGAAAGTGATGGTGAATTTTATGTGTCAACCTGTCTGGGCCATGAGGTGCCCAGATATGTGGTCAAACATTATTGTAGATGTGTCTGAGGGTGTTTTGGATGGGATTAACTTTTCTTTTGTTTTGTTTATTTGAAAGAGGGGGGGTGGGAAGAGAGCGAGCACACGAGTGGGGGAGAGGGGCAGAGTGAGAGAGAGAGTGAGAGAGAGAATCTTAAGCAGGCTCCACACTGGCATGAAACCCAACACAGGCCTCGATCCCATGATCCTGGGATCATGACCTGAGCCAAAATGGAGAGTCGGACACTCAACCAACTGAGCCATGCAGGCGCCTCAGGATTAACATTGGAATCAGACTGAGTAAAGCAGCTTGTCCTCCTTAATATGGGTGGGCCTCATCCAATCAGTTGAAGACTTGAAAACGACAAAATGTCTGACCCTCCCCTAATTTAAAAAAAAAAACAAAACTCCTGCCCTATGACATGAGCTGGGACATCAGTCTTTTCTTGCCTTGGACTTGAACTCAAACATCAGCCCTTTTTGGGTCTTAAGCCTGCTGGCTTCTGAACTGGAACTACACCACTGGCTCTCCTGGGTCTCCGGCTTGCCAACTGCAGAATTGGAGATTTCTCCGCTGCCATAATTACATGAGCCAATTCCTCATAAGAAGGGAGGGAGGAAGGGAGAGAACAAGGAAGACAGACCCCATTGGTTCTGTTCTCTGGAGAATCCTGAGTACTAGAGAATGAACCCTAATCAAACAAGAGATAATTGGGCGTTGGGGGGGGTGGGGATTAGCAAAAAGAATGTCAGCAAGCATCAAATATATTTAACTGCAGACCCAAATGAAAACAAGGGTGAAGGTAAAAGTGACATAAAAGAATATAAATGGTAAAATACACTCTGACATTTAAGCAATGAGAGAAGAAAGACAGGAAATCGTGGAACGGAAAACAAGTGAATTGATTTCTTGATTCCTAATAGTTGGAGGTCAATAGTTACCATTAACTGAACAGGGCAGTTCCTGAGTCTGGCAGTTGGGAATTAGACTTTGGAAGCTTTAGGATGAACAAAACTATACAATGAAGATGGGACTTTGATCTTAATTCTCAGCTCTGCTGGTCTGACTTGAAGCAATTATATTTACCCGGTCCAGGGAGGTGCTGATACCCACCTGAAATGATTATTCTTACCGGAAAGTTGCCAAAAGGCTGGCTTGGCTGACCCTGACACTGGGGCTGTTTGTGTAAGGGATTCATGCCTTCTCTTGTTATAGGCAAAGCCAAGAACTTGACTGGTTTCCTACAGCGCTAATTTCTATGTCGAAGGTGATACGATGAATGTGAGACACCAACTTTCCCTTTTAGCTCCCTCCCTAGAGGGTTTGATCCACCAGCTGGATCATCCCCAGTCTTTTTCCTATTTCTTCTAGCTGCTTCCTGCTTGCTGAGGTTTTTTGTTTCTCTCTTTAGTTATAAACATTTAAAAATTGTTTTATCTAAAGATATTTCTCAAGAGGTGCCTGGCTGGCTCAGTTAGTAGAGAATTGATCTCGGGGTTATGAGTTTAAGCCCCCTCTGGGTATGGAGCCTATTAAAATAAAAATTAAAAAAAAAAGTTAAAAAAAGATATTTGTCTAATCTTAGAGTAGACTTATGATAAGCACTGAGTAATGTATAGAATTATTGAATCATATTGTACACCTGAAACTGTTATGACACTGTATGTTAATTACACTTCAATAAAAAAAATAAAGCTATTTCTCCTATCTTATTCTTGGGATTTTATGTATTTTTACCTTTACAGTTTTAATTTTTAATTTAATTTTTTAAAACTTTCCAATGTTTATTTTTGAAAGAGAGAGAGAGAGAGAAAGAGTGGGAGCAGGAGAGGGACAGAGAGAGAGGGAGACCTAGAATCCTAAGCAGGTTCCAGGCTCTGAGCTGTCAGCACAAGGCCCAATGCTGGGCTCAAACCCACAAACTGTGAGATCATGACCTAAGCTGAAGTTGGATGCTTAACCAAGTGAGTCAGGTCCCCCTTAATTTTTAATTTTAGTTCTTAATCCTTAAATGCCATCTACTTGTACTCCTTTTTATGCTTTCTACCTTATGTTTTTACTCTTTTATCTTAATCTTTCCTCTCATTTACTTTTATATCTTTAACCTTTTCTTTTGTTGGTTTATTGCCTTTTACATTTTCTTTTAAATCTCATCCATTCTATTCTATTGTTATTTTTAAGTTCCTAGCCTTTCATCTTTATTGTGATTTACAATCCCTTAAAAATGTGTATTGCTGTTTTATTGTTGTTTTAATCTCCTTCTGACCCTCTATATTCGCTCTCATGATTGAAATAATCATATTCATTTTTCCCTTTTCTTATACATCTGTTATAATTTTCATTTCTTTTTACAGTGGCCAGCCAAAACGCAGTGCTATTGCTGTGGTAGCTAGAGAAAAGCTCAGCCTTAAGGAGAGGTTGGGGCCCTTGTTCTTTGCGTTTGTCCCAAAAGTTACACCCTATTCCTCCAGAGGCTGTCTGTTCTACTCAAGGGTCTCTACTCCACTCCATCCCCACCCCCCCCAACCCCCCACCCCCGGTCCTGGCAATCCAAGACCCAGCAGTTAGCTCTCCTGGGAATTCTAATCCTCTGTGTACAGGGGACACATCTGACCGTGGGAACTCTGTTGCGATCTGCCATCTCGTGCCCCCTAAAACTGTAGGAGACACTCCCTGTTGTTAAATCGTTGGTCTCCAAGTCAATTAGACCCTGCTAGGACCAGTTCTGATACAGCTGGATACTAAACTTTTGTTCCATTGACTGAGGGAGAGGTTTGCCCTCTGACTTCCTACCAAGTAGAATACCGATTACACTTGACCCTTGAACAACACGCGTTTACACCGTGCGGATCCACTTACATTGTGGCTTTTTTTTTTTTTTTTTTTGATAAATACAGAACTGTAAATGTACTTTCTCTTCCTTATGATTTTCTTATTTGATTGTAAGAATACAGTGTATGATACATACAACATACAGAATATGTGTTAATCAACCATTTATGTTACTGGTAAGGCTTCCGGTCAACAGTAGGCTATTAGTAGTTAAGTTTTGGGGGAGTCAAAAGTTACACACCCCTACACCCCACAGTGTGCAAGGGTCAACTGTACATTGATAAGGTAGACTTAGGAACTTTGGTTTTTCAAAAGACATCATTAAGAGAGTAAAGAGGTAATACACAGGTGGGAAAAGATATTTGCAAAACATACATCTAACCAGGGAGCTGTATCCAGAATATATACCGAACTCCTATAAATCAGTTAGAAAGACAACCCAACAGAAAAATGGACAAAAGGCTTGAATAGACACTTCACAAAGAGAATAGCCAAATGACAAAAAAACCCAAGAACCCCAAACCAACCATATGAAATGGTACTAAACTTCATTAATCATACAGGAAATGCCAATTAAAGCCATAGTGTACCACAACACACCCACCAGAATGGCTAAAAAGAAAAAGGTGGAAAGTTCCAAATTAAGGCTGGGGAGAATGTGGAGCAAGGTGAACTTTCCGGCACTGCTGATGCAAGTGCACATTGGTACAGTGATTTGGGGAAACTGTTCGTCAGTGTCTAATAAAAACTTGAACATATGCCTATCTTACTACCCAGCTGTTTCACTTCTAGTTATATCCCCAGGAGGAAGGCATTCATTTATGGAGTCACCAAACAATATGTACTAGATGACCACAGCAACACCGTGTATAACAGTAAAAAACTGGATATTACCCAAATGTCCATCAAAAGTAGGCTGAATCAGGGGCGCCTGGGTGGCAGTTAAGTGTCCGACTTTGGCTCAGGTCATAATCTCACTGTTGGTGGGTGTGAGCCCCATGTCGGGCTCTGTACTGACAGCTCAGATCCTGGAGCTTGCTTCAGATTCTGTTTCCCTCTCTCTGCCCTCCCCCGCTCACATACACTCTTTCTCTCTCTCTCTCTGTCTCTCAAAAATAAAAATAAACTTTAAAAAAAGTAGGCTGAATTAATAAATCAACACATATTCATGTATAATGTAATACTACACAGAAATGAGAATAATGGATGGTCTACATCCATGTAAAAATGTGTATGAAATTCAGAAAACACAATATTGAGTGGAAAAAGCCAGATCCAAATAAGTATCTATTTACTATTCCATTTGTATAGAGTACAGAAACAGACAAAACTAATGTATACTTTTAGGCACAAAGACAATGGCTGCCCTTGGGTGGGCACACTAACTGGAAATGACCACAAAGTAGTCATGTTGTTTCTTGATTTTGGTGCTTGTTATATGTGTGTTTAGTTTGTGAAAATTCATGGACCTCAACATTTATAGTAAGTTCCTCAGGAAAGTGCTTTATGCTTCACTATAATGCTCATAAAAACTTACCTCGTATTCTACAGCATTATGACCAAGACTAAGGAAAGTAACTTCCTAGCACAGATCCTGGCACATAATAGCTACTCAAAAAATGAGTTATTTTTATTACTGCTACATAATATAAATTAGTTCCTGATGAACATCTGCTACAGCTAATACTACCAGCTTGATTTTTACCTTGCTTGATGTTAGCTTGACAAATGAGACCCCGTCCGGTTCTGACTCTGCTGCGGTGCCTTTGAAATTTGTCAAAATTTGTGCAGCAATGTTGAGCATCATCAGATGTGTGAACCAAACCCCAGGGAACAGTAATGTCTGTTAACATGGAATTATTGCTCTCCCCTTGCAACATTTTTCTAAAGCATTCTGGCAAGTAAGGCCAAGAGCCATGAAAGGGCGATGACTCAGGTTTTCCAGAATCACGTCTAGAATGAATTTCAGGTACAGGTGTGTTGTCTAGGAGAGATTCAGAAATGGCTACCCTCAGGACGTTTGCAGGGGTCAGTGTGTTTGAGGAGCATTCGAGATGCTAAGATGTCTGTTGTTTCCTGTCTCCTCAGCATACACATACTGGTCCCCTTTGGCCTCTGTGTGAAATGTTTGTATTATCTGCCTCTGTTACAGGGATCCTAAGGCGAATTCTCAGGCAGCTCCTGACATAATTCATGTTGAGCATTCCTACTCATGTGTTTGTTTACACTCCTCCTTATTCCACAAAGGCTCAGAGTGGCTTACATGAACACTGCTGTTGGAGCTGTCTGTAAGGGTATCTGCCTGCCCCATGACCTCCCCCTCTCGGTTATAGTGGGGGGTCTGGAAGCCATGTTTGCACTTCATTACCCCACCCACGAGGTCCCAGGTGAGCAGACCTGGTGGAAATGACTGACTGAAGCAGGGCCAACTGCAATTTTTCTCCCGTGACTTTGAAACCGGTACTTGAAGACAGCGGCCACTTTCCACCGACTGGCTGAATGAGACCATGTCACCTAACCTTTTTCACAGAGAAGAAAGGAAAGCTGGTCTACAGAGGCAGACAGAATGAAACAGATGCGTAGAAATGGGGCGTTTGGAGGGGTGCCTGGCTGGCTCAGTCAGTTGAGCGTCTGACTTCGGCTCAGGTCACGATCTCTCAGTTTGTGAGTTGGAGCCCCGCATGAGGCTCTGTGCTGATAGCTCTGAGTCTGGAGCATGCTTAGGATTCTCTCTCTCTCTTCTCCTCCCCTGCTTGTGCTCTGTCCCTCTCTCTCTCTCTCTCTCTCAAGAATAAACATTAGGGAAAAAAAAAAAAAGAAAGGGGGTGTTTGGAGAAGAGAAAGGAGAGAGACCAGGAGACAGAATGCCTTGGTTTCTGATATTTCTCTCAATCCCAGTCTTTGTGCCTCCTGTGGCCCAATTGCACCTCCTCCCCTGTGTCCATGAGATAACCCTGCAATATTACAACCCCATTCTATTCTTTTTAGGTTAAGCTAGCCCAGGTTAAGTTATCCACCAGCAGACTCCAACTAAAATAAAATACGTTGCAAGAAGATAATGTCACATTTAAAATGTATTGACAAGTGGAAAACAAGACCCGAAGGCTGGTATGAATGATGTCAGGAGAGAGGAGAGGACACCCGTGGGGGCCATGGGACCCTGGGCATTTGCTGCCAGCAGCCAGCAGAGGTGAGTCCTCAAGGAGCAGCTGTTCTCAACCCAGGCTGCCCAGTAGGGACACTGGGAGCTTCTGAAATGTACTCGGGGCCCCATCCTGGGGACCATGATTTAATTGGTCCAGGCTGGCATCTTTAGGATGTGAACGTTCCCTTGTGTTTCTAAAGTGTGCAGCTACGGTGGAGAGATGCTGAGTTGCATTATTCACGACATGTAGAAAGAAAAATAAATAATAAACCAAACAAAAGCAGCTTCTCGAAAGAAGTACAGAAATGGTTCTGAGGTCACAGGGAGCAGTTTCTCCCACAGATTTTCATTTTGCAGGATATGCATGATGCGGTGAACAGCATGCTCAACAATATCCTCATATTAAACAAGGAAATGGCCCTGGATGTGATAATCCCAAAACACCATCCAGGAAAAACATCCACAGGGAGGGGCGAGGCGTCTCTGCTGCCGGCCTTCAACTTGGAATGGGTTTTAGAGTATGTAGAACAGATGTACATGCTAAGACTCCTGAAATTTAAAGCAATTTCTTCCTCCCCCCCACCTGAGGAGAGGGCCCATAGTTTTCATCAGATTACCCTTGGTGGCTCTGAGCACCCCCAAAGTTCCGGAACCAAGGAGGAGAATTCCTGGGCTACCTTTTCAACAAATCTCTACCCATACAAGAGTCTCTCAACTGCTCGGTTGGGCTTCTAGAGAGACTGCTTGTCAAACACCTGGCATGTGATAGAGCTTGCCATCTTGCTAAGTTGAGCATGGGGCAAATCTGTCTCAATAGTCAGCTAGTGGGATCAGGATCAGTGCACCCTTCCGGAAGCTGAGGAGCCTGGCCAGGACACATGCATGAACAGGAGGCATCAGGGAAGGCGGAAGGAGTCCTCGGTGAACCAAGATCCTCCTCACAAGGCACAAGATACACTCCAGTGCACAGGCAAAAGAGCAGCTAAGGCCCCAAAGTTCTTCACCTGGGCACAAACAGCAATAATTTCTGCTTGGAAAAGATTTAAAGCAGGTGGACCAAATACCCATCTTGTTCATAAAACATCTCTGCAAACACCCATGGAACATTTAACCTTGAGAAATATAGTTTCCTGGTGCCCTCTCTAAGCTAAATTGTTTGCAAAATATATGACTCTGTGACTGAATTAGTTAACTTGTTCCTTAGGGTTATTGGCCATAAGTCAATTTAATGTTGGAGGCTGTCTACCAAAAATGATGACTTTGTTTTTAGACGCATTTGATCTGTGTTCCTTCTTTGCAACATTAATTCCATAGTAGGTAAGTTGTCTATTGAGGTCAGTCTTGGCTCATGACACAAAACTATGGTATCTATGAATAGGTGAATTTCCCCTCTCAATCTTTCATAACAGGGGGGTAATACCCTGATATCAAAATCACTGAAGAGGAGTAGCAATGTTGATTAAACAGAAGACTGGCCAGAATAAATGCCTGCTTAAATTCTTTGGGAAATGCTATCTGATGTATCAAAAGAGTATTCTTATTAGGCAGTCCCTAAATCAGGGGTTGGCAGACCACAGCCCACAGGCCAAAACTCATCTGCAACCTGTTTTTGTGTGGCCTACAAGCTAAGAAGTTTCTTTTACATGTTTGACTAGTTGGGGAAAAAAATCAGAAAAATAATATTTTGTACCAAAAATGATATGAAATTGAAATTTCAGTGTCCATAAATAAGATCTCACTGGACCACGACCATGCTTATGTTTATGTGGTGTCCATGATTGCTTCCATACTACAATGACAGAGTTGAACAGTGGCTGCACACGTTATATGACCCACACAGCCTAAAATATTTTCAATCTGGGCTTCTAAGGAAAAAGCTTATAGACCCTTGTTGTAGGTCTATAAGCAGCACCAGTATTGAGACCAAGTAACTCTTGCCCATATATCAAAGACCAAAGAAATGTCAAATACCACTAATGATCTTCTATTATTCTTAACAGATTTTTCCTCACAAGAAACAGTACAATAATCAGTAGTAGAATAACTATGCCTAAAACATACCTGTGCCACGTATAGAACACTAGCCTGAGAAATTCAAGTTTAACTTTTGATGAGAAAACAAAAGGGCGGGGCACCTGGGTGGCTCAGTTGGGTAAGCATCTGACTCTTGATTTCAATTCAGGTTTTGATGGATCTCAGCTCAGGTCTTAATCTCAGAATCGTGAGTTCAAGCCCCGTGTTGGGGTCCACAATGGGCAGGATGCCTACTTAAAAAAAAAGAAAAGAAAAGAAAAGAAAAAGGCAACCAGCATAAATTTAGAAGAAATATCTAATAATTGTGGAAATAAGGGAATGCTCTCAAAAATGGATGGTACCAGGTTTTGAGTCATTTAATTACTTCAACAAATACTTATTGATAAATTAACAATGTGCCTAAAAAATCATGCCTAGAGTATTTATAACAGACTCAAAGTCCAAAATCAGACCACTGAGGCCATCCTTGAGCATATGTGGGCACAGGAAATCTGCTCAGGTGTTTTATTTAGCTTGAAGACTTTATTTTAATCAACTGTATAAAGTGAGAGATCACTAGCAGGCTTCAGTCAGAAGGTTCCCTTGTCGCGATCGACAAGGTTTGAATCATTGACTTGCTTTATGAAGTTGTGACAATCAAGCTCCCTGTCCCTCAATCACCACACGCAAACCTCCTGCAATTATTTTCTAGACTGCTCCCACTGCTATTGTTAAGGCATGGATCAATTACACTTGCAGAAGCTTAGTGCAGAACTGATTTACCAGGGAGGTTGCTTTTTGCCTTGAGGTTGCTATTTAACCACAAACTAGTGAGTAAGCACCTTATCTCCTAGGATACAACATGGATAGAAATGTGTTCAAGTACAGTCGACTCTTAAACAACATGAGGATTAGGGGCACTGACACCCACATACTCGAAAATCTGCATATAACTTTTGGAGTCCCCAAAAACTTAACTACTAATAGCCCACTGTTGACTAGAAGCCTTACCCACAATGTAGACAGTCAATTAACACATAAGTTGTATGTTTTATATATAATACACTGTGGTCTCACAATAAAGTAAGCTAGAGATGTAAAGAAAATCACAAGGAAGAGAAAATACATTTACTGCATTGTAAAAAATCCGCATCTAAGTAGATCCACGCAGTTCAAACCCGTGTTGTTCAAGGGTCTGCCGTATAGGAAAGTGAAGTGACTTTATTAAGGACACACAGATGGTAGGGTCCGAAGCAGGATAGAGGCAAAGAATTCTCTGCCCCTGAGTCCGGCGTTTATTCCTCTCTCCCACATGGCCCTGATGCCCCGGTGGGCCTGCTGGGTGATGGCCCTGAAGAAGCCAGAGCCCATGGGATTTCAGGGAGCACAGCGCCCAAGCCATGATGTGGATCTAGGGTTACAGCCCAGGCCTCATGGGCAGTGCCATCATACAGCCTGCTCCCCAGAAAGGCCCTGCGCTGGGGTTTAATGCTTTCTGATCACCATCTTGAAATTCTTGGTAATGTTAATTCTCGATAATGATAATCTTAGTTATTATCACAGAGTCAGTTTTCATGTGAACTCTGATGGGGCAATGGAGCACTCACCATGGATTAGGGCCTCAGATCTCCTCGTCCTGCCTCCTGCCACCTCCTCAAAATGCTCAATCAGGGGGCCCCCACAACTGCTGCTGCCCTCAACCCCAGGCAGGGCACAGGGGGAGTCAGGGCCCAGCTCACACCCTATATAGCATCTTGGGGTGGGGCTGGGCAGCCAGAGGCCAAGTCTCCAGCACACTGAGCTGCTCTCCTACCCCCAACCCAGTTACCGAGATGTCCCAGCAACATTTCGAACTCTGGGGAACCCATCTGCTGTGCTTTGGGGTGGTAAGCTCATGGGAGGGAGAGTGATTTCTCCAGACCCCCACTCCCAGCAGCTGTAGGAAGCCTCAGTCCAGAGGCTCCCCAGAGCAGCCAGGCAGGGGAAGCTGGCAGCCCTCAAGCCAGAAAGAGTGTGCATGGGCCCCGTATTGTGGGGAGGGGCCCCAAGACACCCAGGAAGGTTCATACTCCCCTGCAAGTGTCCCCATGCCTGGAGTTCCCCCTCAGCCAGCTCCATGGATAAGGGGTCCTCTCTTCCTTCAACCTTCCTAAGCCTGGCTTGGACTTGCCTCCTCTGGCCGGGTTGGGCACCCTCTGGGGAGGAGCTGCAAAGTATGAATTGTATCATTTCAGTGACTCCACCCAAGACTTATATGCTCTCATATTTGCATTTAACTTTGCATTGCACAACATAAAGATGAATAGTAAAATTCATGCTAGTAAGTGAAAACTTTAATTTTTCTTAGAATAACATTAAATAGCAAATGCAAAACACCATGACAAGTGAGAGAGAGGCAGCCTGAGAAAGGAAAAAGCTTTATCTATAGCAGCACTTTTTCCCCTGCTTTTTAACCTTGAGGCCCTGCATTTTCATTTTGCATGGAGCTCACAAATTATGTAGCCAGTTCTGGTTACAACTTGCTCTTTGCATAAGCCAACACATGTGCAAGCCTAGCAGCTGACCCTGAAAGCAATAGCTAGAACCCAGTCCCACAATAATGTTACTTTCTGTGAGTGCCCCGTGGTGACTCACAGCTCAAGACTGTATATTTCTCACTTGTCTGAATGCAAAGTAAAAGTGGCTATTTTTATAGAACAAAAACCGAGGCAAGATACGGAATTCAGCCCATCTCTATGCACTGCTGCACCTGAGACATTCGGCACACATAATAAATCTGTCTTTGGAAACTTGCTCCTTTGCAGTTTTGACACAGATAAATGACAAGTATTAAATCTTAAGGGAAAAGAACCAGCTGCTGTAGTTGTTGAATTACTGAGACGTAAGCCTCTAGGCCTGCTGATTTGAAGTACCAGCCAGAGGCCTCCTGGAAAAGGGTACAGGTGAGCTGAGAGAGTGTGAGAGGTAACCTCAGAACATCTTTGTCTTCACCAGCCCAAAGAAACTCAAGGTCATGTCTAATATTGTTGGATCCGAACTTTGGAAGCCACTGGACTTTGACCAGTGAGAGGACCTTGCTGTGGACAGATGCCACTCTAAGTCAGTGGTTCAAAGCTTGGCCTTCATGTGGGATTTGTCTTTAACTGGACAGGAAGGTACGTGGTAAAAGAGCAGGACTAGCAACAGACATATTTATTTCTTTCCTGTTCAGCACAATACTGTGGGTAGGATCCAGGGGTCAGAAGGGGGTAATTCTAGAATGTCAGAGCCACAAATAGCGAGTAGATAATACATCCCTCCACCGGGGTGTTCCTCTGCTCCAGGATGGAATTCTTTGAGGGGAGAGGCCTTGTATTCTTTGTCAATGCAACTCCCCCACTCTTTAGACGGGGAGGCCATGGCCCAGAGACTTTTGCTGGAATTCCCAAAACCACTCGGCTACCCAATAACAAAGCTGAAATGAGAACCAAGACCTTCTTCCTGAGACGTGAGCTATTTTTTCCATAACATTTGGAGAGAAAATTGCTGTCCTTTTCTTTGAAGGTTATATACGCTTTATACGGATGGGAAAGAGTGCCAGCAATGTGCTCCTTCCCAAGATGTTAGCAGAATTGAGCCCAGCCAACATGGCGAACGCTGCCAGTTGCTTGGACAAGGAAGCCCCAGCCCTCAGCTCAAGGGGACTTGCTGTTAGTCCCGAGATCCCAAGGTGAGAGCCCTGTGCAGGGAGATGACCCCTACCAATAGGAGGAGGAGCCAGGCTCTCTTCTCAGAGCTCTCCCTGGATTACTCATGTAATCCCTCCAGCTAAGCAGTCAGGGGGCACTATCAGCAATTCCACTGGTCTGAAACAGGACAATGTGCCAGCGAGAGGGGTTCGATCAGACCTGAGAGTCTGAGACTTCACCCTCAGCCCTTAGATCTGCTGCCTGTCCAACCCTGGGAAAGGCAGAGGACAGTCCTTAGGAAGAGGTGACTTCTGACCCCCTCCCGTGGCAGCAGAAGCCCAGCGCCAGCTGTGGAAAGGCCATGCCTGGGAGCACATGCCTCCTAAGACTCCCAGCTCTGTCCCTAGATGTCTCCCTTCCTTGGAGCCACTGCCTGAACTCATCGGACTTGGAGCTGGAAGCCTACCTCCTGGAACACTGCCCTTCCCGTCATCGTCCCTCCAATGGAGAAATGGCAGCTTGAGGTACCCACAGAGTCTGAGTGCCCCCGGCCTCACACCTCCCACTGACTGGCTGTGAACATAGTTCACTGACATCTCCAGGCCTCAATCTCTTTATCAGCACTGCTTCACAGGCTGGCTGTGAGGATCCAATAAATTGTCACCTGTGAGCACACATTGTACATTGTTTAGTGATGGCCAACACTCACCCATTCCGCTGTATCTACCACCAGGACAAACTACTTGAGAGTGTTTGAGAGCATGCAGTTTGGAGTCAGACAGATATGGGCAAGTAACTGAACGTTTCTCAGTTTCCACATCTGTAAAATGGGCATAGTACTTGTGCCTACTACAGGGATGTTAGAAGTCATGCCAGATAATGCATGAAAATCAATAGTTGAAATTTTGTTAGGACTTTAAATAAGTTAATTTATACTACAACCACCTGTCTTAGGGCCTTGCACCTGTGTGTTAGCTATTATTATTAATACTTTACAACTAAATACAGGTATAAACAGTGAAAAAAGACAATGCCTTTAAAGTGCTTTGTTCTGTTTCTAGCACATGGTTTGTTTTCAGTAAATAGAAACTAAGTAATGTTAGTTTATTGTTGCTGTTATTATCAGTAATAGGATTGATAGACCCTCTTATTGGATCTAAATTTTCTTTGTTTGACTCAAACCCAGCCTGACTCCTGGAATAACATTCAGGTGTCCTCCCGTTGGGTCAGAAGTGCCACGTCCCTAAAGGTAAGATCGGTAGCTTGAGAAACAGAAGAAAAGAAAAACTGACACCCAGGTTCCCATCGCCCATGTGTGATGTCACTAAGGTGTCTCTTGGGATCTTGCTACTTAAAGTGTGGCCTGGGGACTGTCAACATCAGGCATCCCAGGGAGCTAGTGAGAGAACTGCAGACTCTCAAGTGCCCCTCTGCAGCTCCCCTGAATCAGAATCTGCCTGTTAATGGGTCCCCCATGATTCCCATCCACAGCAGAGTTGAGCAGCAAGCACTGCCTTGGGGCTCAGCAGAATGCTGCTCTTTCCTGCCTGGCCTGGTCCAGGTAACAGGACGGAGCTTTATCTTTGACTCCCCGCCACCCCAAAGCTGGCAGAGCTGCTTTCATGGGTATGCAAGGTGTGCAGTCTCCAGGACCCCGTGCTCAGAAAGGTCCCATGCTTCATTTTTGCTCTGCATTGCTGTCTTGAAATTCGTCATAGTCTGAACAAGGGCCCCAATGTTTTCATCGTGCACTGAGTCCTACAAATGATGTACTCTCGATGCCCAGGACCCTGGGGTCCTCTGGGGCTAGAGTCTAAAATTTGCCTGGCTTTGGCCACCTTCCTTCCCCAAGCCAGATCCCACCCCCCTGTGCCAGTGCCCTGAGCCCTGTTTCTGCCCCTACGTGGACACATCCTGACATGGCTGCAGCCCAGGCTACGTGGGGAATTAGGTGCACTTCAACAGCACCTGCCACCCTGCCTGACCAGAGGGATTTATCCTCCTGGAGGTAAGGATTGCCAGAACCATGCCTGAATCTCACACATGAGTTATCTCTTATTTAGCATTTAGATGTCCTAGGTGCTCCGCACTATTTTTGACTTGCCTTGTCTCATTAAATCTTCCAATAGCCAGTAGGGTACGTATTATTTTTTTCTGTTTGACAGAGAAGGAAACTCAAAAACATTAAAATAACGTGCCAAAAATCGAATAACAGATCAGAAGCAAAACCAGGATATAAACCTAAGTTTGTCTGAATCCACAGCCTCCGGACTATTCTGCATCACTGCACCTGGTGATCCTGGGCCGTTCCCTCCCAGCAGCCCCACCTGCCCAGGGACCCAGACCCCCACTCACTATGGCCCATCCCCGCCCCATTTCTCTAGAGGCTCCCCCTCCCTCCCAGTGTTAACAGAGGAGACATTTTACAGCAAACATTCACAGAGCTGCTGTGGAAAATTAGCCACAAACTTTGTGTCTTAAGAAAAGAGAAATTTATTCTCTCACAGGTTTGGAGTTCACAAGTTTAAAAACCAGTATCATGGCACTGAATTAAGATGTTGGCAGAGCGTAGTCTCTCTCAGAGGCCCAAGGAGAATCCTCTTCCATGTTCTGGCGGCTGCAGCTTCCTTGGCCTGTGGCCACATCACTCCAGTCCCCGGGGCCAGCATCATCAAGTCTCTGCTCCGATTTTAAATCGTCTTCTCTGTGTGTGTCAAGTCACCCTCTGCTTCCCTCTCATAAGGATCCGTGTGACTGCACTCAGGGCCCACCCGGTAACGCAGGAGACGGCCCCATCTGAAGATCCTTAACTTAATCCCCTCTGCAACGGCCCCCTTTTTGCCATAGAAGGTAACATTCACAGGTTCCGGAGATTGAGACGTGAATATCTTTGGGGGGATCGTTTTTTTTAGCTAACCAAAGTTGGCAAATATGCTAATAGTTGGAGGAGTTCTCAGAAAAAGAAAGGCCTCCTGGCCCTGCCCTCGGGAGGCTCCGCCCCTGGCCCTGTCCTCGGAAGGCTCCGCCCCTGGCCCTGCCCTCGGGAGGCACCGCCCCTGGCCCTGCCCTCGGGAGGCTCCGCCCCTGGCCCTGCCCTCGGAAGGCACCGCCCCTGGCCCTGCCCTCGGGAGCCCCCGCTCCTGCGCGCCCTCCAAACAATGCAGCTTCCAGGAGAACCAGCTCCAAAGTACTTAGGCCACACTCAGAGGAAGGGGAGGTTTGGGAAGAAAGCAGCAAGGAACCCTAGTGAAGTCCCTAGAGCCAAAGAGCCCAAGGATGGGTCTTCTAAAGAGAAGAATTGAAAGGTAAATTGCTCTGGAATCTTACATTCCCTTCTCACAGGCCTTTTCCAGCTTTGCAGATAAAATATGTGTGAAAATCATAGTATCCGTTAAGAATTCTGCTCTGGGGCCATCATGTGTTCAAGCATTAGCTAATAAACCTCCTTCCTATTCCTTTTTGTTGCTCTTACTCTTTATCCCCTCTTATGACTCAGTTGGTAACTTTCTGTCTCTGCTTGCTTATGCCTACATTCTTATTCATCCTTCCATGTCAGGTAAATCACTCGCAGCCACGGAAACTCCGAGGGGCAACGTCCAGTCTCATTCAGAGGATGGAAAGTAAAATAACGGCTTCCTGAAAGAAGATGGAAAGACAAGACTTGAAAACAGATGCCCTTAGATAAGGTGAGATGTCTCAGGACAAGAACTCAGCTTGGACCGGAGTCTGTACAGGTTGGGGCTCACCTGGTCAGCCACACCCGTGTACTGCATCTGTCAGCAGGGACGTTAAAACTCGGCCTTTTATGGACCACAAGAAAAAGAGCTGAGAATAAGTGAGGCAAACAGTGGATGAATGGAGTTGTTTGTATATGTTCACACATCCAAAACTGGTGCCAGCAATAACCCTGTGCAGGTGCCAGGTAAGGATTTCACTACCAGCCCCTCCCTGTGAGACGCTGGTGCTGCCGTAAACCAGGAGGCTGGGGCAAGATCTCCTCCAACACCATCTGAGTCTGTTGCTCCATCTGTTCTGTGTTCGTTCTGGGCTGGGACAGCCTCATTTTCCCTATCCCAGCACCAGAGTAGACATACCTACCGCTCACATGTCTTTCTTCAAAGAGCAGACATTGCCAGCCGTGCTTCTATTATTGTAGCTAATCTGACCCTATTTGCTTCTGCACTAATCTATGCAGCAGCTTCAACTTGCCCCTAATTAGAATGTGTGTCTCTGTCAGTCAGGGTTGGACCTGTGAAGCAAAACAAGTAGATCTCTAGAAAAAGAGATTGGGATATCAAGGAATGGCTTGCAGGGAGCTGACCCACGCATCGTGGGAATGGATTAAAAATGGCCCCCTGTACAGATGTCTGTGCATCCGATACTGAAGCTTGAAGGCCGTAGGGAAGTCAGGAAGCAAAGATCACCAGCAGGCTGGAGCCCCACAGGCACAAGCAGGGACCCCACAAGGACAGCCTGGAAGCTGTGTCCATTCTTGTTGCCCCTGACCTTGGTGGAGTGGAAGCCATGTCGAGGCTGGGCTCCTCATCACTTAGCTAAACTCACGCATCTGGCCCAGCTGCTGCTTCATGCAAGGAGCTGAGTCAGCACATTAGCTACAGAGCCAGGCTCTGCCTCCCTTTTACCCTCCAAAATCTCAAGGGAATCTCCCTTGTGACACACCCCAACAGGAAACACACAAGCAAGGGAATTCTTTTACGTGAACAAAGCCGAAATGCCACGTTACAAAGCCATCGGTGCGGTAAGTCAGACTCCCCTGGAGACAGACTCTGAGAGTGAGGTGGAAATCCGGAGGCTGAGGTTTTTCAGGGATATTCTCTGAGTAAGAAAAGCGGGATGGGGCCAAGGGAGAAGCTGAACTGAGAGGCAGTCACAACAGGGACCCATTCCCCATGGAGCTCTGCGGCCAGGCTGGCCTTCAGGGTTGTCTGGAATCAGGCAAGGCTGCCTCCAGAAGAGCACAGGGCCTGCGTGCAGCAGTGAGGAGGTGGAGGGCAGTTTCAGGGGGGTCTAGACTGTGAGCCGTCAGCAACCTTCACTCCTGGCACCTGGGGGAACGAGTGCCTGGGTCCCAAAGGGGCCTCTGGACAGGCCCCACCATGGCCAGTAAACCTGCTTCACTAAATGCCTTGCCTGCGAGGAGAGCATCTCTGCCGGAGGAAGAGATTTTAGATGGGATGACAGAGCTGTGTGTGCTGGTAGGAGTGGGGGGGATTCTCCCTATTGCTTGAAGGGCTGCTCTCTCCCTATTGCTTGAAGCAGTCTCTAGTGACTGCTTCCTTGTCCTCCACTTCCAAATCTCTTCCCAGCTCCAGGGGCAGGCGGTGGAACTTTGCAGCGCTTCCCCGGGACTTTCCGTGGTACCGCTCTGCACCTGCTACTTTGCAATGGTTACATGGGTGTCCCCCATACTCAGGCTTCCCTGGGAAAACCCGGATTCCGGGGAATGTGGAATTCTAGAACACACTATGAATTTCCTGCAAAGTGAGCTTGGAAATCCAGGCATGAGACTTTGTCTCCAGAAAGGCTGCTGAGAACCCATTCCCTTTACTCTGCTGAGGGTGGGCTCTGGTGCCATCCTCAACGTCATTTTCCTTGTGCCATTGCAGGGTCCATGAGTGGCAGGAAAGACAAGGCTGCCATTTTGTTTTTTTCCCAGAGGCATCAAACCACTGCCTTACACACGGCCATTCTTAAATATCCTCCTTAGAATTTAAGAACCATACTTACACAAAAGTGTGGATGAATGCAGAAAATAAGCACATCCTTCCAGTGTCTTCCATCTCAGTGGCAGGCCCCTCTCCCTCTTGTGGTACAGGCCAGAATCTGAGGCGTCCCCTTGATACCACTCTCTTCTGCAGCCCCCTCTTCACCAACCACTGTCAAGAGCTTTCCCAGGCCCCTTCCCACTTCCCTCTTTCTTCACTGGCCCCTCCCTCAAGTTGCCAGCACCCCTTCTCTGGGACCCTGCGGTGACCCCTGACTTTGTCTCCTCATATGTACTCCTGCCCCTTCAATCTGATCTCCATTCTGGACACGGAATAGTCTTTTTTTTTTTAATGCTTATTTATTTTTGAGAGAGAGAGCATGAGCAGGGGAGGGGCACAAAGAGAGGGGGACAGAGGATCCAAAGTGAGCTCTGTGCTGACAGCGGAGAGCCTGAAGTGGGGCTAGACTCACGAACTGCAAGATCATGACCTGAGTTGAAGTCAGACTGTCAACCGGGGTTGCAATCCAGGTGCCCCACATAGAATGGCCTTTTAAAAATATAGTTCTGGGGGACCTGGCTGGCTCAGTTGGTTGAGCGTCTGACTTCAGCTCAGGTCATGATCTGGCGGTTCATGAGTTCGAGCCCGGGTCAGGCTCTGTGCTGACAGCATGGAGCCTGAAGCCCGCTTCAGATTCAATATCTCCCCCTCTCTTGGCCTCTCTCCCATTCACACTCTGTCTCTCAAAAATGAATAAACGTTTAAAAAAAAATGCTTTAAAAATACAGTTCTGATCATGTGTTTTCTGTCCTTCAATTTATTCAGTGTCTTCTGACCTATTGTGTTCCAGATAAGAATACAATTCCTAATATGGCTCCCAAGGCCCTACAAGGCCTCGGGTCTTAGCCTGCTCCGGGCTGTGCCTCACTCACTGTGCTGCAGCCAGGGCTGGCCTCTCTACCGGGTCTCCCTCAGGGACCTCCCCTGTTCTTCCCCCACCTGCTAATGTCTGCTGTGTTTAGTGGTTCCACACACAGGACCTGTAGTCAGACCCTCAGGATTCCAATCTCCAGCTCCAGCACCTTTTTTTTTTTTAAACCTGTGTAGCTTTGGGCAACTTACTAAAGCTCTCCACACCTCAGTCTCCTCATCTGTAAGATGGGTGCACTCCAGTGCTGCAGGAGTACATGAGGCACTGTGTGTAGACCACAGTACCAGGCACATTGTGAGTGTTTGGAAATGTTAGTGACCATCCTAATGCATCCTGCAGGCCTCAGCCCAGGTGTCCCTCTTCACGGCGGGTGGCCCCTGCTGCCCCCACACCCCACCAGGGCCAGAGCCCTCCCGTGCTCCTGTGGTCCCTGCCCCTTCCTTCCTTTCACAGCATGTACACAAGGTGCTCAGGCCACAAGCCCCCTCAGGGCAGAGACATGGCCTGATTGCTCACCATTATATCCCCAAAGAGCCTAGCACCAACATTTCTCAAAATAAACGTTCCCTTCTCTGGTGCATCCAGGAGAGTGTGGGTATGGGATGTGATCTGGGCTGTCACCATACAAGGAGTGGGACTGGGAGGCAGGAGGCGTGTCCCGGGACGCCTTCTAGGGCTGACGTCTGTGAGTGGTCTGCCCAGGTCTAGTGAGTGTGAGCAGAGGTGCCACATCAGCCCCATTTGGTGCCTCACCTCGACCCGCAGGCTTCATTCAGAGTGAGGCCCACAGCCCTGCTTCCGAGGCTTAGCCATAGAAGACAGCCCTTCCCACCAACATTAACTTGCCCACATGGCCAGCCTGGCTTCACAGGGGTGTTGTTTTGATTTCCATTTCTTTATTAGAGAACAAGGCCACCTAACACAAACACTTGTCTGAGTCTGAAACAGAGAAGGGCAGGAGGGATATCATGGAAAAAGTCCATATTATGGGTGGGGAGGCCTGAATGCAAGCCTACATTGCCCTTCTCTGAGTAATAGTGCACTAATCATTTTCACTCCCTGATTTGTTTTACTCATTTGTTTTTTTTTTTTTTTTTTTAAGTTTATTCATTTATTTTGAGAGAGAGAGGGAGAAAGAGAGAGAACACAAGCGGGAGAGGAGCAGAAAGAGAGGGAGAGAGAAAGAATCCCAAGAGGGCTTGGCGTGCTATCAGTGTGGAGCCCAGCATGGGACTCAAACTTGTGAACCCTGAGATCATGACCTGAGCCGAAATCGAGAGTGGGATACTCAAGCAACTGAGCCCCCAAGCACCCCTGTTTTACCCATTTGTGAAATGAAAGAGATGGATGTCTGAGCTCCGGCAAGGGTGTGCCAGCCTCTCCCTCGGTCTCGGAGAACCTACCTGCCACACGCTGATGTCAGTTCTAGGTAACAGGGGGCCCTACTGGACACAGAGTCCTGATTGGGCTAAGGGTGGACACCCCGCCAGGCCCGTCTTAGGCCACGAGGACTGAATCAGCTACCTGGTGATGGGCACTGTAACTGTAGGTTAGGAAAAGCCAGGCCCGTGCTGCCCTGATGCGGGGCAGGGCTGAATTTTGTAGCTGCATTTTGAGAGTACACCTGTGAGCCTTGGAGAACGAACTGGTTTACAGAGACAAAAGTGGAACAGACAGAGGCACATGGCCCCAGAGATAGAGAGGAGTCTCCGATGAATTTCGTCCCTGTAAAGCCCAGCTGTAATTCCTCTGGGGCGTGCCTGGGGACACCCCTGTAGCCCTCCTTTAAGTTGGGTTCAGACTGTTTCTATTCTATTGTTGATAAAGATGTCTTCTCATATTGGATGTCAGTTAAACACCTCAACACATACGACTGCCTTACTCATGACAGCTTTCTACTGTCCAAAGACCTCTGACTTCACTTACCTGTTTTAAAGCCCAGTAGACCAGGGAGATCAGTGCTATAAGAAGGGCTTTCATTGCCCAGCTGAGGAAACCAAGACCCAAAGTGGGTGATGGTCAAGGTGAAGGCAGAGCACTGCCTTCAGAGCATCTCCAGAAGTGCCATCGGAGGACCCTCTGTCGCCCATGGCATCAGCCCGCTCTAGGCCAAGGCTGTTATGAACTCAGGCTGTTTGCAGAACTCTGCCGTGGAACAGCGTCTGTCCCTGGTCTGTTATGTGTTCTAAAAAGTAACAAAGGCTAGGGGCGCCTGGGTGGCGCAGTCGGTTAAGCGTCCGACTTCAGCCAGGTCACGATCTCGCGGTCCGTGAGTTCGAGCCCCGCGTCAGGCTCTGGGCTGATGGCTCGGAGCCTGGAGCCTGTTTCCGATTCTGTGTCTCCCTCTCTCTCTGCCCCTCCCCCGTTCATGCTCTGTCTCTCTCTGTCCCAAAAAAAAAAAACAAAAAAAAAACGTTGAAATAAAAAGTAACAAAGGCTAGACCATGGGGACGCTAGAGCTGGGGACATAGATGCAAGGCGCAGACCCCAGGCAAAGCTGTGCAGACGCCTCTACGGTGAAACAGCAGTAGCCACTGGCCCGGAGAGCACAGCCAAGCTCCCAGGCATGGCATGAGTGTGCGGGAGTGGGGTGAACACCACAGACGAGAACACCCACTTCCTAAAGCGGGAATAGGGATCTGAGTGGCCAGGAGACATTTGTAGGCGTCCAGCCTGTGACTTCAGCCTCTGGGCACTGGCCACCAGCTGCCAGACATCCCCTGGGCCATGAGCAGCGGGAGAGGTGACACAGTTGGGAAATCCCCAGAGTGTCTCTGCAAAAATCAAAGAACCTGGAGAAGAGGCCGAGGAAATTTTCTGATCATTATTCAAAGCTCTTTTTGTCCTGTTAAATACTTCGGGAGCTTCAGGAGAGAAATCAAAGATACTGTTTTCTAAAGATGCCATCCCTGTGAGCAAAAGTCACGTATTTTGAGCAGGTGTTGGCACTGCAATAATACATTGTTTTGAGTCCGAGTTCTCTCCATAGCCTCACTCGCGGGCACAAGTGTGGCATGAAGCGGGCTCCTTATAGAAATAACCCGAGGGCTTGCTCGGAGCCCGGGCCAGGTTGGACTGTAAGCACTCTCATACCCCATTTCACAGATGAAGAATGGAGGCGTCGGAATCCCAGGTCTCACAGCTATGACGAGGTGGAAGCAGTGTTTGCCTCCAGGCAGCCTGGCTCCAAACCCCTGACATAATCTTTGGAGTATATTTGATGCTCCTTGCCCTCATGTTTGGACAGGACCGGTTCGGGTGGGCAGGATGGCAGGGGCCTGTGTATGGAGCCCATCAATACCAGCTGGGCTAAGGCTTTCAGTTTGCCGGCCCTTGCTGGTGACAATGTTTTCACCAGGGTCTGAACCTGTTTTTTAGCTGCGCTGTCTATGAAGTAGAGTCTTTGGAAGAACAAAGGACAGAGTCAGGGAAACTGGGGTCTGTACCTTGGGCAACACTCTTTCCTTCTCTGAGCTTCATGTCCCCCACCAAAAAAAAAAAAAAAAAAAAAACCACAGGTAGATGAGATGGCCTTGCATCTCCTCTCACATGCTCTTATTTCCAGATGATTTTCACATGTCATCTGAATTCTACCCACAGAGGAGAAGCTTATTTAAGCGTCAGGTTAAATAATTCAGCAGCTGGCACATGGTCTGCCCTCAGTAAATGTCCCAGAGTAATTTAAGGGATGCCTTAGGCATCTGGACTTCCCATCATATCTGTGTCTATCCCCATAATTTCCTAACCCTTGATGAGCCATGTGAGTTGTTGTAAAGCCTGCGGTTTATGAAAAAGATTTCAGGGCTCAAATCCCAATCAGGGGGCATGAAATCCCTGAGAGGAAGAGTCCAGAATGTCATTGAAGCTGACAAAGAGACAGCATAAAAGAAAACAGGACCAATCTCACTCATGAATATAGATGTGAAAATTCTAGACAAAATGCCAGCAAATTGAATTCAGCAGTATATTAAAAGAATAATTTAGCACAACCAAGTAGGGTTTACCCGAAGAATGCAAACCTGTTTTAATATTAGTAAATCTGTTTATAGAACACATCAAAGGGTCAAATAAGACAAACCATATGATTATCTCACTAGGAGCAGGAAAATCATTTATGAAAATTCAACATCAATTCCCAAAGGGGACATTCTCTAAAATACCAGGAATAGATGGGACAAGTGGACATTTGTTGGGATGGGGGTGGTTAGTGGGCTGGCACTCCACATCTGAACCCTCTCCCTATGTTTGGGAAATTTCTCACTTTCTGGATTTGGGTGAGAGAGCTATCTCCGAGTATGAAAATGGAGAAAATGCCAGACGCTCATTCTTCCAGGCGCTGGCCCCACCCCTGCAGCAACAGTGAGGCACTCGGCCTACACTCAGATGATGGAGCAAAGAAAAGAGGCAGCAGAGAGTTTTTTATTTTTAATTTGGTTTCATTAAATGCAGAGGATTTTGTATGATGGCTCCAGTAACAGCAGTAACATGGGTTTGCAGGGACAGCAGTGCAGTTGCTGTATCTGGGTTCCAGGGGCCAACAGTGCTGGAGTCTCAAGCTGTGGCATCTCACATCCGAGATGGCCATGGCCACACCTGTCTTCTGGGGCATCTGGGCCATGGTGACCACTGCCCAGGTTCCATCCATTCTTGACCTCGTGGTGATTCTCCGAGCTATCCAGGGTCCCATCAAAATTTCTTCTCCACTGAAATCCTCCAGCATCAGTTTCTGTTATGAACAGCTAAGAAGTCTTAGTGATGCAGAAGGTTAGTTCCTTAACCTAACAAAGAATATGTCTCTGGTTTTCAAACTTGTTGCCAAAATAATACATAATGGCATCGCTATTAAAACAAAGAGTAAAACAAAGATTGTAGCTAATGCTACCATTTTTTTTTTTTTTTTTTTTGGCCTATGCATCCATATCTTCTCTAAAAGTCAGATTTGTTGGGGCACCTGGGTGGCTCAGTCAGTTGAGCACCTGACTCTTGATTTCAGCTCAGTTCTATGATTCCATAGTCACGGGATCAAGTTTTGCATTGGGCTCTGTGCTGAGCGTGGAGCCTGCTTGAGATCCTCTCTCTGTGTCCCTCTGCTCTTCCCCCTATGCATGCTCTCTGTCTCTAAAACAAAAAATATAAATAAATAAATAAATAGATAGATAAATAAATAAATAAATGTCAGATTTGTTGAGATTTAGTTTGCATATGCTAAAATGTACCTCTTTAAAATTTACAATTGGATGACTATTAGCAAATCTATATAGTTACTTAAGCACCACAACATTCAATGTATAAACTATGTCCATCACCCCAAAAACTTCCCTTAAGCTCATTTGGAGTTAATTCTCTTCCTAACCCCAACCCTGGCAACTAGTTTTCTGATCTGTGTCTGTAGGGTGTCCTCTTCCAGAATGTCATATGGCGAAATCATATGGTGGCCTGCTCCTTTCACTTAGCATTCGACTTCTGCAATCCATCCACGTGGCTGCCTGAGCAGTATTCCACTGTATGCGTGTGCCAGAAGTTGTTTCACAGTCCAACGGTTGATAGACATGGGGATGTTTTCAGCTTCAGACTATCAGGCAGGAAGCTTCTATGAGCACTTGCGTAAAGGTTTTTGTATGAACATATGTTTATTTTTATTGGGTAAATATCTAGGAGTAGGAACGCTGGGTCATAATTAGTAAATATTGAACTCCAGAGAAACTACCAAGCTGTTTTCCAAAGTGCCGTCCTGTTTTGCATTCCCACCAACACCACATGAGAGTCCCGTGCTCTGTACCCTTCTGCACTAACACTCGATATGATCAGCCTTTTCATTTGAGCTGAGTAGTAGATGTAATCTCTTGGTTTGGTTTTAATTTTTATTTCTCTGATAACGGATAAGGTTGAGCATCTTTTCATGTGTCTATTTGCCACCAAAATATCTTTGTTTGGTGAAGGGTCTGTTCAAACTCTTCATCTAGTTATTTTTTTCTACAGCTGTTTATCTTATTATTATTGTGCTGTGAGGGTTTTTTATGTACTCTGGATACAAATTCTCTATCAGATTTGTGTTTTGCAATATTTTCTCCCCTTTGGTGGCTTGTCTTTTCATTTTCTGAAGAATGTCTTGCAAAAAGCGAAAGTTTTGATTTTGATGAAGTCTAATTTACCACTTTTTCTTTTATGATTCATGCTTTTTTGTGTGTCCTAAAAAATCATTGCCTAGCCCAAAGATACGAATATTATTTTTCCTGTGCTTTCTTCTAAAAGTTTTATAGTTTTAGCTCTTATATTTGAGCCTAAGATTCGTCTTGAGTTAGCTTTTATAGGAATGTGTGAGAAAAGGGTCAATGTTCATGTTTTACATATGAATGCAAACATTTTCCAGAATACCATTATCATGTAACATTGTATCATGATATCATGTATCATGTATCATGTAACAACTAGAAGTTCTGGTTGGCATAGTAAGATAGCAAACATCAGTATGAGGTAAATCATTGGAAAGGAGGAGGAAAAACATTATTTACACTCAGTATGATTTCATACCCCAAAGAACTCAAGAGAATCTATTGAAAACACATGGAATTAGCAAGGAGAATTCAATAAAATAATTCATTGCAGAATAAACATGCAAAAATCAACAACTTTTCTATATAACAACAGTAATCATTTAAAGGCTATAATAGAAAAGTAAAGAATCCTGTTTGTAATAGCAATAAAAGCAATAAATGCCCACAAATAATCTTCACAAAGAAAGTGCAGGACCAACAGAATGAACCTCAGAAAGCTTTATTGAAAAAAAGATAACTAAATATAGATGTGTCAATCTCTTAGATGGAAAAACTCAATAGTATAAAGATGTTCATTTTCCCAAAGGAATCTGTAATATTGGAGGGTTTGGGGGAACATGACAAAATGATTCTTCTAAAATTTATCTGGAAGAGTGAACAGGAAGAGTAGTTGAACAAAAAAATGTGTTGAAGAGCAGTGAGGAGGGCCTGCCTTACCAGGTGGGAGGATATTTCATAAAGATATCATAATTAAAATATTGTGGCAAGGGCTCCAAATCAAGTAAGTGATAGAGCATGTGTAGAATAGGATAAATGAGTCTAAACAGAACCTGATATATATTAAAACGTCATGTATGATAACATCATTAATCAGCTGGAATCACGATGTGTTGCAGGATAGCAAGAATGGAAGAAAAGAGACGAGTTCAGAGGCTATGGGGATAGTTGAGGAGAAATGTGATGGAAGACAAGTTTGTTGGGCTGCTAAGCCAGAGCTGCTCCATAAGTTGTCAGGCAAGCCAGAACCCCCTCTGGGGAGCAGGGCATTGCAGGCTGGTCGGCAGGTATGCAGAGGGAGTCAGGCACCTCCAGCTCCCTCTAGTGACAAAACTTAACATCATGTCAGCTGGCAAAGGCAATAGATGTAAAAGACCCTTATCCACTTCTATAGATCAGGCAACGAACGGTGAACTTGGACTGAGAGGTAACATATTGATAACCAACAGGATGTAAGTACCAAACTATGTTTTTTCAAATACAGTTAGGGTCTCAGCTCTGGACACGGTTGCTAACATCCCAATGGCCAAAGCAAGTCACCTACCGGAGTCTAATATCAATGAGGTGTATGGGGAGTATATTCTACGGAGAGAGGGGGAGGGGAGTGAATATCCAATAATAATAATAATAATAATAATAACAATATTCCAAACGATTATAGTGGTAGTACTAGTAGGACTGTCCTGAGGGACTGAAAAGGAAGGTAAAGAAGTGGGATGGTTTTCAGATTTCAGAGATGTGAGCAGTTGGTGGCTGGTGATGCTACTTACTACTGTAGGGAGGACCAGAAGATAAACAGGTTTGCTGGGTAAAATCAAGAGTTTTGTTTGAGATTTGTCAAACACTGACATCTAAGACGAGATGTCACATGGGAGTCTAGAGCTCAAGAGAAAGATCACATGGAGAGATATATGCATGATAATCACTGCCTTATAGAAAGTGCTTCATGCTGTGGATCTGCTCAGGGTCACCGAGGAGAAGAGTGTAGCCAGAGCAAAGGAACTGTTCAGGGATGGAGCCCTGGGCACTGCAATATTTTTTAACAGGTAGGGAGAAGGATTCTGTAGGGGGACTGCAAAGGCGTTGCTGGCCTTGTGGAAGAAAACCAGGAGGGTACGGTGTCACAGGAGCTAAGAGACCAGGGTGTTTGGAGAAGGAGGGAATGCCAAATGTTACCAGGGATTTGAATGCAGTGAAGATTGTTGGTGACCTTGACATGAGCTGGGTAGGGGACCAACTCCATGAAGGAGCACTTTACTAGGTGCCGGAGCTAAGAAGATGAATAAGATACGTTTCTTGCCCTTTAGGAAATCGTAGCCTGGTGGAAAAGGGAGACATGCAAATAAATCATTGCAATACAGTGTGATAAATCTTATAATAGAATAACATTTTCTTAACACGTGTTCCACTGAACACTATTTGAGGGAGATGTTAATCAGTGCTCTAAAACCGGAGTGTTGCAAGACCAAATAAGCTTGGGAAATGCTGCAGACTGAACCCTGTCTCAGGCTGCAGAGCCTACTGCCAGCCTTTTAGCGCTATGTCCAGGGCTTAGGAAACAAATGTATTGCACCTTGGGGTTCTCTCTGTACACCCAGGTCTTGTCTGGTACCCCAAGAATTAAGGAGAATGCCAGCTCCACAGTAGAAACAGCTGCTGGCGGGAGGGAAACAGACCCAGGAGGAACAGCTTCTGACAGGGTGACCTGAGAGCGGATTCAATCCTAGCAGGACTGTCAAAGCAGGATTTCCCTGCAACGTGCCGGGCAGCAGGGGCAACTGTCTCAGGACCCTCTCCCCCCAGTGGCTTTGTCCCACAGGACCCAGTGTCTGAGACCTCCCAGCTGAGCCAGTGGGCCTGCAAACCCAGGGCAACCACTCACACTTTGCAGCAGAGTTGAGAGGTCTGGCTTCTAATTAAGTTGACAGTTTCCCTAGAGGTAGAAAAATTAGAGAAAATTAAATCACCAGTCAGCTCCTCAGCAGTTTTGGTCTTCAATTTTTCCCTGACAACTAAAGCCATGGAGGCAGCAGAGACCCTATTAATACTTTGTTGCACAGAACACATGCCGCTGAACAAAAATCATCTCATTAGTCCACGGTTCTGGGATTTCCAGGTGCTTTCTGAAGTACTCTATATCCTGGGGAGGTAGGGACAGAGGCAGCGGGGTTCTGAGAGGTTGGAAGGCACACGTCGTGATGTCCAGAGGACAGGCCGGCTTGGGCGTGGCAGAAGCAGGTGCCAGTACCTGGCGGGTGTGAGTCCAGACAGCAGAAGGTGCTTCGGTAATATGGTTCTGAGTGATGGCTCAGTCACAGCTTGGCCTCAACCACTTTCTGGGGGTAAACCAAGGGACAGCCAACCCAGGGAAAGAGTAGGATGGGGAGAATTCAGGGTGAGGAAATGGAGTTCAGTGCAGGGAAACTGAGGCAGAAATCAAATCCAGATCTGTGGACTGAGGTAATATGGTAAGGGTAGGAATGTGAGAATAGTTTTGTTTTGTTTTGTTTTGTTTTCCTCAGCAACCCAACCCTGAAAAAATTGTCAAGTAACCCCTCATCCTGTTCAGGGTGGGAGAACCGCGGTCTTCCCTCAGAGCTTCTCTAGTTCTAGCTGTGGGGAAGTGAGGACCACCAGGGCATAGTGAGGACCACCAGGGCATCCCACCAGGGGATATAAGGAGGCCACAGGGGCAATACTCCACCTCCTCATTGCTCTTCTTGAATTCTCGACAACCCCTCTTGAACACAGGGTCTTTGGTTTAAAGGGTTGCGTGAGTCACCTTTTTAAGAAGTCAAGCAAAAAAGAGTCTTCTTATTGGAGCTGTTTTCATTGCAAAGAATCAAGTGCCACTGTGGCTTAAGAACAGAGAGGCAGTTTATTGCAGTGACACAGAGGGACGTTAGACTAAAGAGACAGGGTAGAAAGCACAGCCAGACCCCCACAGGGCCCAGGCCTGAGGACATCTCAGTCTCTGTCAGGTCATATGATCTCTCTAATTCTGTTTCCATTCAATTCTTCTCTTGATCAACCATCTTCCTCTGCTTACACACACTGTGCATGCCCTCCACCACCGTGTGCATCAATCAGCCATCAATCCTGATTCTAGATGACTTTTAGTTTAAACGGCCCTCCGTCAATTGGCCACTATTCCTGTGCAATCTCATCCAGATTCTCTAGAAGTCAATGAGTCACTGGCTGGCAATGGTAAGTCAATGGGTCATTACCCAATACGTCACCAACCAGAAAATAGATCAGCTATTCACCAACTATTTATTGCCAAGGAAGGTGGAATCACATAATACTTCCGTTATCCCTGCCAGGGACTGTGAGCAGGGTGGATATTGAAGCCCAAATGTATAGAGTTGTGTAGATGATTACAAGAAATTCAGACTTATTGAAAGAATATACAAAACAGGTATGGTAGCTGAACAATGGCCCCCCAAAGATCTCCACATCCTAATCCTGTGAATGTTACCTTCTATGGCAAAAGGGACTTTGCAGATGTGATGAAGTTAAGAATCTTGAGATGGGAAGATCGTGCTGGGTTATCCAGATGGGCCAAATGGCATCACAAGAGTCTTTATAAAAGGGGGTCAGAAGGGTAGAAAACACAGTAGGAGGAGATGTGACACAGAAACAAGAGATTGGAGTGATTCAAGGAAGGGCCACAAGCTGAAGAGTGCAAATGGCCTCAGCTAAAAAAGGTAAGGATCTAAATTCTCTACTGAAGCCTCCAGAAAGAACATACCCCTGTTGACATTTTGATTTTAGACTTCTAACCTCCAAAACCCATATTTGTGTTGTTTTAAGCCACTAATTTTGTGCTAATTAGTTACAGCAGCAACAGGAAACTAACACAGCCTGGAATCATGGGACGTCCTCCTTCCTCACCCTGCGTGGACCTGGGACCGGCACTTCTGGTAGACAGCCAGAACTGCAGCTCATTGTCACCCAGCATGTAACTTGAGTTCAAGCAAACCCCACTCCCTTGTGTGTATCTTGCATTTATACTCTTTCCATAAGTGAAGGTTTGATTGAGTTGGTTCATCACTATCCAATAGGCAGGATTCCTATTGCACAGTCATGCTAATGGCGCACACCTGGGGGTGTGGCTTCCCTCTTGTCCAATCAGCTGTGTCCAGGGCAACAAGACTGCTGTCAATCAACTCAAAGTGAGGAAAATGTTACTGAGGAAAGAATGGGTCTGGGCTATTTGTGGGAGTCACTTGAGGACACCTCCCAGGTGACACAGAAGTTTAGAAAGCAATCTTGAGGTTTTAAGAGAAGAAAGGCCCTTTCTGACCTCTTTACACAAACTTTAATACGGCAGCTTGAATTGCCAGAAGCTTTAGAGCTACAGACCTGGGGCTCCTTTCTATGGGGTCCTTTGATCCTGACCCACCGTCCCCTAATGCCAGCTCTGATGGTAGTCCTCCGCATGTCAAAGGTGACCATTCCTCCTGCATCACCCACCTTGACCTTGGCCCTGCAGATTGGTTTGAACGAGGGCACAGTCTCACTGCTTGCCCAGAAACAGTATTTTTAGGAGTTTAAAGAAAAGAAAAATCTGTTGAAGGCAATTTCAGGTTCTAGGCTTTATAAAAAGAGATGCAGTGGAAATCTGGAAATCAGGATGGCTTAAGAAGTCAAAGACATTTGAATTACTGCCTTTGGGACTGGAAGAAACCCAAACAATTAGAGGTGTAAAGGCACAGGATTCACGGCTTGATAGGTGTTGATATATCCCTCAAAACAGGTCTCCAGGCCCACTGGAGCCTGACCTCATTTAAAACTGCTGGAAAAATGCATGTAACAAGCTCAGTCTGAAGGCTCCCTGACAATTCAGTTTGGATCAAGGCTCTTTCCTATAAGGGTTTGTTGTATTTATTACCATTATTTTTTAGTTATTTATGTTTTCCTGGTATAATATGCTACCTTTTAAAAAACAATTAAGAATCTCAGACCAGACTATCTAGAAATAAACTGGTGCTTTTCTATGGTGTTTGTTAAAAGGCAAGGATTTTGTTTTTTACTCATTATTCCGTCTTGTTATGGATTTTCAATGACTTGTCTCAAAATTGTTCCATCACCTTAACCTGAATCCTCAATTAAGTTTCCCAGTCACTACTATTAAATAAAAACCTTTAAAGTATTTTAATTTAGGGGCACATTGGTGACTCAGTCCGTTAAACATCTGACTCTTGATTTCAGCTCAAGCCATGATCTCAGGGTATAGTTCATGAGATCGAGCCCCACACTGGGCTCCTGACAGCATGAGGCCTGCTTGGGATTCTCTCCCTCTCCCTATCTCTCTCTGCCCCTCCCCCGCTCACACACACACATACTCTCTCTCTCTCTCTCTCTCTCTCTCAAAATAAATATTTTTTTAAATAAATTTTTGGGGCGCCTGGGTGGCTCAGTCAGTTAGGCGTCCGACTTCGGCTCAGGTCATGCTCTCATGGTTTGTGAGTTTGAGCCTTGTGTTGGGGTCTGTGCTGACAGCTTGCAGCCTGGAGCCCACTTCAGATTCTGTGTCTCATTCTCTCTCCGCCCCTTCCCCACTTGTGCTCTGTCTCTCAAAAATAAATAAATGTAAAAAAAAATTTTTTTTAATAAAAAATAAATTTTTTAAAAAGTGTTTTAATTTAAATCTTATTTTAAAGGATCATACGTTCCCTTATGATTCCCTTAATAAAGACTAAAAGGGGTGCCTGGGTGGCTCAGTTTGTCAAGCAGTTGACTTCAGCTCAGGTCATGATCTCACATTTTGTGAGTTCAAGCCCTGTGTTGGGCTCTGTGCTGACAACTCAGGGCCTGGAGCCTGGTTTGGATTTTGTGTCTCCCTCTCTCTCTCTGACCCTCCCCTGCTCACATTCTGTCTCTCTCTCTCTCAAAAAAAAAAAAAAAAAAAAAGAAAGATTAAATAACTAAAACATGTATTTTTAAATGTATATTTATATAATAGATATATCTACCTAAGAAGGCAAAGTTTATCTGCCATATCCTACCTTTTTTGTCAGAAAAAAAAAAAAAAAAGATAATGTGGTTTCTAGCTTCAGAATGTGCAGCCCCTCACAGAGGGTCCCTCGAGGCAGGGTCATGGCCGATTTCATCTCATTCGCACCTAGCTCCATGGGCTATGTCCTCCTTCCTGGAGGGTCTGACTGCCTCATGATGCCCAAGATCCACTATGAAGATCCCGGGAGGGTGTGGGGAGAGCAATAGAAAGTCTACAGATTGGGCAGGAAAAGGGCCTTAGCCACAGGGCTGCAGTGGAGACAACGTTGGGCTCCCTGGCACCTCTAGCTTTCCCACCTCCATGGAGATCAGTTTTCTGCCCCTTATTTGAGCCCAGCCCCAGGCCTACACTCCTGCCAACAGCATCTTGGAGGCAAGCTGGATAAACCCCTAGGCTGCCACAAGGTTTGGAAGCTGTGTGCCCTGTGGCTAGCACATGAGGAATAACCAGGTGTGGTTTGGAAATCACAGTGTCTCCATCTCACATCAGGCCCTGACCCTCCAGCTGAGGCTGCTCTGTGATGTCAGCACGTCCAGCCTAGGAAAGGGGTGCCGAGTGGAGGTACCAGCAGCTGACCTGGTCGTCTAGCCCTTTGTTAGGCCTGGATACGTCATGCCCACAGAGACGGGTCAGGAGAACTGGGGACCATTCCCAGAGACCCTCAGAGGCTTTGTTGGGACCCTAGATCATCTGGTGAACTGTCAGGCCTACAAAGGACTTGGGTGGTAACTTGGAGTAAACAGCTCATCGCAGTTTAACTTGTGCCCACTTGCCTGCCTTCCCAAGTGTATCTGCTTCAAGAATCAAAAGAATAGAGCACTAATGTTAAGAGGGGCCGTGGATGGAGAGACCTGCCCATTTCCCCTTAAATGAGAAGCCATCTGGTCCTGCCCCAGTGCTCCCACGGGCACCTGGAACCCAGGGATGGGTGGCTCGGTGTCTGGCTGGAGGACCTTTTGCCTTTAGGCACCTTCTAGCACAGGGATCCAGGAACTCCACTGTCCACTGGGGTCTCAGGGCCCTGTCCTACCTCCACACTTGTAGCCGTCGCAGAGCTCTGTGTGCTATTTTAAAAATTCTAAAGTGCCTCATGCAATTTGCACATGCTTTTCTCAGTCACCTCCTCTCCAAACTAAATGAAGCTACAAGCTTCAATTTATATCAACTCAATATTTATACCAACTGTGATGATCTCTTATGGATCAGAAGCTCTGATTGGCAGACACATATGGTTTTGGTGAATAAATCTGTGAAAACAAATTTATTATTATCTGCAAGGGAAGAGTGTATGGTAGATAAAACTTTCCAAAGCATGGAGCCTGAAGGGGAAAATGACACGAGAGGCATCCATGGTGATGAAGGCTGGGAGCACCGAAATAAGAACACCAGGGGCAGGGGCGGTAGCTCCAGAAAAGCTGTTGGATTGGATTCAGTCTGTTAAAGTGAAAATGCAGGCATCATAATAGAGTGTAGCATACAGAAGAGAACTCCGGGCCGTTGCCTTGCTACATGACCTTAGGCAGGTCTCTTTCCTCGCTGGGTCTGTTTTCACACATGGGCAGTGAAGAGGTTGGACTCACCTGGTTCCCCCTTCCAGGGCCGGGGCCCAGCCTGGGGAAAGGGGGTTGGGGGATATGATGGCACTTCAAGGCTGTGTGACCTTGAACAAACCGCTATACCTCTCTGAATCTCCAGTTCCCATTAACTCTAGTACTTACCTCGTAATACTTTATTAAGTCTCTAGGATTATTTCGGCTACTGATTTTTACTACTGCTTCTGACCTCTTTTGAACTCTAGCCCCTGGCTTAGATTTTAGGGCTGTGGCACAGATAGCTCTGGGATTCCCGGCTGAGCCCCAAGACTAACTGCTTACAGGCATCCTGTATCTGCCTCCATCCTTCACTTCGCCTCTTCTCAAGGCTGCTCCCACTTTGCTATCAGCTTTACCATCTCAGCCTGTCTTTGCTCTTCCCTTTTCAGCCTGACGGCTACTGAAGCCCGACATGAGTCCTAGTGGAAGAAATCAGCAAACCCTAAGCAGATGTGTCTCAGCTTTGCAGTGAACGGCAGGGCTAATCCGTCCCCACAGAAGCCAACACTCCCTGCCATCTGAGCCATGCCAAAGGCAGTGTTTAAACAGTACTGGAGTTAGAAGTTTTCTGAATTCAAGATAAAGGAAGAACTCTAGTATCCTGTAGTAAAGCACATGTTTGAGACAGAATTTAGCTACTATAGTTTCTTGGAGATGGGTGGAGGGGGAAAGCCACCCTGTCTCTGTTTAAAGAAATGGAAACCTTAAAAGGATCCCGGGGGAAAAAAAGAGAAATCTTCAAGTGAGAAAGTGAAATTACTATATTAAGAGCCTCCATTACATTAAATCTCTTGCTTAGAGACTGAAAGTCTCCAGTGCATGTGGGATTGGGCTCTGGTTGAGGGTGGGGAGGGGGTAAAGTGAAAAATGACTCAGAGGTTGTGGCTAATGGTGCCTTTGGAGAGGGGAAGTGTAGGGACGTCTGTTGGGGGGTGGGGAGAAGCAGTTTCAGAGTGTGGGAGGCAGCCACCGAGACATGCAGTGATCCCCACCTCCTGGTATTCACACCCTTGTATAACTCCAGCCCCCACCTCTGAGGGTTGTTGCTAAAGAGCAGTGATGGGTATCACTTCTCATATTAGTTATAAAAAGAGTCTGGCTTCCATCTCACTCACTCTCTGTTGCTCTCCTGCTTGCTCACTCTGAAGACAGCCAGCTGCCATGTTGTGAGCTGTCCTATGGACAGACCCATGTGGCAAGGAAGTGAGAGTGACTTCTGTCCAACAGACAGCTGATAACCCTCAGTCCACCAGCCCATAGGGAACTGGATCTTGCCAACAGCATGGGAATCGGCTTGGAAGCCAATCCCCTGCCCCACCCCACTAGAGCCATGAGATGAGACTGCAGCCCTGGCTGACAAGGGAGCTTTCTGGGAGGAAAAAAGCATTGAGACACATGCTTTACACCCTTTTTCTTAAACTTTGAATTCATTCTGTGAGGTAGATATTGGTCCCTCTGTTGTGTCAATGCAGAAACAATTGGCTCATTGTGTAAATGAGCCACCGGGTAGCTCAGTCGGTTAAGGGTCCCGCTCTTGATTTCAGCTCAGGTCATGGTCTCACAGTTTGTGAGTTCAAGCCCCACATTGGGCTCTGTGCTGACAGTGAAAAGTCTGCTTGGGATTCTCTCTCTCCCTGTCTCTCTTTCTCTGCCCCTCCCCCCACCTCTCTCTGTCTCTCTCTCAAAATGAATAACTAAACTTAAAAAAAAAAAAAAGGGTTAAAACTTGCCAGGTGTCACATGATGACTGAATAGAAGACTGGGGATTTGAACCAAGGGCTGACTAGTGCCATAACACACACTTATTGCAGAACTAAACCATATTTATGTTCTATGTTTTCAGGGGAACTTAGAAATACAAATGGATACTTGTCTAATTATCCCACCAATAAGCACATGGAGACAGCGGGAGTTACAAGTGGCACACCAAAGCCAAGCCTTCCCTGGGTGGGAAACATATCCCCACAGTAGCATCAGAAGGTACATACCCTTGGGGCAGAATTCTCCATGTGCAAAGTAAACTCGTTTCTTTAATTTCTTTAAACATTTCAAGAAAATTGTTGAATCCAATGCCACTATGGGCCAAGTGCCACTTCCAAGAACTGTCCAAATGTTAACTCATTTAAATAACTCTATAAAGAAGATACTATTACAGTCATCCAATTTACAGATGGGGAAACTGAGGTGAGGAGACGCTACATAATTTGTTACAAGTCACTCAGCTGTGATGGGGTAGCCAGAATTTAAGCCAAAGTAGACTGGTTCCAGAGTCGCATGAAGGTCCCCAGCAGAAGTCTCTTTGGGTCCAGGGCTGTCACATTGCCTGGGCTCCCAATGAAGCTTCGGGCTTAGCTGACCTGGTTATAAGTCTCCAGCTTCTGAATTCAAGCCAACTCCCAAGACCCTCACCTCAGACTTTCCCCTCTCAATTCCTGGCTCCCAATTCCCAGGAAGCCCCTCATGCCTTAATTCCATCCACCCTGGCTCCTGAGCTGCCCACACCTTCATCCTGGTCTGTGTCTGCTTCCTGGCCCAGCTCTCAACTCGCTATCCTGCCAACCTGAGGCTTGCCTACTGCCATACTGCCCCAGGGACAAGACCAGCTCCTGGGACAAGTCCTAGCTTGTTAGAGTTGAAAGTGGCCCCAATTCTAGGGATATTACCTGAAGATAGATTGTTTCCAGGAAAGGAAAATGC
The DNA here is from genome assembly GCF_018350195.1 of Panthera tigris. Taxonomy (NCBI): domain Eukaryota; kingdom Metazoa; phylum Chordata; class Mammalia; order Carnivora; family Felidae; genus Panthera; species Panthera tigris. The sequence goes on along the minus strand of NC_056669.1, from coordinate 67,096,901 downwards.
AATACAGAGGCAGGAAGAGCATTACTGTGTGGATAAAAAGATGGCATATGCAAATGAACCCATAGAGCCAAGAACCTAGATTAAAGTTACAGACAGATATGGCAGGGAAGATAATAGAAGCTGTTATAGACCTCTAGGGCACGATGAAAAAGCAAATCTGCCCATGTTTATGCAGATAACAGAGACTGTTAAAGAGGCCGTAACATTGATCATATAGGATCTTAATAGCCCTGCAATGGACTAGAATGAGAATTGTCGGGTGGCAGGGAGGAGGGGCCATGGAGCCAGCAGGCTCTTCTCCAAGAGACTTTGTTGAGCAATCGGAAAGATCATGGGCTATTTGGGGCGGCCATCCAAAAAGCTGAATGCAATGAGGGATGAAGAGATGGGGCTAAAATGCTAAAAGCAGCATTTTCAAATAAGTCTCATTTCGGTTTAGTCTTCCCATCTGTGGCGATTTTAAAAATATAGTTCCCAAATTGCCTGTAGCATCTGGGGAGCGGGGTCTGTGGGCAGACACCTGCTTACCAGTGAGAATTTGGAATGGCATTTCTGGATGGGGTGTGGTTTAGAGATTAATTGGTAAAGGAGGTAGATGCAGCATCCCAGAATAGCGGAGCTGGGAGGTCCTTAAAAATGACTTAAACTACACATAGTGGGTGAGTGACACAGTCAAAGTCACACAACTGGTCCATGAGAGGCAAAGGGCTAGAACTCCACATTCCTAAGTCTCTGCTCCGGGCCGAGGCATGCTCCAGGGTGGGTGAAAGGAAGGTCCTTGACAAGGTCTCCTCAAAGGAAGTGCAGAGTAAGAGGAATGTGGTTGCCATAGGGGAAAATGGAAAAAGGCAGACAAATTCAGATATGACTTCTCTTGAGAAAAAAAAAAAATTTTTTTTCCTAATAATTATCTCTCACTAGCTTAGAGAAAGAAGAACAAAGATTGTCCTAATACAATTATGTAAAGGCAAGACTAGGAAAGAAGTGGTTGCTTCCCATAGAAGTTAACCGTCTGAATTAAGTCGGTCCCACCCATTGATGGCACTTTTGAGGATCCACAAAAGGCACCTGTATATGTTGCAGTTGATTGTCCCACCGCCTCTTCACTTCCTCTGTGCCCATGATGCCTGCTCTCATCTCCCTGGTTCCTAGATTTCTGCACCTACTCCCAGGTTTTGACATTTCTTCCACCCTCTTCAGATTAGTCACTTAAGCCCCTCCCCTTGGACCTGGGCTTTCTGTGTGGCTCTAAGCTCCACCTTCCTGTGACACCCACTGTCCTGACAAATTCCGTGCTCTGGCTGCAGCCAAGCAGAGACCCACATGCCGACCGGCTCCCAATCCTTTCAAGTGACACAGAATTTAGACATTTTGTCTTGAGCCCTAAGTTCCTGCCTGGGGGGTGAGGGATGTGGTTATGATGACTCTCTCTATCCCATCTCTTGGGACTTTGGATCTGTAGGACAGAAAAAAAGACCCACATTGCCAGCTGAAGAAAGGGCAGGGAAGCTGGTGCTAAATATCCGTGCACCGCGCTACCAGCTGGAGCTCCAGCCCCGGCCCCACTGCTCTGCGGTGACTGCCAGTGCACAGGTGCATTTAGCAGCAGAGGGCGAGGGGCCAGCGGGGGTCCTGGGGAGAGGATCCCATGAATTTTCCCAATTTTCTCTTCCAGCTCTCAGGTCATGTGGTTTGCAGAAGAGAAGAACTGACCTGTATTGTTCAGGACATTTTGGTTGTAAATGACAGAAATCTAGCTCAAATTAGCCACACCGCAAGGGGATTTATTGGATATTACTGAACAAGCCCAGGGTGAAACTGACTTAGGCTTGCCCAGAACCAAGTTCAAATGGCATCGGCGAGGCTCTGCCTCTCCCTCTTTCTTTCAGCCTGGCTTCCATCTAGGTAGTGACTTTATTCTGTGAGCTGACATGCTCCACTTGGTGGGAAAATGGCTGCTGGGAGACTCAAGTCATTGTCCTCAGAGCTAGCTCAGGGGAGATGGTGGATCCTGAAAACAGTGTGCCCACCGCTGGACAAACGACCCTGCTGGGTAATGAGGTACCTCAAATCATAGTGTGGTCATTGGGGTGGGGAAAGGTACCATGACTCACAGCGCCCACTGAGCCACCTTGAGTCAGGGAAGGATGCTTCACCCAGGGAAAGGATGTTGGGCAAACAAACTTATGTTCTCTAAAGGGTCTTCATATCCCCTTTGTCTGGGGAGCAGAAGAATAATCACTCACCACGTATGACTGGGCAGCACCCCACCCATGGATTAAACAGATGAGTGGCCACCGGTGGCCAAGGTTCAATAGCCCCACCTGCCTGGGCTGGTACAGGCACATCAAAGACTTATTCCCTGCTCAGCAGTTTAAAGAAAATAAGCTTGAATGTTAAATCCAAATTCCCAGAAGGCCTGAGGAGTTTGGCTGGAGAGTGTTTTTCCATGACGATGACCAAGCCTGAAGCCACTTCGAACAGGTACATGCAAGTCTCGGTATGAAATCTCAGTTTGTAACCCGAGGCAAACTGGTCAACAAAACGATAAACCCTTCTTCCAGCCTGTGGGTATGAATAAGGTCCCAGTAAAAGCAATACCTCAGATCGCACTGTCTCATTACTTCCTTCTGCCCACACAAGACTGCAGCCCTGGGGCCCCAGCGGACACCCCTGTGAGTTCCAAGTGGCCTTCCCCATTCTCCACTTCCTGCCAGGTCTCCTGGAGTGCCCCCATGGTGGCCCTGAAGCTTGCCGCATGCCTGAGCACTGCTGGGTCCCAGGCAGAAGCAGGCAGAAGGCCCCGCTCCCTGACACTGTTGCACATGCTCAGCTGGGGATCTAACATGAGTGACCTCCATGACCACTCTGCGAGAACAGCTCCTTCAGAGCGCGCCTGCAGTCTCTCTCCCTCCGGGGGCTGGGATATCTGTCCAGGGGATGGGCCAGCTAGCAAATCAACTCCCACAAATGAAGTTTCACCGTTCATTCATTCATTTCCTAATGTAAACATCTATGCTGATTTTCCTACCATGTTAGGCACTGTTTAGGTTCTGGAGGATATGGCAATGAAGAAACAGACAAACATCCTTGCCCTCATGGACCTGCCAATTTAGTCTGAAACATAGACAATAAATAAGTCGATGCATTGTATAACACCGGGTGGTGTTTTGATGAGCAATAAATAAGATTAAGGAGACGAAAAAGGGGCTGTTTTGAATACAGTGGCCAGGGAAGGACTCTGTGGACAGACGACATGTGAGCAGAGACTTAGCAAGAAGTGAGGGACTGTGACCTGCAGGCTGGTGGCGAAGGGCATCCCAGGCAGAGGGAACAGCAAATGCAAGGACCCTGAGGGGGGACCATGCCCGGCATCTGGACCACAGGAGGGCGGCCAGTGTGATGGAGCCCAGTGAGCACTGCAAAGTGTAGGATGTGAGCTCAGAGGCAGTGGGAGGCAGATAACCTAGTGTCTTGTAGCACACCGTGAGAGCTTTATTCTAAGCCAGCCCTGCAGCCATGTCTGAAAATACCTCTGAGGCTTAACTGGATCCCCAGTTCCAGAGGAAAACTGCAGGGTGTGGTGTGGGCACAGGGCTTCCCCTCAGAGTTCACATCTGAACTAGGTTTTGAGGAATGACCAGGAGTTTGTCTGGTGGAGAAAAGAGGAGGAAAGCATCCCAGACAGAAGAATATTTTCACGGAGGGAGGAACGGCGAAAGAGCAAAGTGCATAGCAGGGATGGCTGGTGGTCCATCTGGCTGCAGGTTAGCCCGGGAGGATGTTGGGACAGAATACGAGGCTCCGAAGTAGCTGGGGCCAGATGGAAAGGATTCGGCACAAAGCAGCATCTCCAGCTTTGTTAGGAGCAGCCCACCCTCTTGGACAGCCGCGTTGGTCCCTAATGAGCTGAAGTCATTTTGTTACAGCAGAGGAAGCAAGCGCTGTTCTGGGAGGCAGATGGCCCGTCTCCCCGCTCCGCCTCCCTGTCCCACCTCCACACCCAAACCCAGGTGGCCCCCTCGGGCAGCATCGGAAGTGCCCATGTGCTGGTGGCCTTCAGACAGCTTGTCCTTAATAAGACAGGCTCTTTATTTAATCTGGGGAATGAGGTGCTATTAAATGAATTTCTGATTATGGCCAAAAAGCTAAGGGCAGAGGGTGGAGCAGGGGGGTGGGGGCTGGCAGTGTGGGGCCAGACAAGACAGCAAAGAGGCACAGAGTTTGTGAGTTCCGGACCCGGGTCTGCCCAACAAATTCATTCCAATATGTGAGCTCCCTTCTGCTGTACAGGCACTGTGTCGAAGAGACTCAGTAATTAAAATAAGAAAGAAGAGTCCCCTGGTAGGCTATTGTACCCAGGGCCCTAAAAATGATGGAAAGGTGGCCTGCCCCTGCCATGGGGGGGACCCAAAAGTAATTACCAGGATACTTTACAGATTATTGAATAAGTCACTGGAACTGGCACATTGATTTATATGAGACCCAGAGATTTTGAGAGATTTGAGAGAATATTAAGAATCAATCAATATTTTAATTTATCTCGGGGTCCTAGAGACTTCAGCTCTACAGAAAACCGCTGGGAGGAAACTGTGACCTTTGAAATACAGCTGGCTGGCAGGCAGCAGGGAGGCATCTTGGACAGGAGCCTGTTTGGCAACTGCTGCAGGGAAAGACTTCTCTGCTCTGGAATGTTCTCTTTCTTCATGGCATCAGTCAGCCAAGGAGTGGAAAGCCTCGGGGGGAATGTGTTCTGGAACTGTGGCAAGGAGGCTCTGGGCTGAAAGATGCAGAGCCCAGTCCTTCCAGGACAGAGTCCCCAGGCGTGAGAGAAGAGCCTACACAGGCTTTGTGCCCCTTCCTACGACACACTGCTGTGATCTAGGGACATCTTTGAAGAGCCACCTGATGACACAACATCTTTGGGAGAGATCCAGCACCTTCATCCCTTGGAAGCCAGACTCCCTAGGTCATAGTCCCCTTGTACCTGTAAGCCCCCTTTGTGGGGAGAGGGGAGACGGGACTGTTGTCACCCCTGGCCTGGTGGGGTTAAGTGTGAATAAGCGACAAGAACCTGGAGGGGCCTGGAGGGGCAGCTGAGGCTTTTTGCAAGGGAGGCAGGCAGCCCGTGACACCCTGCAGAGAAGGAGTGAGGGAACAGAAACCCCAACCCCAGGCTCCTCCGTTCCTCCGATCCCTTCCTCATTCCCCAGGGGCCAAAGCCAAGCAGAAGCCAGAGGGCAGGGGAGCCCCTTGATTTGGGTGGGGAAGGCCGGAGACAGAACCAAAGGTATCCAGCATGGGACTGTCAGATAACTCTGCCTGTGACCTCCTGACTTACCCACCCCAGGAGAAGGGCAGGCCTGGGCCGGCCCCCCTGACAGGCCTAACCCAGTGGTTCTGGACAGGGGGCAGTTTTGTGCCCCAGTTTTGTCCTCCCTTACTAACGTCTGCAGACAGCTTTGGCTTAACGGTTGGGGAGGGAGGGAGGGTGCCACTAGCATGTAATGGGTAGAGGCCAGGGATGCCAAGAAATAGAGGCAAGTGTACAGGACAGTACCCCATAGTGAAGAAAAGGAACCCAGGCTCAGGTCAGGTGCCGCACTGCCCTTGAACAGGCTGCAGAATGTTGCCCTCACTGTTCTGGGGAAAAAAACAGCATCACTTCATCTGATCCAGAGCCAAGTGGCCAGTAAGTGACCTGTGTTCTGCCTTCTCGGGTCCCTTGGGAAGGTGCCGTGTGCAGGCATCAGCCCCTCCACACCCCATCTCTTCTCACCAACATTAGAGTTCCCAGCGTGGTCAGCGTGGAGGGCACTGTCTGATCCATGGGTCTTCAGCCCCTGGCTCTGCCTTCTCTTGGAGGCCAAACCTCCCTCTCGTTCCCCTCGATTTCAGTTTTATATTCACACCCTAAAAACATTTGGTAAAAGTGAATCAAGTCTTGCCATCTGTCTCTTTCACTTTTATTATGTTTGTGACAAAAAGAAGAGGCAGGAGGAAATTGAATCCACACTGCAAATAATGTGCCGCTCCCCTGGCAGCTGAGACCCTTCTGTGCAAGGCTACTCCCCGCTCCTCACGGAAGGGGTTGGTGCAGAGGGGATAGAGTATAGCAGGTCTTCCCACAGTGATCTCATCCAGTTCTGTTGGTGGTCCTGGGAAGGGGGGATTGTGGCCCTCACCGAGAGATGGGGAAACTGAGCTGTCAAGAGGAAATCCGTGGTCCAGGTTGTACTCCCAGCAAGTAGCAAAATGAGATCTTAAACTCTGCACTGGGCCTGTCAACTTCAAGATGTAGACAATGTTGCTTTCTATTTCATCCCCACTAACTCATTCCCCCTGGGGTTTAGGTACCATATTGAAAACTGTTGGGAGCTGAACTAACTATGTCCTCAACAGGTCCCTATTATTCTCCCTGACATATCTTAGAGAGTGTGTCCCTCATCCAATCCTTTGGGACCAGACCTGGGGAGAGAATAAGTTTCATTCAGATACTCATGCCACTGATGTGTATGGAGAGCCAACCACGTGTCAGGTGCTATGATGGCCCAGGAGCACCATGCTGAGCAGGGCAAAAGATCTTCAGAAAGAGCCCGGGAAAGCAGATCAGAGAGGAACACGACAGAGGTAGACTGCAAGTACTGAGCACTTACTGCGAGCCAGGGGCCGACAAATCTATTGTAGCTCCCATTTTACAGACGTGAAAACTCCAGCAGTTAAGGAAATTGCTCAAGGATGCCTAGGTCAAGTTGGGCTCTGTTCTGACACATCACACGGATGAATCTTGAGGACACGATGCCGAGGAAAATAAGCCAGTCATAAAAAGACTAATGCTGCATGATTCCACTTATATGAGGTATCTAGGGTGCCTCATATTAAAATTCACGGAGACAGAAAGTAAAATGGTGGTTGCCAGGGGCTGGGGAAGGGCGGACTAGGGAGTGGTGTTTCATAGGTGCAGAATTTCAGTTTGGGAAGATAAAAAATGTGCTGAAGAGGGACAGAGGTGGTGGTTGCACAACAATAGGAATGTTCTTTATGCCACTGGACTATACACTTCAAAATGGTTAGAATGCTAAATTTTATATTATGCATATTTTACCACGATCAAAAAAGTGAAAAAAATAAAACTTTTAAACTATTAAAAGTGGTCTAAATTGGTTTAGATTCATTGGTTTAAACAAATCACCTGGCAATGGAACCCATTTTAACCATCTCCTGTATTAGATGGTTGATCCCATGGGCCAGGTCACAAGAGAGTAAATGTGCTATTAGCCAGGAGCTGAAATGTGGAATGGACACCAGAGATTCAGGTAAACTGGGTCCAAAAGTAGGGACAGGCCTGAAGCTAACAGGCAAAGATGTTAAACTGGAGGAGAGACTTTGAGCAGGGACAGATTTCTTCTCCCCAAGCCATCCCATAATAAAATGGCCCCAGTCCATCCTGATGCCTGCCATTTCCAATAGGTTCCATAACCCCTGCCCCAACATTGCACCTGGCCCCCTTCCAGTCTGTCCAGTCTTTAAATGAAATTAGGGTTTCATTAGACAATACCAATGGATACCAGGAACTAAATAACTGTACTGATGACTGCCCTTACCTCCTACTGGCCCGATAACCTGTTCAATATTTTGTATCTATCATCCCACTGCATCCTGACAACTGTGCATTTTATACAGAAAGAACTCAAAATTTTGGGAGATTAAACAACTTTTATAATGTTGCCCTCCCCCACCCCCCAGCAAGAGGAAGAGCTAGGATTTGAACCCAGGTATGTCTGGTGCCCAAATCAAGCACGTTAGAGCACGGTGCCCCTGGTGTCTTGAGGGCTAGCAAGAGTGTTGGGCACAACCCTGCCTGTTACATAAATGATCTCAAGTATGATGGAAAAGAAAATGCCACTGTGATGACCTGGATGATTTAAGGTCACTTCCAGATTAAAGAACCTGAAAGAATAACCTAACATGTTGAGGGTTTCCATTAGCAAAATGCATAAATGAATCTAGGAACATCCACTGGGTGCTGGACCAGCAGCTATAAATAGCATTTCCCTCACATCTAATATCCATGTAATGGCTCTTAGTGTAAAGAGTTGAATGAACAATTGTAATAATAGGAGGTTAATCTGCCCCATTATTTATACTTCGTTAACTGTTGATGGGAGGCTTCCAAAGTTTGGCGAAGGCAGAGCAGATGTCAAGAAGGCATCTACCTCTGCTTTAACTGTTGTTGCTGGGGAAAGGGGACTATTTCATTTGTGACTCTGGGCATATTGCAGAGAAAACAGAGCATAACGTGCCCACAGGAAAGGAGTGGTTGGACAGTCCTGTCATTTCATTTTAATGGCTGGCTGGCAGAAATGTTTGGAGGGGCGCTGATTAAAGCCATCAGTCACCTGCAGGTCTCTGTGAGGTTTGGAACCAACCCTGTGTTTGAAGATGGGTTCCCCTGTGTAACTGTTGGAAGTCACCAGAACTAGAAGTTTCCAGAGCCCTGTTCTTTTTCCCCCTCCTGGATAGTCTTTTGGTAAAGCACTTTATTTAAAAGACTAAAAACATTATTCGGTTAAGCATTCTTTTTCTGTGTTCTAGAGAAATACATACTGGCTTAATTTAGGGGCTGGATCTAAACCCTTAAAATGCTTGAGGATCAGGATGTTTCTCCTTCTTTCTCTATTGGTTTCATTTCTAACAATAACCAGCAGACAACCTCCATGGTATAATGGAAAGATCATGGGTTACGGTGAGACAGAATGGGTACAAGTCCCATCTTCCCCCTCAAGCTTTGAAATCCTGGAAAAACAATCTCTGAGCCTTAATTTCTCCATCTTTAAAAAGGGGACATTCCTGTTTTGGCTTTGTTGTGCAACCCTGAAAACCCATGAAGTGTAAATTTGTTCAGATGGGGGAACAAATTGTATGTAAGATGGCCTACCGCCCAGTACGTATATCTCCAGAACAGCTCCGGTGTTCTCTGCTTGAACTCAAGGATAGATTTAAAATATTTTATTGTGAAATAGAACATATATACCAAAAAAAACAAAACAAAAAAAAAACAACGAAAAAAACCCCAACCTCTCATAAAACAAAAATGCACAGCAAAGAAAAAGAAAAAAATGGAGGGCAGTGATTTGTCACAAAGGAACACCTGTGAAATTAATTCTCAGGTGAAGTTTTAGGTCAGAGGTCAGCAAACATTTTCCACAAAAAGCCAGATTGTAAATATTTCACTTAGCTGATGGTCCCTTTAGCAACTACTTAATTCTGCTACCGTGCTGTGAAAGCAGCCATGGACAGTAGTAAACTAAATAAGCAGGTCTGACTTTGTTCCAATCACAACAGATTTTCAAAAGGGAGCCGGCAAGCCTAGCTAGGAGAGACTCTTTTAAAACAGGGCCAGGAGGCCATGGGGAGGAGGAATTTATGCATGTCCTGTCAGAGGCGCCCTGAACCTTTTGCCAGCTGCAAACCCTCAGCCTGGACTTAACTCCTCACCAAAACCCAGGAACCATTTGTATCCATCAAAAGGAGCCAACTCAATTTGACAAGTTTCAATCCCTCATTTGCAAATTACCCAACCAGTCCCAGCTAACGTGATTTCAACCCCTGTTTTGCCTGGAAGACCGGAATGAGAACTCATGACCTTTCACCTTTCTAACTCTGCCCCTCTTTGTCTCCTTCCAACGCAAGTCAGGTTCCTTTCTCCCTGACTCTGTGCCTCCTCAACTGTAATTCTAATTGCCTGGATAAATGCCTGTTTGCTTAAAATTTCAGTAAATTCTTTCTTGGTTGACAATTGTTGGCCTAGCCTGCGGGATCAGAACAACAGACACCTGCCCCCACAGGGCCCAGCAGCAGACGCTCCGATGGCGAATCTGACCCACGGTTCTCCAAGTGTTCCCACTGTGAGGAGCCTCGGGGTTCTGGCGGTGAGTTCTCCTGGATCCGAACCTCCTATCTCTTTTAGTTGAGGTTCAGATCAGACTTTATTTGGGCAAAATAACTGGTCCTGTCCTTGCTCTGTTGGAGGGGAGGAATTTGCCCTCTGGATTCAGGTCTGGAGAATTTGCCCTCTGGATTCAGGTTTAAGGGAATTTGCTGCCCAGGCGTCCGGATTCATGTTTAAGGATATTTACTGGTGGGTGCTCAACTTATTTTCAGGTGGCCAAGTTTTCTTTCAATCTAAAACCTTTCCAAATCATAGGGAAATATATCCTTTTGAATAGCCTTAAGTCATCAACCTCTTTTGGGAACGTCAGCAGGATCTATGTTTAAAAAAATATATGGGGGGGTGCCTGGGTGGCTCAGTTGGGTAAGCGTCCGACTTCGGCTGGGGTCATGATCTCATGGTTTGTGGGTTCGAGCCCCGCATTAGGCTCTGGACTGGCAGCTCAGAGCCTGGAGCCTGCTTTGGATTCTGTCTCCTTCTCTCTCTGCCCCTCCCCACGTGTGCTGTTTCTCTGTCTCAAAAATAAGTAAATAAATATATATTTACATTTATATATATATATATATATATATATATATATATATGTCTTCATATGTTTTTGTTCCATTAGACTCACATTACCAGGAATAATTTAAAACTTCATTGGTTGGGGCACCTGGTGGCTCAGTCAGTTGAGCATGGGACTCTCCGTTTCAGTTCAGGTCATGATCTCACGATCATGAGGTCATGTCCCTCATTGGGTTCCAAGATGAGCATAGAGCCTGCTTAAAACTCTCTCACTCCCGCTGCCCCTCCCCCACTCACACACTCAAGGAAGGAGGGAAGGAAGGAAGAAAACAAACCTCATTGGCTAAGTTGGGCCACTTTTGATATCCCAAAATTAGTTTACTTGCCTGCACAGTTGGGAGAGGAAAAAATATTATAAAACTGAACAAAATGAGTGGGAAGCTAATTTTAATTGGCATCTGGAGGCCTCCAAAAGAAATTCAACCCTTCACGTAGTTAACTCAAAACCTTCAAAAGCGACTTCCGATCTTTTTCTCGAGGCTTTCAAAATCAGAGAAATCGGCTTCACAAACTCCTCCTCCGCCTCTCCTGCCCCACCTGCCCTTCCTTCCCCTGAGCCTCTCAACCTTTTCCTGCTCCTTCTCTTCCCTTCCCCTGCAGTTTCTCCCCCTCCCCCTCTTCCTCTCTAGCTTTAGCAAAAGAGCACACTAAAAATTGAACTTAGCTTCTGGATTGTGAAATTTCTTTAAAATTTCTAAGGCAAGACCAAGAGAGTTTGGAGCAAGCCTCCCCAAAATGTGCCACTGTGGCATCTGAACTGTTTGGAGCAGCAGGCGTTTGAGACCCTGGGAGCTGAAAAGAAATAGCTATTGTCTTCCTGTTTGTCTTTTTCACTTGTCTGCCTGGGACACAGAGGTGGTTCTTCTTTCTTTTGGATATCTCCCCGAGTAACCCTGCACCTTGGGAAGCTGTCTTTCGCACCTTCCTACGAAAGGAAGGACCCTTCCTACCCCAAGGAATTGTTATTCCTTGGACCCACCCATCCTACCCCAAGGGATTGTTATTTAACACCGCCAAAAATATTTACTCTCTGTCCCAGCTGGAAACTGACAAGAAGTTTTTTGAAGTAGCTCCATAGTCAAAGTTGGCCCAACTGGAAGCTGATAATTCAGAGCCTGATGGCAATTTTTTAAGGCCTTCTCCCCTAATTAAAACTATGTAACCAGAGGGAAAGAAGTAAATTGAAGATATGAAACCATGATGTCATTTAAGTTCCAACCCAATTCTTTGAAGAATTGAGAGCAGCTTTCCTTATCTTACAATCTCAACAAAACTTGACTTGCTGCTCTAGAGACCATTCCGCCTTCACTGATTCCTTCACCAACCCCCAAACTTTCCATAGTTATCTCAAAAGGCTTGCAAATGATTGGCCTTAGGAAACCGAAGTCCTTCTTAGAGGAGCTTACATTCTTTCTGGGTCTCTTGAAGTTAAACGTTTTTCTCCTGTCTTTGAAATGTAAACACAGCCCACAATCACCTGAGCCTGAAGGGGAAAAAAGGGAGGGGGTGGGGAAGGCGTTTTTACAATACAAACTGTTTAAAGGGCTCCTGTTCCCAAACTCTAGCCTCCTAAAATTAATGCCAGAGACAAACGGTGAATAATGCAGCAAGGCATATTCTTATATAAACCTCTTAGTACACAAAATTTTGGGGCTTGGAGCCGACGGCCAAGAAAGAATTCTTGAGACGTCTTCAGTACAAAAAGGTGGCTTTATTAAAGCTCGGGGACAAGACCGACAGGCAGAAAGAGCTGCCCTGGGATTGTGAGGACCAGCTGAGGACCAACTTGGAGTTGGGGGGGGGGAGGGGGGAATAAAGACCAAGAGAAGTTTCCAAAAGGACTTTCATATGATGAAGAAGACTCCCACTGGAGGCCATAGCTGTTGTGGTTAAGGTTGTTTTTCCATCCATTTAATTAACATTAAAACAGTTGGGAGTTCCCGTAGGAAAGTACTACTCTGCCAGCCTCAAGTATTTGTCAAAGAGCTGCAGGCTCTAAGGAAACCTAATTTTATCTACATTTCCTTTTTGCCTTTGTTCCCCACATCACAAATGTACGTGAATTTCTGTTGGCTATAAATCTGGGGATGGAATTGTTGGCTCATAGGGTATGTATATGTTCAACTTTAAAATGTAATGATCACTCTTCCACCGCAGTTGTGTGAATTTACACTTTTTAAAAAAGTTTATTTATTTTCAGAGAGACACAGTGGGGGAGGGGCAGAGAGAGAGAGAGAGAGAGAGAGAGAGAGAGAGAGAATCGCAATCGGGCTCCTTGCTGTCAGCCCTCCCACACACACACACACACACGGGACTCGATCCCACAAACCGGGAGTTCATGACCTGAGCTGAAATCAAGAGTCAGACACTTAACCAACTGAGCCACTCCGGCACCAGGTGAATTTACACTTCTGCCAGTAATGTGTGCTGAGTTCCAACTGTTCCACATCCATTCCAGCACTTGGTAGGACCAGACTTAAAATATATTCATTCTGGGGGTGCCTGAGTGGCTCAGTCAGTTAAGTATCCAACTCTTGATTTCAGCTTAGGTCATGGCTTGATGGTCAGCTCAGGTCATGGAGTGGTGGTAGGGTCTCTAGCCAACAGCTGAGAAAGAATTCTAGGGATGTCTTTGGTGCAACAAGGTGATTTTATTAAAGCATGGTACAGGACCCGTGGGCAGAAAGAGCTGCACTGGGGTTGTGAAGAGTGAGAGGTTATATCCATGGAGTTGGGGGAGGTAAAGGCCAAAGGGAGGTTTCCAAAAGGACTTTCATATGCTAAAGAGGGCTCATAAGATACTGGAGGCCTTGTTATTGTACAACTAAGGCTGTTTTCCCTCTAGTAAGGTTTTAACATTAAGGCAAGACAGTTGGGAGTTTATTGGAGGAATGTTTTACTCTGCCTATCTCAAATATTTGTCAGTGGGCTGCAGGTTATAAAGAAATGTAATGTTATTTACACTTTCTTCTTGCCTTTGTTCCCCACATCACTATGGAGGGGAAGGTGGTGTTAGGGCTCCAGGTTATTGAGTGTATAGGTTTCTGGAGGTTAGGCTATTGAGACTGAGGACTGAGGCTGTTGAGATTGCCTTTTCTAGTAATTTATTAAGACATTTGTAAACTGATGGAGACTCATATCCTGCAGGATTGTGATCTCTATCAGTAACCATTGTTTTTTGTGTTTTTTTTTTTCCCCTTCCTTTGTTCTTGGGCACCCAGGAAGGCCTGAGGAATGTCACATATATCCCACCTTGGGGGGAGGGGGAGTGGGGTGTTGTTAGCCTGTGCTTTGCCCTCATCTTGCCTTATGCTCCCTCATCAGTCTCATGGTTATGGGATCGAGCCCCGCATCTCATTGGGCTCCACTGGACTCCATTGGGCTCCACTGAGCTCCGGGCTGAGCCAACTTGGGACTCTTTTTCTCTCTCCCTCTGCCCCTTCCCCCCTCTCAAAATAAATATTGTTTTTAAATGTATTCATTCTGTTGGAGTGTGGTGGTATCTCGTGTTTTTAATTTACATTCCTTGATTAGTAATGGGCTCCAACATCTTTTCATGTGTTTGCTGGTTATTTAGATAGCTTCATTTGTGGAGTGGCTACTCAAGTCTTCTGCCTGTTTTCCTATTTGGTTGTTTGACTTTTCCTTATCGATTTGCACAAATTCTTTTTGTATTCCTAGTATCAGCTCTTTGTCTATCATATGCAGAGCAAATATTTTCTCCTACCCTCGGCTGAATTTTTACCTTTCCAATGGAGTTATTGGATGAACAGACAAGTTCTGAATTTCAATGTAGTAAACTTCACTAATATTTTCCTGTATAGTTAGCACTTTTTTTATACCCTAAGAAATCTTTCCATACACCAAAGCTTATGAAGATCTTCTGCTAAGTTGCATTGTTCCAGAATACTGCCCATCTAATCTAAACCTAGGCTATGTTATTAATAATAGGCCATTAATATCTTATTTTTAGTATCAGCAGAATCTAGCAATGTTGCCTTTTTCATCCCTAGCTTTGGACATGTGCCATCTCTCTTTTCTTCTTGATATACTCAGCACATGTGTATCAGGTTATTAATCTTTTCCAAGGACCAACTTTGGGTTTTGTTGATGTTCTCCATGGTATTTTTTACTGTTGTTTCATTAATTTCTGCTCATATTTATCATTCACTTACTTTTGCTTTCTTTGCTATTCATGTGCTGTTCTTTGTCTAACTTCTTGATAAAGATACTTGATGTATTACTTTGTATTATCATAGTATAAAGATACCTTCTTTACCTACCTACACGCAAAACTTTCGGTATTTCATATCACTCAGTTCAAACAAATTCCTAATGTCCTTTGTGACTTCTTACTTGACGCATGGGCTATTTTAAAATGTATTTCTAATTTTTTTAACATATGGAGAATTTATCACTACTTTGTTATTGATTTCAGGTTCAATTGCATTACAGACAGAATTTGTGTGATATCAATTCATTGAAATATGTTGAGACTTTTTTTTATAACCCAGCATAACGTCAATTAAAATAAATATCCCATGTATACTTAAAAAGAAAAGCGTGTAGTCTTAATGTGTTGGGTGGAGTATTTTCAAAATGTTTATGAGGTTGTTTGCTAATTATACTGTTCAAACATTTATTTCTTTACCTGTTTTTTGTTTCTTTTGCCTTTCTTATTGAGAGCAGTGTGTTAAAATTTTCCAATGCAAGTGTGGATTTGTTAATCTTTATACATTTTGAGGGTTTGTAAAGTAAAATTAACATTTTTAATTGCTATATCTTAGAGTTGAATTAAATGTCTTATCATTCTGAAATGTCCCTCTTTCTCTTACATTGCTTTTTGTTTTGAAGTCTATTTTGCCTGATATTAATATAATTATGGAAGTTTTTTTGTTAGTGTTTAGATGATAAATCTTTTTCCATTCTTTTACTTCTACACTTTCTGTGTTTTAATATTTTTCTCTGTGCCAAGGTTTGAAATTGTCTAATGATCTCTCTTTTGCTGTGTTCAATTTGCTATTAAGCCCATGCATTAAGATTTAAATTTCAGATATTACAGTTTGGGTTCTAAAACGCCCTGTCTAGACATTCTATCTAGATCTGTGAGGAGACATTTTGAGACGGATGTAGTTTAAAGTGTTGGGGTCCGGAGCCGACGGCTAAGAAAGAATTCTTGAGACATCTTCGGTGCAAAAAGGTGGTTTTATTAAACCACAGGGACAGAACCCAGAAAGAGCTGCCCTGAGGTTGTGACAGGTGACTGATTATATACCTTTAAGTTGGGAGGGGGGTAGGGATAGCACACCTCTCTAAGGAATTTTGGAAACAAGGTTTCCAAGACCTTGAGGGGCCAACTGCTATTAGGAAAAGGTCATTTATTAATGTTTAGTAAAAACTCAGTCATGAGACCCTTCATATGTATATCAGTGGGCTAGTGCCCACTTGGAGGCTGATTGCCAACATATACCTTGGGGGGTAGAGATAAAAGAAGTTTTCAAAGGAATTTTTATATGGTAAAGTAGTCTTACAGGACCTTGAGGGGTTGGGCTAAGATTGCCTTTTGCCCTTAGCAAAGTGTCAACATTGAGGCATCTGAGCTCAGAGAAGAATGTCACTCTGCCTGTCTCAAGGACTTGTCTGTCAATGGGCTGTAAGTTGTAAGGAAATTTAATTTTTTTTCTTCTGCCTTTGTTCCCCCACGTCAGAAACCACCAAAACATCCTGCTCCTTATCAAACTTCTGTCTTTGATTTAATATCTGTTGATGATTTGTGCCTGATCCAACTGTACCTGAACGAATATGAGTTGAGAGTTTGCTCCTTGGTGAGTGACAGGTGGAGGCTGTGTTGTAATACAAAGGAAACTATTTGCAGCAAATAAGGAGATCATGGGAATAACTTGTAAAGCTGTGAACCCCCAGCAGGGGTGAGCAGGTTCCTTTTATATAGAGTTTAGGACAAATATTCAGAAGGGGGATCTTTCCCATTCCCTATAGAGGCGGTACAAGGTTATGCAGGTGTACTTTGTAAACATGCCTATATACGCATGCTAGGTTATGTTAATGAAGCTTGTGTTCCTCCAGACACCAAGACTGTGACATTATAATGAAGCAGAGGTAACTGTGAAATCAGGGGAGGGCTCTGAGAGTCACTATGAACTGGATGGAGTCTTGGACTCCTTATCTCAGGTGAGGAATACAGGGCCTTGCTGACTCTTAGGCTGGAGCTGTATCAGCTGACCCTGAGTCCAGGCTTCTGCAGAGACAGCTGGTGGATTTGTTAGTGTGGCCTGAAAAGAAACAGTAACTGATTGGGGAGCAACCTTTCTCTGAAAAACAGGCTTTAAACTTTCTGCTAGTTTCAACCTCATTAACCCTATGGGGCATGGTTTCAATCCTACAAAAACAACTCAGGAATGTATATTAGGTCAATCTTTACTTTTGAAATAGCTCTGGGAGTTTTACCATTGATTTACCTGTAATGCCCCCAATTTCGAATCCGAGAGACCACCAAGGAGCCGATACCGATGCAAACGCACGAGGGTTTATTTGCAAGCTCGAGCTTGGGCCCAAGTATACCCGACACAGCGGAGCAGGGACTTGGACCCCTAGGTTAAGAGGCGTAGCAGTTTCATGGGGGCCAGTGGCCAATGAGATTGTAACACACACAGAAAGTTGCATAGTCATGTCAGTCCACACGCAGGTGGCCGATTGAATTACAATTTACCCTATAGTAACTGTTTGAACCAGCCTATCACTCTGGTCAGAATTGGTACGCAAGTTTGGCGGGCAAAAGGCGGGGTTTACATTCTTTGGCGGTTAGGGGTTCCGCATTCCTATATGAGCCGGTTTCCAGTAAGGGTGTGCTCAGCAGCTTGACTAGGGTGGGGGAGTGTCTTAAGCAATAAGTAGGTCATGTGGGGGTTATACATGAGATGATGGGTATAGCACAAAATGGAGTTAGTTTTGCTCTGCTTGTCCAGGGGTAGGGGATTTTTGTTAAATTCCTTGGGTCCCACATTACCATCTCTGATATGGTTAGGCTGTTTCCTGGCCTGGTAGAGACTGTTGGTTTTTGCCTCCCCTTAAAATCCTTAACTATTGAGTTTTTTGCATTTCTTCGTAGTTCTGATCCTCCCAGGAAGTTCTGCAAGCAGTGTGCTAGGCCAAGTAGAGCCAGGAGGGCACAGATCAGGGAAAATAACTGGGGCCCTAAAATAATTTCTCTTTTGCCACAAAAACTTTGTCTCATCTTTCTTTCTCTGGGGACCCCTAACTCTTTCTGCTTTCACAAGCTGTCTACTCTGATGACTCTAAAATGATAACTTTTACCTCCATACTGTCGTACATTTTCCAGTTAGTATTCTATTATTAGACCTCTCGTCTCATCCATCTAGCCATCTAACGTGTATCTATGCATCTACTATGTGAACTCATGATCCCTGTTCAATGGGTTACAATCCATTAATGCCCTTATTTTTTTTGATACTTAAATTATCATCAATTTGGCCAGTGGGTCCCCTTTCATGGTGGTTTCTATATCTTTGTTGACATGTTCCCCTCATTTTTTTAAACACTGTTTTTAATTTTCTGGCACAAAGAGATGTTCCAGGTCTATCTTGTACTTTCTTGATGCGGCCTTGGAATTAGCTGTTTCTCAAAAGGTACCTGGTTTCCTCTTAGTGAGGAATGATATTTAGAAACCAGGACTTTGGCAGTAGGTATACTCGGTGCTATTGAAGTATTATTGCTTCTAGATCCTTTCAATATACAGAGCTGGGGAATATGCACATATAACACATTATGAGTTCCTATTAGTATTTACAATTCCAATCCAACCCTACAGAGTTCCTCCTCACTTTCCCTTCTTTAACACTGAGATTTCACTCTTCCACATTGTAAAGTCCTAGCTCCCAAAAACATCAACCTAGTTACGATTCATTTTCTACAATGTACTTAAAATAGCTTCAAAATAGTTTTACCCATACCGTTAAAAACATTTGTAGTTCCTTTATTCCCCTAGATGGAGGATATATAGTAGTCAGAGCTGTGCTCAAAAGTTATTTTGAAAGGGTGCCTGGGTGGCTCGGTCGGTTAAGCATCCGACTTCCGCCCAGGTCATGATCTTGTGGTTCATGGGTTCAAACCCCGCAGTCAGGCTCTGTGCTGACAGGTCAGAGCCTGGAGCCTGCTTTGGCTTCTGTGTCTCCCCGTCTCTCTGCTCCTCCCCCACTCATGCTCTGTCTCTCTCTCTGTCTCTCTCTCTGTCTCTCTCTCTGTCTCTCTCTCTCTCTCTCAAACATAAATAAACATTAAAAAAGAGTTATTTTGGATTACTTAATTCTTTTCCCTTTAATATGGTTATGTTATTAATTCAAAATACAATTGGGTTCACTTATTTCTGTTTGCATTCAGTTGTAGTTAATTTCCCCATCCCTGATGATTTAATTTTGCTCTTCTGAGTATGCAGAATGTTAACATGCTTCCAAAAGCCAAAAACAGGCAAAAAGGCATGTACAAAGAAATGACAGTCTTTCCCTTGCCCTATTGATCCCATTCCCCCTCATCTTTGTAAGTAATCAAATTTATTTCTGTCTCTTTTGGCAAAAGTAAGCAGATATACATATGTTTCATTATTTCCCCTTCTTTCTTACACAAAAGATGGCATGCTGTACATACTGTTTTGCAATTTGCTTTTTGTCACTCAACAATATGTCCTGGAAATTACTCCCTATCAGTTCATAGAGATAATCTTCATTCTTTTTTTACAGTTCAATGGTACTCCAATGTGTATATGTGCCATGTTTTTTTTAAACCAATCTCCTATATTTGAGCATTTAAGTACTTTGCAATATGTGCCATTATTTAAAAATGCAGCAGTGAAAAACCTTGTGCATATCGTTACAGTTCATATTGGTATTTTCAGGGTAAATTCCTAGAGATAGGATTGCTGGGTCTAAGACTTAGTGAATATGTAGTTGTGTTAGATATTTCCAAATACCCCTCCGTGGAGATTGTACCCATTTTCATCCCCACTAATACTGTGTGAGACTCCTCATTATCTTGCAACCTCACCAACTAGGTATATTTTCAAGCTTTTGAATGTTTACCAATCTGATGGATGAAATGTAATACCTTACTTTAGTTTAGACTTGCATTTCTCTTTTATTTTTATTTTTTTGGATTTTATTTAATTTTAATTTTAGAACATGAGCGCACATGAGCTGGGGAGGGGCAGAGAGAGGGGGAGAGAATCTTAAGCAGTGTCCATGCTCAGCATGGATCCATCCCTGGGCTCCATCTCATGACCCTGAGATCACGACCTGAGCCAAAATCAAAAGTTAGATGCTTAAGCCTGATTGAGCCACCCAGGTGCCCCTAAATTTGCATTTCTCTTATTTGTGAGTGAAGTTGAGCATATTTTCATAAATACCAGGGCCATCTTAATATATTCTTACAAATTGGTTGCTCATGGGTTTTGTCATTTTACTATCAGATCAGGGCTAGATCCTACAGCCCTGGGATCATGACCTAAGCCAAAATCAGGAGTTGATGTTCACCAACTGAGCCACCCAGGCTCCCCTCCTATTTGTAGTTTTTAGGAATTCTTGTAGTTTTAGGGATTCTTTTGGAGATTTTAGAGATCTTACCCACCCATCTGACCCAGTTAAAAAAAAATTCTCTATATATTAGGGATATCACCCCACATCTGTGATATATGTTGCAAATATTTTCTCCCAACTTGTCATTTGTCTTTTGACTTTTATGTCATTTTTTGCCATTATAAAGTGGGGTTTTTGAATTTTCTTTTTTTTTTTTTTTTTTTTTTTTTTTTTTTTTTTTTTTTTTGCACTCATACTTACTGATGTTTTCCTTTATTGCGTCTGGAGTTTGAGTCATAGCTTGAAAACCTTCCCTACACTCAGGCTATAGAGGACTTCACCCATGTTTTCTTTCACTACTTACAGTTTAATTTTGCATATTTAGATACCTGATCCATTTCAAGCTTATTCTCATATGGTGTAAAAGAAGAATATAACTTCCTTTGTTGACAAATGTCTCATTTTCCCACACGATTTACGAAAAAGTTATTCTTTGTCCCAGTGATTTGAGATGTTATATGCATGATTCCCATATGTACTTGGATCTGTTTCTTGAATTCGTGTTCCAGTTCAATAATCTTTTTGTCTATTCATGTGCCAATACCAGAGCATCTTGGTTATAGAGCATTCTTAGTATGTTTTAATAACTGGGAAGGCTAGTTATATCTCAGTTCTTGCTTTTCAGTATTTTCCCTAGTTATTCTTATATGTTCATTTTTCTGTGAACTTGAATATCAACTTGTCTACCTCCAGGGGCAAAAAACTTTCTTAGTATTTCATTTGGATCACAATGAATGTATAAATTAAATTAGAGACCAGTGACATCTTGATGGTGATCAGATTTCCTGACCAGAAACAAGGAGTGCCCTGTTTAGAGGATAACTGGACGGAGTTGGACCTGGGCATCCCTCCTTACTTCTCAGACTCTGAGGCTGTTGTCAGACGCATCAATTCTTGAATCACCAAAGTGTAATGTTAATTGATATTTTTTTACTCTCTTCCTAATCAATATAAGGATCTTAGCGCACTTTAATCCATTTTCTCACTTCTTTACTTTTAATTTTATGTATCTTTCAAACACATTTAATCCTTACAACAATATTATGAAGAAATCTCTCATCGTATTTTTTTTTTATAGTTGAGGAAACTGAAGCACAGAGAGATTAAGAGACTTGAACAAGGTCACTCAGCTAGTAAGCACAGAGCTGGGATTCAGACCCCAGCAGTCTGGTTCTAGAGTCCATGGTCTTTACCTCTGTATAACCCTGCCTTTTGTGATAAAGAGGAAGAAAAGAGCACCAGTTCTGGAAGTTCTGACTGAAATTCTTGACAGGCTCCAACATGGTTCAGCGACTATGAAATCCCCTAAAGGAGCATGAAGAAATGTGCTATTTTCGTGGGCACTCTGAGGTGCTCTGTTCTTGAACTCCATGTGTCGTCATTCTGTCTGTTACAATCAAGTTGTATTTGAATGTCGATTCAATTAGTAAATGTATAATTGCTGTTGCCATAAACCATACTTTGACATTTAATATGCCAAATATGATCATTTTTATGAGCAAACCAAGTTATCCATAATACATTTTTATGTTCTGCAGCTATCAAGATGGCTTTAGATTTACAGAGTGCTAAAAAAGTAACTGTGTCATAAATTTCAATTTTCCCTAAAATTGCCTTTTTTAAACAAAACAGGAAAAATGATATTCCTGTCAATGTCTCCCCTCTAGTAGGTCCAGAATTCCCGAAAAGTTGCAATTGTTTAAAGACTCTGAGGGTCGTTGTGCAGTTCTGAACAGTGACATTTACCAAAATGTATCTTCAGTTCTTTATTCTTCTGGGGGGCTTGCAGAGTTGTCTCTATATTCATGATTTTGGGAAAGACAGACTCATTAAATAGCTTAGAAGCTCAATGGTATGCAGTCTCAAAGCTCTACAGAGTGGTTGCTAGATGAAAGCCCTTGCTGGTGATGAGATGAGATTGTCCTGAAGGCAAAAGGTCTTCCGGTGGCCATAGTGGAGGTCTGAGGAAGGATGGGGTGGAGAAGGCAGCACATCCACACCCTGCAAAGCTCTTTCATCTATTGAGTCCAGGACTGTGGATGGTTATAGATTTCTCAGGTCTTAGAAGCCATCTCTCTCCCCATGGAGATACAAACTGGGTGAGAGAACCTCTCAGAAGTATCTCTGAGTGAGAGGCAGATGCAACCATATAGGGAAGGAGAGTACACACCATGCTTTTAAGGAGCAGGGAAAATAAAGAAAGCATTGGATTCAAGGGTGGCTATTGGCCAGGACTGTCACACCCAAAACACAGTGAATGGGTTTGGGGTTGTGGGCAGAAGGGGGTGTAAGTAAGCAATGACAAAATAGTAAGACAAGATCAGTGGAATAGAAACCTCAAATGACACCTAAGTATAGATGAGAATTTAGTTCACAATAAAGGTAGTTTTTCAAATGATGTGAGAAATATAATCTTTCTATTGAATGATACCAAACTGTTTGGTACAAAACATGAACCATTGGGCCAAAATGAAGTCAAGTCTTTACCTTATACCATATAGAAAAACAGGTATAAGAGAAATTAAAGATTTAAATGTGAATGGTTTTTATTTAAAAAAATAAAGTATATGAGCAGATTTATAAAACTTTATTTTCCCAAACCTACAGAAGTGAACAAAAAGAAGTAAGTAGCAAATATACATCAAGAGTGAAACTACAGAACGATCCCAATCTCACACCACAAATTAAAAAAAAAAAATCTCATCTTGAAACTGAGATTAAAAGTATTTAACTCCAGGAATTGACACAGAGTGCAAAACAGAGACATGGATACTAAAACGAAAATATTCCTGGGGCACCTGGGTGGCTCAGCTGGTTAAGCATCCCACTTTGGCTCAGAGTGTGATCTCACAGTTTGTGAGTTCAAGCCCTGCTTCAGGCTCTCTACTGTCAGAACAGAACTCGCTTCAGATCCTCTGTCTCCCTCTCTCTCTGCCCTTCCCCCACCCCCTCAAAAATAAACATTTTAAAGAAAAAGAAAACATTCTTTAATATCTATATAGAAATATCCACCTTTCCATACCTAATTTGGAGTAATGGAAATCGGGGCTAAAAGTGGCCAGAAGGGAATGCCATGGAATACCACACCTAGTGCTCCCTTTCTGGGATGCAGATAATTTCCTGAGCACAGGGTAGGAGAGAAACAAGAGAATGTACCTCTAAGGATAACTGACAAAAGGGAATCCAAAGCCAGAAACCTCTAGGATTTTACATAAACACGGCCAGCTCACCCCAACACAGACAGAACAAACTATGGACTGAAGAGCAGCCATGGGATGGAATCTGGCCCCAAATCAGCACAATTCTCCAGAGCAATTAATACAGGTAAGCCTTTAGGTCTCAGTAACTAAAGCAATCACAATCACAAAACAGAAGGTGACATTTATAATTCTTAAAATAAAATAAGTAAAAATCAGGGAAAGAAAACATATCATAAACTGGAACAAACACCACAGACCCTACCAACAAAATCTGGGGAGTGGGGAGGGGTGAGGAGAGTGCATACACTAATTTTCTTATCTTTCATGGAAGGTGGGGCTATCCGTAGCTATTTCTTCATCTATGGAGTTGATAATCAGAGACTAAAAGTGTGTTTAACTGTAGTATTTAAGTGCACTTGCAGACTTAATGAGCAGTAGAGCTGAAAACAGGCTGTATACATTTCAAGGCAACAAAACGGAAAATAGAAAAGAACAAACTGACAACAATAGCAAATGATAGAAAACTAGGAATTGGGAAGAATTTGCAAGGTAGAAAATAAAAATTAGATGACAGAAATAAAGCTAAACACATCCGTTATGACAATAAGTGTTAATGCAAAAATAATAATAATAAAATAACCTAAGGCATAAAAAGAATTCTCAGATTGGTCCAATAAGCAAAACCTAGTTATAACCATTCCGTATAGAAACAACACTTCTCACGCTAGGTATCTTTCATTTGCCCTCTGAACCCACTCTCTGCTATTCTCCATTGCTTTGTTAGCCCGGAGGCCAAGCAACACCACCGTATCACTACATTGCCTTGCTCTCTGGCTTCCAGTTGGGTTTGGTCCTAGGAAGTGGCAACAGGTCCTCTGACAGAGGGAGGAGAGTGGGGTCAGGGCATTTATTTCCCTGGTTCCCGCATGGAAACTTACTAATGGCTAGCTGCCTCCTACCACCAAAGGCACAGCTCCTGTCAGGCAGCCCCTTCTCTCTAGGTTCTGGTAACTGATGCAGAGATGGTAATGCATCATAAAGTCCCAGGGTACCACACCGTCCCTAGTGGTTTCTCCACATACCTTTTCACGCCTCTGCAAATGGTCCCTGTATAAAATTTACATCAAATTACCCAGTTTGAGCATGGTACTATCCTTCTAGGACCCTGACTGATACATACCCAAACAAATTTACTCATAAGCTGAAAGTAAAAGAATGGGGAAAAGAGTAGGAGGCAAATTTAAAGAAATCAGGGTTTGTCTTCCTCAAAAATGCTGAATGCAAAGAAAGCATTAAATGGGATTTAAAAAATCACATTATAGTTATGAAGGGTTAGATCCCCATTAACATAAAACTGCCTTGCAGCTATATACGGTAAACTACATAGAATTAAAATAAATGAAGCCAAACATTGCTGGAAAAGCAAAGAGAAAGAAGTCAGTGGGACTTTTTAATGCATCTTGGTTTTTAAAAATCAAGTTCAACATTAGTAGGAAAACTGGTAAAATCAGAACAAAGTCTGTAGTTGAGATAATAGAATTGTGCCAATGTTAATTTCTTAGTGTTTATAAACATACTGTAGTTATATTAACTAACATTAAGAGAAGCCAGGTGAAGGATATCTGGCACCAATATGTACTATGTTCACAAACTTTTCTGTAAATCTAAAATTATTCCAAAATAGTTTAGAAAAAGATCAAGGTAATAAAAGATAAAGATACAGAAAAGCTGAATGACATGATTAACAATATCAACCTAAGAACAAAAACTACTCTTTCTTTTCATGTGGCCATAAAATGCAAAAATTCTGTATATAGTATACAAGAAAAAACTGAAAAGTTATTTTTTTTTAAATGTTTATTTATTTTTGAGACAGAGAGAGACAGAGCATGAACAGGGGAGGGTCAGAGAGAGAGGGAGACACAGAATCGGAAACCGGCTCCAGGCTCTGAGCTGTCAGCACAGAGCCCGACACGGGGCTCAAACTCACGGACCGTGAGATCATGACCTGAGCTGAAGTCGGACGCTTAACTGACTGAGCCACCCAGGCGCCCCTGAAAAGTTCTTAAAAGTAAAAACATAAAATCATATTATCCACAATTCAAAACTAAAGTGGAAACAAAGCAAAATCTGTGACCGTTTTAAAATTTAAGTTTCTTTAAGTTTAAACAACTCCTAAGTTTAAGAAGAAATCAAAAGCATTTTCAATACTATTTTCCTTCCTTCCTTCCTCCAAACTTTATCCTGATTTTGTCCATACACCCCCCTCTTCTCCAGGCAGCCACCAGCTCTAGGTGGGGAGGGCTCTA
This sequence comes from Panthera tigris, assembly GCF_018350195.1. Classification (NCBI taxonomy): domain Eukaryota; kingdom Metazoa; phylum Chordata; class Mammalia; order Carnivora; family Felidae; genus Panthera; species Panthera tigris. The sequence goes on along the minus strand of NC_056669.1, from coordinate 67,071,211 downwards.
CTCCCACATCCAGGAGGTGAATCTTGATTGTCTCAGACAAATCAGTGGTCTCATTCCCACTGCTGGTGATTAGTTTAGGGCTGAACACATTAAACGTTCCTTGCAAATAGGGGCAGCTGAGTGGCTCAGTTAGTTGAGTGTCTGACTCTTGACTTTGGCTCGGTCATGATCTCATGGTTTGTGAGCTCAAGCCCTGCATCAGGCTCTCTGCTGTCAGCCCAGAGCCTGCCTGGGATCCTCTGTCCCCCATTCTCTCTCTGCCCCTCCCCCACTCTCTTTCTCTCAAAACTAAACATGAATGAATGAATGAATGAATGAATGAATGAATGAAAGAAAGAAAGTGGGATTTGAACCCAGGCCTGTCTGGCTCCAAAATCTACATATTTAAGCACACTGCCAAACCAGACTTTTCTCTTTTTTCTATCTGATGGTGCTAAGTGTTCCTTTCACAGTGGTTTCCACATTTCATCCTCACACCATGCCAGTGAAGCAAGAATGATCATTGCCATTTTCCAGATGAAGCTCAAAGAGGTGAATACTATTTTCAGAATATATGCTTAACTAATGATAGAACTGCAATGTGACCTTCCTTCTTTCTCCTCTAAAGCCCAGGCTTCTTCACGCAGCTTCTTGTGATGCTAACCATTGCTGTCCTGACTGTTAGGGCCACAAGGAAAACAACAAACTACCCCTAGATTCACCGTGAAACTTTTTCTATTCCTTTTTTCCTCACCCCTGGAAAATGAATTCATTACCACCTTCATTATCTTCAGGTGTTTTTTATTTTTAATCTTGATGATTTTTTTTCTTCTCCATTTTCTTATCAAGGGTTCATACACTGCCTATAATTATACCACTCAAGGTGACAGCCACTTTAGAAGTTCTCCACACATTAGCACACGACTTAGGAATTATCAGCAGCCCCAAGGAAAGCATAAATGCCAGCCAAAGCAATTGTTTAGATAGGGGACTTTCCCAGTAAGGAGACCAGCTCTCTTCTAGAAGATATCCAGTCCTTTTTGAAAGGCAACTCAAGTAAAGTGGTAAATGCCTTCTTTCTACCAAATAATGGAAAGTACAACCCTCTCAGTCTCTTTCCTCAGCTGAAGCAGTATGAGCTAGAACCAAGGGCTGAAGAGATCAGCGCTGTACCTGCAGAGAGAGAATATGTAACATATAAATTGTCAGTCAGAAAGTTAAACCCTCAGCATGAGGACTGACATCTCTAAAATGCGTGTTATATTATCAGCATCTCTTACAAATCCTTCTTGAAATTCCCTAATGTAGGCCCACTAGTCCCCCCTCAATTCCCATGAGTATCATAGACATTTCCTACCTAAGGGTCAAAGCCCAGTTCCTCCCTTGCTGACCACAAGGCAATTGTCAGAAATGATCTTATGTTATATTTGTTTACGAAAGGAAGCCTGTGATTTTCAAGGGCTAGAGAACGAGGATGTGGTGGTCAGCCAGCTTCTGGTTGCTAAGCACTTTCCTCCTTTCTTCTGGAGGAAACAGAAAGTCTTCCTTTAAATTCTGAGACTGCAGCTTTCCTTTGCACAATAAATTAAGCCCAGAAGAATATCCTGAGAAACTCTGTCGTGGGTTCTGCTTCTGGCAATGATTGTTTCCACCCAAGTCTCTCTCTCAAAACAGTTATACAATCTAAACAAAATATTGTGAAAATGTGTTTGAGCATAGGAAAGCTACTGAGGCTATACAAGAGAGTTTAGCCCAGCATTTGGGTTTCCCTACAGGCAAGGTACAGTTCCAAAAGCAAGAGCATTGATGGAAAGACTGAGAAACAGAGCAAGGTTTTCGGAAATCACAGAGCTAGCATGACAAAAAAAAAAAAAAAAAATAGAGTTCACACTCTTCTGAGAAGAAGTTTTCAGTTCCAGAATTTCCATTCAATTCTTTTCAATACTTTCTAGTTTTCTGCCAAATGTTCCTATCTAGATATTTAATCTTTAAAATGATTAATTAGTTAAAATCTGAGTGGGACAACTGTAATGTCAAGATCTTTAGTGAATATGATTTTTTTGTCTGTTTTTCTCCCCTTGTGTTTTTGAACAAACTTGATCTTCTCGCATGCCTGATTATTTTCTGTTGCATGCCGTACATTATGTATGACAAAATGTAGAGATCATTTGTGGCTCTGGTATTTTACTGCAGAGAGTACTTATTTTTGCTTCTGGCAGATCACCTTAATGAGAATAAGATATCATATGATTCAGAGTTGAGCTTCACATCTTGTGAGGACTCCTCTATTTCTGGTTAATCCTTTCTTCCAAAGATGGAAGGATTGTGGCCAACCCTGCAGGCCTTTGGTTTATAATCCTAGATAGAAGATTACAGAATGGATGAAAGTAAAAGGGTGGAAAAAGATACACCGTGAAAATATTAGTCAAAGAGAGACTGGGGTAGCTATACCTAAGTATATATTAAGTCAATAAACATTACTAGAAATAGAGATTTCATAATGATAGAAGAGTCTATCCAATAGGAAGCTGTAAGAATTCTATATGCATATGCATCAAATAACAGCCGCAAAATGTATTAAGCAAAGTAGGCCCAGCATATCTGTTGTCACAGAAGGAGTTAGTAGACTATTTCTGTTTAGATTGCCTTATATCACCAGTGCCTAATAAAATGCCTGGTGCATACTAGGTGTACCATATATGACTAAAAAGCCAGTATTGTGCACCAAGGTGTCTAATGTTATACTCATACCCACCTCTATGGAAATTCTAATAAAAATATTGATAGTGCCTAAAACATACACCACACACATACACGTAAATGTACACACACACACACACACACACACACACACACACACACCTGACCAGTATAGGATAGTGCCTACAGGCATGGTAGGCTTTGGACTCAGAAAGGCCTGGGTTCAAATCCCACCTCCTTTATTTATTAGCTGTGTGGCCTCGGGAGTAATAGTCTCTAATAGCCTTTATTTCTTTATCTGTAAACTGAGGAATCATAACTTCCTTGCATAATAATACTATGCAATATTATTACAATACTATATAATGCTATACAATAATACTTCCTTTTTTAAGTATGAAATAAAATAATATGTCAAAAGTGCCTAGTATAGGGGCGCCTGGGTGGCTCAGTCGGTTAAGCGTCTGACTTCAGCTCAGGTCATGATCTCACGATCCAGGAGTTCGAGCCCCGCGTCGGGCTCTGGGCTGATGGCTCAGAGCCTGGAGCCTGCTTCCGATTCTGTGTCTCCCTCTCTCTCTGCCCCTCCCCCGTTCATGCTCTGTCTCTCTCTGTCTCAAAAATAAATAAACGTTAACAAAAAATTAAAAAAAAAAGTGCCTAGTATAGTGTCAGGCACTAAGGAAACACTCAATTAGTGATGGCAATTAATATTAATAATTATATATAAGAAATTTTGAAAATTATTCCAGAATAGCAGTCAAAAATCACCCCCCCCACCAAAAATTAGAACCAAAAATGCCACTGAAAACTATTTTACCTAATTATAAAAATTGTCCCTGAGAATATTACTGTTATGGACACACTTTAAGATGGTCCTGATCATTGCCTCCTATTCACATTTGCACAATTTTCTTCCCCTTGAAAGGTGGAAACTGTGACTTGCTTCTAACCAACAGAATGTAGCAGAGATGAGATGTACCTAATTCTGTTTACATGTTTACATAGCAGCCATCTTGCTGGAGTCTCTGTGTCCATTGCTGGCTTTGGAGAAGCAGGCTGCTGTGAATCCAGCAATCACAAGGAAATAAATTCTGCCAAAACCCTGAGGGAGCTTAGAAATGGTTCCCTCCCTTGTCAAAGCTCTGATGAAAACCTAGCCCTAGATGACATCTTGGTTGCAATGTTGTGAGATCCTAGGGGAAAGGCTCAGCTAAGTTGTGCCTGAACGCTTCACACACAGAAAACTGTGAGATAATGTGTGTGTGTGTGTGTGTGTGTGTGTGTGTGTGTAAGAGCTTTATTGAGATATAATTCACATACTATAAAATTTGCCCATTTAAGGTGAACAATTCCATGGTTTTTATTTTTTTAAGTTTATTTATTTATTTTGATATAAAGAGAGAACACAAACAGGGGAGGAGCTGAGGAAGAGAGAGAGAGAGAGAGAGAGAGAGAGAGAGGGAATCCCAAGCTGGTTCCACAGTGTCAGCACAGAGCCCTACACAGGGCTCGAACTCACCAACTGCTAGATCATGACCTGAGCTGAAATCAAGAGTCAGACGCTTAACCGACTGAGCCACCCAGCTGCCCCTCCATGGGTTTTAGTGTGGTCACAGATTTGTGCCCTTTTAGAATATTTTTATAACCCCAGAAAGAAACTCCATACCCATTAGCACTTGCTTCCTGTTCCTCCCAACCCCTATCTCTTGGTGACCACTAATCTCTCTGTCTCTATGAATTTGCCTGTTCTGACATTTCATATAAATGGAATAATATGGCCGTTTGTGTCTGGCTTCTTTGACTTACAATGTTTTCAAGGTTTATCCATGTTGTACCCCGTATCAGTACTTCATTCCTTTTTATGGCTGAATAATGTCGAATTGCACAGATATACCAGTTTATTTATTCACTCATCAGTTGATGCACATTTGAATTGCTTTCACTTCTTTGCTATTACGAGGAATGCTGCTATGAACATTTGTGCACAAGTTTTTGTGGACATATCTTTTCATTGCTTTTGATGTAAACCTAAGAGTGGCATTTCTGGGTTGTATAACACTATGTTTCTTCACCTTTTGAAGAACTGACAGACTATTCTATAAAGTGGCTGCACCTTTCAATATTCCCACCAGAGTGTGTGAGGGTTCTGTCTCCTCCTCAACATTGGTTATGAACTATCTTTTTTATTACAGCCATCCTCGGCAGTGGGGGGAGTGAAGTACTATCCAGTCTTGTTTTGACTTGCATTCTCCTGATGACTGATGATGTAAAGAATTTTTTCACATGCTTATTGGCTATTTATGTATCTCCTTTAGAAAAATGTCTATTCAAATCCCTTGTCCGTTTTTTAATCAGGTGTTTGTGTTATTGAGTTGTAAGAGGTCTTTATTCTAGATACAAATCTCTTGTCAGATATATGATCTACAAATATTTTACCCCATTTTGTGGGTTGTCTCCTACTTTATTGATGGTGTCTTTGAAGCAGAGAAGTTTTTAATTTTGGTGAAGCCCAGTTTATTTCTTTTTTCTTTTGTTGCCTGTCCTTTCTAAGAATCCATGGCCTAATCCATGGTCATGAAACATTGGGGTGAATGTTTTCTTCTAAGAGTTTATAGTTCTTACATTTAGGTCTTTGATCCATTATGAGGTAGAGCCCCAACCTAATTTTTTTTTTTTTTTTTTTTTTTTTTTGCATCTGGATATCTGGTTGTCCCAACACCATTTGGTTACAAGACTGTTCTCTCCCCCATTGAATTGTTTTGACACCCCTGTCAAAAATCTGTTGATCATAACTGTCATGACATAGGTAGACGAACTCCATCTTGAATTCATTCTGCCTCGAACACTTCTTCCTCCTTTGTTATTCTACATGAGACCTGTTTGTGCATTATAAGCCCATTGGGGAATTAGTTGACTTTTAGTGGGAGCACGGAACTAAGATACAGAACACCTTGCACAAGGTAAACTAATCAGCATATCCTGCATGTCGGCTGAAGACATCTGACTGATTGCTATAGCCTGTTACTTATCCACACACCGTCCCCCACCTTCCCATTTCTCACCCATTACAAACACCTGCCTGCGCTGAGATGTCAGGATGATTTTGGGGGGACATTAGTCCACCATCTTCATGGTTAGCCTGCTGCCTCAAAGTCACTTTCCTTTGCCCCCACACCTTATCTCTCGACTTTTTGGCCTGTCATGCAGTGAACAGATCGGACATGGGTTTGATTACAACAGGGGTCATTTCTGGACTCCCAGTTTTATTCCGTTGATCTATATGTCTATCTTTATGCCAATACTATGCTATATCTTTGTAGTAAGTTTTGAAATTGGGAAATGTGAGTCCTACAACTTCATTCCTTTTTAAGATTGTTTTCGATATCCATGGCTCCTTAAATTTCCATAATCATTTTAGGATCAGCCTGGCAGTTTCTGCAAAGAAGAAAGTTAGGATTATAGGGATTGTATGGAATCAGTAGACCAATTTTGGAATATTGCCATTTTAACGGTATTAAGTATTCTGATCCACATTGCTCAGAGAGGTTAAGTATCCTACCCATAGCAAGGTAACTCTTCATACGTGGTAGAAGTGAGCCAGCTCTCCCCACTGACTTCTGCTCTGGTCGAATGCTAAGGATTCTGACATATCCCAGCACCATCCCCAAGAGCCAAACAAAGACACTGCCATCTGAGCAGTTGCCCACAGTGCCATTTGAAAAGTGAAGCTCGGGGCGCCTGGGTGGCGCAGTCGGTTAAGCGTCCGACTTCAGCCAGGTCACGATCTCACGGTCCGTGAGTTCGAGCCCCGCGTCAGGCTCTGGGCTGATGGCTCGGAGCCTGGAGCCTGTTTCCGATTCTGTGTCTCCCTCTCTCTCTGCCCCTCCCCCGTTCATGCTCTGTCTCTCTCTGTCCCAAAAATAAATAAAAAACGTTGAAAAAAATTTAAAAAAAAAAAGAAAAGTGAAGCTCAACTTCTCCAGAAATGTAACAAAGTACCAAAAAAAAAAAAAAATTATTGAAAGACCTCTCAAAGAGAGTCCTTCAATGAACAACTTGGCATGAAAGGTAGAACTCCCCATGAACATTTCCAGTAATCTTTAGAGGTGAAAGCAAACCTACTTTCTAGGGAGGATGGGCCTGTAACTACAGTCTTGTTTTGCTGAGAATGTGATAAAAGTTTGGGCCAGAGCTGAATTGCTGGAGACAACAAAGGAAAAACTGCACCTGGCCCAGCACTTTCCAACTCTGCTTTCCCTCAAGGCTGCACTCAGCTTCTCCTCTAAGTAAATGTTGAACAAATATTTAAAGAATATTTCATTGAAGAGGTATCAAATTATCGGCCTGCCTGTGGTGCCCACGTGTCCTAGTTTAGCCCTGCCTCCCCCATTAAGATGTGGCAAAGCCAAGGGCTCTTTAGCCAATCTCAGTAATTAGCACAAGTTAAGCTTTTCGCTGTGTCCACAAACCGTATGGATTGCGGTGTTTCTGCTTAGCTGATCAGAAAATTGTAACACTTTGGCTTCAGTGTTTTCATCAGCTTATAGCTAAGCATTCATTAATTATGCAAAACAGGCTTCAAGGGAACGATTCTATTGAGTTAATTAATATCAAGTGTTTCTAGCCAATTAGCAGCCTTCTCTCTTATTGCAGGGAGGCTGCTGTGGGACATGCCAGGCAGAGCAGGCTCCCCTCACACTCCTCTGCTCTACTCCTCTCTTCTGTTTTGGGAGCATTCCTGATTGGAAGGCCGCAGGCAAGGACTTCCTCTCCACCCCTAGACCTCTCTTCATCCTGGACCATTCCAATGTCCGTTTCGACACTGTGCTACAAAGTGTGGTCTGTGGACCAGGAGGATCAGCATCATTGGGGATGTTTATTGAGATGAAGAACTCTGGCCCAACCCAGACTTCTTGAATCAGAATCTGCATTTTAACAAAATCCCTTAGTAAGCTATAGGCATCATCTTAAAATTTGAGAATCACTGATACAGAAGACCCATATAAGACCCTGACCCTCACAATTCCTGGCCCCCTTTTTTTAATGTTTATTTATTTATTTAGAGAGAGAGAGGGAGAGAAAGAGTGCGCACACATGTGGGAGAGACAGAGAAAGGGAGAGAGAGAGAATCCCAAGCTGTGAGCGCAGAACCTGACCTGGGGCCCAAACTCACAAACTACGAGATGATGACCTGAACCCAAATCAAGAGTTGGACACTCAACCAAATGAGACATGTAGGGCACCCTTTTTAATCCAGAAACCTCCTGGTCACTTACATTAGCCACTACAGACATCCATGAGCACATCTGGAAACTTGAATTCGTCCATCTCTCTAATCTTTCCATCCTGTCCTGCTCCCTGACCATTTTCAAATACCAACATGTAAATCTCTCATTCTCTTATGCCCGGTGCATATCTAATGGAGACCAGCCATGATTGCCCATCCATCTGTCCTCTTGTAGAGTCCTCTCTTTTTCCTTAATCAACAGCACCTTAATCTTTCGGTCTTCATTGTGCTCAGCTCTCCTGCCCTGCATAGATCCTATGACATATGGTTTTTTCTTAATTTTTTTTAATGTTTATTTATTTTTGACAGAGAGACAGAGCATGAGCAGGGGAAGGGCAGAGAGAGAGGGAGACACAGCATCCGAAACAGGCTCTAGGCTCTGAGCTGTCAGCACAGAGCCCGACACAGGGCTCGGGCCTGCAAAACATGAGATCAGGACCTGAGTCGAAGTCGGACGCCCAACCAACTGAGCCACCCAGGCACCCCGATCCTATGACATATGTTAAGGCTTCTGGGCTGCTGAGAAATCTTCTACACACCCCCAGCATCTTTTTCCCCAATTCCAGCCACTGTTCCAAACTGCTCCTCATCTTTCCAAGCTCCTCATCTCATCAGGTAACTCCCCTCTTACCCTACGGAGGAAGCCAAGCCATGCAGACAACTCCCTTTCTGGTCCCTTTCAAACTTACCTGCCTCTGAATGTATCTCATTCTTCTTCCCCCACTTCCACAATGAAAGAGTGTCCCTCCTTCTGTCTAAAGTTAGACTTGCAACCCAGGTCTGCACACCCTTCCCAGGTAGGGCAGGTCCCTGTAGGAGTGTGGTCCCATCGATCACACCTTCTCTTCCCCCTAACTTCAACCTTTCCTCTCCATGGGTTCCTGCCCCACAAATTATAAATGTGCACAAGTCTCTTCCTTTTTTGAAAGGAGTGCCTGTCGTAGCCTTGTAGACTTCCTGAGGTAACCTCCTTTCCTTAGCCCTCACTTAACAGGCAGGCTTTTTCAATTCCCGTTCGCTCCTCAGCTTTGAACAATTCCCCCGAGGCCATCAGTGACTGATTGTCAGATCCAGCACGCCTCACCTTGTCTGGCCTCTCTGTGGCATTTGTAGAGCTGGCATGTCCTCCTTCCTAAAGCTCTTTTTCCTATTTGATGGAGTGGCACCAGTCCCTCTGCCCAACCCTTTGATCACTCTATCACCATTTCACTGGCTCTGATTGGTCCTCTTTCCCTGAAATGTCTCTGTTCACCACATTCTTTTTTTTTTTTTTTTTTTTTTTTTTTTTTTTTTTGCCTTCTGCTTTACACACTTCTTTCCTAAAGGACCTCATTCAAACTTGGGCTTCAATTTCCAGTATGAAGATAAACCCAAATCTATTTCTCCAGGCCAGATCTTTTTGCCTTTCTTCAGAATTCTATATTCAACTCCTTACTGAAGGACCTTTCAATACAGATGACCCAGAGACACCAAAAGCTTGTGTCCCACCTCCATCTTTCCTGGTCTCACTTCTGAGCCTTTTCCAATCTCAAAGAATGAGACTGCCATCCATCCTGAGGCAAAGAGAGAAACTTGGAAGTCAGTTCTGTCCATTTTCTCCTTCTTTCTCTTCTTGCTGGCTGCTCACTCCTCACACTTCTCCCCACCTCATCTCCCAGTCTCTTGGATCTGTCAACTTCTCTCCGTCTCCAATGCTGTTGTCTTCATTCAGACCCTTGTCCCTTCTCCTCTGATCACTAAAATATCCACATAAATCTCTCTGCCAATCTCTCTGCCATCAATTGCTCTCCAATTCATTCCACATTATTGCCAGAGTGAGCTTTCAAAAATATAAATCCAATAATGATTCCAGCCCTACTGTTCGACATTCTTCAATGGCTCCCCAGAGTTTTCAGAACAAAGTTTAAACTCTGCCTTCATAGATTCTGACCACCTTTCTTGCTCTGCATCCCCCGCCACTCTCTGTGCTTTCCTACCACAGCCCCTGCACAGAATTCATCAGGTTCTATCAATCTATTGGAAGTCCCTCAGATGTAGCTTGCTATTTCCTGTCCCCAGTAATTCTGTTCTTTTTACCTAGAATGTCTTTCACATCTTTTTTCTGGTTAACTGCTACTCATCCTAAATAACTCAATTCTAGTATTATCTCCTCTGAGAAGATTTTTGGACTATCTTTCCAGCAATATGACTTGGATGCCTTTTACATGTGCTATTAGCGGTGATATTTTAAATAACTGTCAGTTCTGTCCATGTGTCTCTACTAAGTATCTTATCTGCTTAACTTTACTCAATCCTCATAATCATGCTATGATTCAGAATTATTATCTCTATTTTACAATGAGGAAGCTGAGGTTCGAAGAGGATAAGTAACTTGACTGAGGTCATACTGTAAAGGCAGATTTCAAACCAAGGTCCATGTGATTTCCCAACCACTATGCTATATGCTACCATTCCCCACAGAGCATTTTGCTTGCTTTTACCAAAATATTTATCAAAGTGTCCCTTAGCCTCTGGTCACGTTTGTCTCTACCTGCCCCTGTTAGAAAAGACAATGAGGTCTTTGAAGTCAGGTACTATGCCTTTCTTATTTGTGTACTCCTCATGCAGACTACAGGGCCCTACATGTTAATGATTCAATGAACATGAGTGTATTGGCCTGCTTGGGCTGCCTTAACAAAATACTATGTACTGGGTGGCTTAAATAACAGAAATTTATTTTCACACAGTTCTGGATGCTGGAAAGTCTAAGATCTGGCAGGGTTTGGTTTGTGGGGAAGATTGTCTTCCTGACTTCTAAACACCTACTTTTTTACTGTGTCCTTACATGATGGAGTGACTGAGCTCTCTGGTGTCTTTCTCTTATGAGAGAATCAGTTCTATCAGATCAGGGCTCCACTCTATGACTTCATTTACCCTTAATCCCCTCCTTAAAAGCCCTGTCTCCAGTACAGTCAGATTGGGGGGTGGAGAGTTAAGACTTTAACCTATGGATTTTCAGGGGACACAGTTTAGTCCATAGCAATGGGCTACGCCCCTCCCTCCATTGTTTTAGTACTATTTGGCATAAATCCTGCCAACAGTGAAGACTGAGTGGCTTAGGTCTTCAGAGCTATTGGAAGTCCCTGGGATGATCCCAAGAAAACATTGCAGAGGAGGGATCTTGAAGGATGCATTGACTATATGTAGGTTGAGAGGATGTAGAGAGAATTTCTGATTGGAGGAAGAAGAAGTGGGGGTAAGGTGGGACAATGTGGTCAAAGTCACAGAGTATTCAGGAGATAAGTGGCTGGGAGAGGAGGCTTGGACACCAGGTCATGGGCCTTGAAGGCTCTGCCCAGAAGCACGGATTTGACACAGGCCAAAGACTGCATAACCTTTCATCTCTCCAACATTTGAATGCTTGGTTGGGGTTCTTGACACTAAGTCAGAAAAATTCTGAGGCTGCATCTGAACTTATCAGAAGAAGGTTGTGATGGATTAGTGATGTCTGCCCTGGCTCTGAGGACAGAGGAAAAAGAGTGGCAGAAGGACGGTTGTGGATTTGCTACCTCTGCTAGAGAAGTTGCCCTCCTGGTTACTTGTAGAACTCAAGTAGACTCACAGAGACCTGAAAAAATATCTCCTCCCATCATCACACAGTGTCCACTATGTGCTTCTAGGGTGTCATTTCTCAGTGCCCCAGGGGACCCAGGACAGTGTGGGGTGCCATGCAGGGTTGGAGAGAATGGCAGGTTCCCGCATCTGTGCTTGGCTTTTTCCTGGGACTCCAAAGTGTTTCTGCTTGTGCCTACAGCTCTCCAAAGTGTCTCATAAAAGTTGGTTAGTTCTTTTAGCTTCTGATCCTCACCTTCCTAACCTTAGGGACTCAGGCACCATTCGAAGGGTCAGGCAGCGAACAAAGGTTATGTCATCTGTGGTCCTTTTCTCCATTCTTTCCTGCAGCCCCTGACCACAGCCAAACTTCTCATGACTTCCTCCGTGTATACATGATACATTATACATTAATGAGACAAGTAGATCTATTGAGAAGATGGGTGTTGACCATATCCGGAGCCCCTGATCCTCCATCAAAATGCCTTATTCCAGGGAGAATTAAACTAGAAAATACAGAAACACTCTGCAAATTTCTCCCCTGACTCTCGCACCACTGGTGGCACTGGGAGCGTGTTAATAGATCACTCTGCAAATGCACTGTGCTAAGCACTACGCATACACTATCTTGTTTAATCCACATATTAAGTCTCGAGGAGGAAGGTAAATGTTGTGTGTGTGCTTTGGATTGTGATGCTTCTGCCAGTAGTCTTAGTGTTTATTTCCCTGCTGTCCTTCCTTAGTAGACTCTTTAAAACCAAAGATGGAATTTATATCTATATCTGAGCCAAGCATTCAAGGCAAACAGCTAACCCCCCCAACCCTACTTCTGAATCCAAAACTAAAAGGAAGATGTTACTAAGAAGTAGTGATAATAGCCAGCATTTATTGCACCCTTATCTGTGATTTAAGAGTTTTACATATATTTACTCTTCACGACAGCCTGAGGAGGTAGATGCTACTTAAGATTAGGAAAGTAGGGCTGAGAGTGGTTAAATCACTTGCCCAAGGTCAAACAGCTGGTGGTGTTGGAGCCACAATTCAAATGCAGGCAGTTGGGCACCAGCACATAGACTCTAAGCCACTAGGCCATGCTACCTCCTCCAAAGTGAGGCTCCAGGAAACCAGGTCACTTCTGGTTGGTCAGACCTCCCATGCGAGGTAAACACTCTTCTTGTGAGCGGAGAGCAGTTCAAGGTTTTGTTCTAACACTGAAGGCCTTCCTGGGCACAGCTCACCCCCTCTGCATGCAGATGGAGGCTGTTGCCATGCTTAGCCAAGTGCACCTGCTGGTAATAAATACCGTGAAAAAACAATTTGAAATATAACTGCCCTGACACTGGGAGGGCAGGGGAGGAGTCAAGGCATTATCATGGGAAATCTGTCCCATGATAGATTTCTGTCCCAAAAATTTCTCATATTTTTGCTGTCAAAGTGAGTCAACCAGAGCCTCCCTGAGAATAAAATGAAGAGGCCTGAAGCAAAGACTGAGTGTTCTTGTCAGAGCCCATTAAGGTGACCAGTTCAGGCAGAAGGTGGTGGTGTTAATGCACAATTTTCCCATGGTTGGTTTGGAGATTCCCCCTCTCTGTCTCTTTCTCTCTAGTATGCATGTACACACACTCATGCATGCACACACACACATACACACACACACACACACACACACCCCTCAGAGCATGAGGGATTTGGTTGGCCTCAAGGTCCAACCTAAAGTAACTGGAATAGCATCTCTTGCCAGGTGTTCTGTCAACACTCATGTTGAGGAAGGTTAATAGGCTTGGGCCTAACATATGGCTCTATGCTCTGATCATTTTGGGAATGCTGGATTTAGCAAAGTTAGCTATTTCCCACAGGATTCCTCAGGGCCCTGAATACATTTGTGTAGGCTATGAATCTCCAAAAAGAGGACAGAGTATGCAGATTTGACCAAATTTCTTTGCCCACTAGTATTATAGGGAACACACTGTGGGAACTGTTTTCTACAGCAGAAACTCTGGTCTTCCCCTCCTTTCAAAGCTCCAGATGCTAGACCTCTGCCTGTGAACCATGCCCAATCCACTTCTGCAGCCAACCTGAGCAGCACAGGAAGACTTCAGTGACCTCAACTTCCCCAACAAAGGTCCTCGAGAAGATCATGAGGGCAAAGCAGCAGCACCCTGACTCCCAGGCACCTGCTGACCATAACACGCTCTTTCTCTTCCTCTGAACTTCCCCTTCACCACAGGTGGGCTCAGTCCTTACATCCGGGCTCTTATCCAGTTTCTTTGCCTAGCACTTGATTTCTATGCTGGACTTGAACTCTGTCCTCAACCTTATCCCACTTGGTGGGACCCTGACCCTTGCTTCTCTCACTACTCCCTCCCCAGGGGCTGTTCTCTACATCCAGATGTTCTGCTTCTTCCTGGGAGCCTCCTATAGCTGGAATGTTTCCTGAGAATAGCATTGCCCCTCTACTCTCATGACCTCTACCACTTGGGTGACCACTACCTTGCCCAACAACTTGCCCAGCCCCATGTCCCTGGCATGGATGTCTGTTGTATATATACAAGCATGGAAAACCTTTGGCCTTTGGGCAATAGAATATCCACCAGACTCACAGCCAGGCCATGTTCCAGTTCTCAAACCCACCAGTGCTATCTACCTGTCAGCCTCCTTTGGTCTCTGTTGATGAGGTCTTGGTATGCTCAGTAGCTAGGCCCCTCCAAAGTTAGGAATAGGAGCTTGGCATTTCTTAGACAATGTCCCCATCCAACCACAGGTCAACAAGACACAAAGCTAGGGTTCAGAGCTCAAGACCAAGACACAAGTGGTGAGAAGTGTTGGGGCTTCCCTTGTACATGGTGCTGGCTGAATGATGTGGAGGGCATTCTCATGGTTTCGATTTTTCTGGGAAAAAGAGGACAGTTATAGTAGATCAATGATTCCAGGCATTTGGATATCATGGGCTATTACAGTTTCAAAAATACTCTTTTAGAGACTTTATAATGTTGGCAACCAAATAAGAGACAATAAAAAATAACAATAATCTGTATCGAGAGGCTGTAACAAGAGACTGTTTTTTAATACCAAAAAAGTAAAGAATATAATCTCAGCATTTGAAAATTGAGTTCTATGGAAAATTTCTACACTTTCTCTGTTTCACCAGAGACCAGTAGAAATTGACCATGGATCAGCCCTAGCCTAGGGCCTGGGATTTTTGGGCCCCTGTCCAAGATGCTCTCTGAAATCTCCTTAGATCTTCTCATCCTTACTGCCTGGCAGTCACACATACCTGACAGCTCAGATTACAGGGTGGCACTTCCTTTTATGAAAACAAATCTGTCTTTCTGCACTCATACACCTCAGTCTTGGTTCTGCCTTGACCTGGAATGGGTTGACTGCCTGATTTCTAAGGCATCTCTTCGTGTATTTGAAGCCTGTACCAAAAACCTTCCATCAGCTCCCCTCTTGGTCCCTTGCCCCAGCTCAGGACTGGAGGGTGAGGAAGGCTTCCCAGAGAGGAAGGGAACAGCCCAAGCACTAGGGATGCCTCTATCAGCCCACCTTCCCTCTTCCCAGGCCTGCCTTCAACAGAACAGGAGCAGGAAGATGCCAGGCAGAAGTAAAGAGGCCGAGAGAGGTGGGACAACTGAGCAGCAGGAGCCCAAGCCTCATGCGACAGGAGAAAGCTTTGGCAGGAGTCCAGAGACATCATGGGATGGGCCTCTCCCAGAATGCATGGCTCTGTCACCTCCAAACCAGAGCAGTTCCAGGGCTGTCCTTGCAGCATGGGAGGAGACCTTACTGCAAGACCTTCTCTCAGAAGAGAGAAGTATGCCTCTACCACTCATTTGTGGATCATTGTCCCAGGACACAGCTGTCTATGGGCCACACACTAGCAGCCCTAGCTGGACATGACACATCAGGGCAGAGTTCTACCTCTCCATTCTGTGAGTCAGAGCAGCTTGGAACCTGCAGGAAGACCATGGCCTCAGCAACAACCCAGGGAAAAGGAAGTGACACTCCTCGTGAGGCCCCAAGGCATTCATGAGGCTCATTCCCATGTATCAAATGTTGAGCTTAAAATTCTTCAGTGTCTCCCATTCTTTAGATAAACAGCCATATTAAAAAAATTTTTTTTAAATGTTTGTTCATTTTTGAGAGAGAGAGTGAGCAGGGGAGGAGCAGAGAGAGGGAGACACAGAATCCGAAGCAGGCTCCAGGCTCTGAGCTGTCAGACACCCAGCTGAGCTGTCAGAGCCACCCAGGCACCCCTAAAAAGCCATATTTTTAAACTTGGACTACCAGGCTCTTCCCGACTCACGAAGACCAACCACACTATCTTTCAGTTCAAATGTACCCTGCCTTCAGGCATGGACTGGCCCCTTCCTGTGAACCCTTCTCGTGACATGACCCCTTTTATCTCCCTAACCCTTGCTCATCCTTCAACTCTCAGCTAACCAGCCCCCTCTTAGGGAGGCTTTTCTTGACCCCCTGGTCTGGAGTTGTGATGATACAGTGGCCACTAGCCACCTGTGGCTACCGAGCCTTCGAAAAATGGCTAGTCCAAATTGAGATGTGGCATAAGTGTGAAATACATGCCAAATTTTTGAAAACTTGGTACAAAAACAGGAATGTAAAATATCTTATTGATAATTTTTAATACTGATTACATGTTTAAATCATATTTTAGATATATTGGGTTAAGGAAAATATTATAGTATAATTTCACTTTTTTTTTTTTTACCTTTGCTAATGTGGCTACCAGGAAATTTAAAAGTTATGTACGTGGCTTGTATTTGTGTCTCACATTATATTTATATTGGATAGTGCTGGTCCATAGCATAACGCCCTGGTATATGTTTGGATAGAGCCTTATATGTTTTCTTCCTGACCATTATTTCACCTTATAATTATGCATTCCTCCTGGAATATAAACTCCATGAGGACAGAGACTGTGTTCATGTTGTAGTCTTTGTGACCTTGGGCAACTCTGGTCACGGCTCTGAGATAAATGGAGATGAATAGGTCTATTTTGAAAGTATTGCTTGGGGAAATAAGAGGATGTATTGTAGCACCTAATATAGAGCCTGGCACATAGTGGGTACTTGATAAATGGTTGCTGTTATTATCGTTGTTATTAAAAATAAATGAGCAAAAAGCCTTGGCAACAGGCCATCTAATGGTAGCATACTTCAATCACTTGCCAAATGTATTTCTGTGCTGTATTAGTGATTAGTGATCACTAATATTAGTGATCTGTATGTATGACCTACGCTTTGTATAGGTAAATGCAACCACACATGGATATATGCACTAAGTATACACGTTATTGAACTATGCAGTCTGTTTGGGTAATATATACAGAATAGGAACAGAGTGAATATATTTCCATAAGTGGTCCTGCACAAAGACACATGATCCTGAAACAGAACTGTGTCACCTCGCAAAAAGTTTCAACACCACTGTCTCTATGAGCTGAACAAGGGGCATATGAACATTTGTTCCTAATTAACAACAACAAAAAAATCTGTCTCGCTTATTCTTAGTAACCAATCCTAACCCCAGTTCCTGAGGTGCTACTTGTCATGTTTCATTTGAGAAAGGCATCATCACGTCTCCATGGTGCCAAGGAAGGGCTCCAGGTCTCTGCACTGCATACAAAATGGCAGCTCCCACTTGTCATGTATCAGCACGGCAGCAGGCCAGGGGGACTGGCTGCCCAAAGACTTGGTGACAACCCAGCACCTGTCAAAGTGGGGGCCAATGAAGCTAAAAACCGTAGCGTTTCCACTAAGAACTCTAGAGGCAGGAGCATCCAAAGCAAGACCTGCTGAACAGTGACTTACTGACCTCTCTGTGGGCCCCAGCTGCTAGATCTGGGCCTGGAAACCAGGTGCGGTCCTGCTCCTTCCGCCTTCCCCCTGCCCCACAGCATAAAGAAGAACTGTATTCGGTGGCCCTTCCCCCAAGGGGCCATGAACCCAAAACTGGGGCTGTAGAAGCCTCCAGGTTACGGACAGGCCAGCAAATGGCATTGAGAATCCTAGGCTCCTCCTGTCCTGTCGCCAGAAACTCTGAAAGCACAAGTTGCTCAGGGCCCACAGACCTTTCCCTCCCTTTCCTTCCCTTTCCTCTCTCCTTTCCACCCATTGTCACACTTTATTCACGAAAGTGGTTTGAAAAGCTTCAGCCTGGCTCAAAGTGAGGTTACTACAGGGGTTCCCAAACTCTTTCTGTAAATGGCCAGATTATGAGTATTGTTGGCTTTGAGATTCACGGCAATTCAGTTGCAAGTACTCACTTCCTCTCTTGTAGCGCAAAAGCAGCCATAGACAATAGTAAATGACGGATGTGGCTATGTACCAATAAAATTTCATTCACAAAAACAGGTAGGTAGGATTTGGACCACAAACTATAGATTGCCAACCGCTACTTTACAATGAGCAAAGCAAAAAAAAATTCAGGTGTCAACCAGAACTTTTGTTTTTAAATGAACTAGGATGGGATGAAATAGAATAAATAGAATATGTAGAGCTTATTGCATGTAGAAATAGGTACTGTGTTATGAATATTTTGTTACAAATATGTTTTATCCAAACACACCATATATGTGTTTGACTATGTTCCAGACAGGAATTATAATGTATTTCTTAGTCTGAGCCAGAATCAGAAAAGTTTGAAATACACTGGTATAGTGGATGGAATCTTTCACTGGAATCTGGGTGACCTGGGTTAAAAATCTCCATTCTGCCACCAGTTTTCACTTTGAAATTTTAGAAGTCACTTCCCCTCCCTGAGCCTCAGTTTCACCTGCAGGCTCTGAGATTTCATGGGGGCATCATCATCATCTGGTATAGCTGATCCAAGACACCCACAAAGCAGATGATCCTGCTCTGAAACTTCCAGGCAGTTTAGTTTCATCCCCAGGGTGTCTACCCCTCTCCAGCCGGGTATCTTTTTAGCTGAGAAACATTCCCTTCATTGCATGGCTTGAAGCCTCATTGAACAAGTCAGCTCCAGTTTGTGGATGAGACTGAAGCCCAGAGAGAGGAAGGAAGACACACATCTATCTCATAGGTGCCTGAACCAAACTCAAATGTTGGCTTGTTTTTTAGATCTAAAGCTCTTGCCTTTTTCTCAGCAGCATGATCATCTTTGGGGGGAGTAGTTTGCTGCAGCCCCAACCCCCAAGCTGCAGCTCGCCTTCTATTCTTCCTTGGGAATAATTCCTGATCAATTATTAAACACTTAAAAATGAAGCAGTGACTGCCAGGAGCCAGTGCAGGCTTACCAAGAACAGGCTATGTCAACTCACATCCTTTCCCTTTTTCATGGGTTATTAAATCTGCAGATCAGGGAAATCAAGTAGACAGTGTGTAACTGAGCTTCCAGAAGATGCTGACTAGGTGTCTCACAAGACCCTGTGGACCAGCTGGTGAGATGAAAGCTGAAGAATGAGTGAGTGAACCTGGTTCATGGTTAGTAGATCAACATAACCAAAACACATCATTTAATGAAGCGAAGAGGGTCTCTGATGCCTATACATGAGTGGAGAGAGTGGCGAGGACTCCAGCAAAGAGGAAGTCAGCCCAAAGGGAGAAGCCACCAGCACCTCGCTGTAGTGTCCTGTGGCCATGAGGAGACTCGAGCAAGTTGGAGCCAGAGCCCTGGCTTTTCAAAGAAGGTAAAAATCTGGATGTGCCATTTTAAAATGTTGCAAGCACATTCCAGTTAAAAAACAAACACTGGGCATAACCAACAAGACACATCTGTGGCTCCAATATGACCCCAGACACATCTGCAGGTCCAAAGAATGTCCGTTTGTAATGCCTAGATTAAAAGTCTGCTGTCAACCAAGAGGAATTTCTCCGAGAGATGACACAGGGCTCTATTCTCTGTCCTGTCCTCTTCAACATTTTCATCACAGACTTGAATGAGGACACAGAAGGCACAATTATCACATAACCAGATGTCGGGAAACTGGGAAGGGGGGCTGGCAGGATCAAAATTCGGAGTGATTTTCACAGGCCGAACCACCAAGCCAAACATGTCTAGATGAGCCTTATTAGAGAAAAATGTAAGGGTGTCGACCATAGGTCAAAACAAATTAGACCATAACTGCTCCCATTCATGCCATACTGCTCGGCTCTCTGCTCCTCTACATGCTGTATGTGCCCTTCTTTCCATTCCTCTTCTAGTGGGTCATTCTTCTCCCCTGGCCTTCCGGAAGCAAGCCAATACTGTCTCACAATGCCCAAAGCCCTTCCCTCTCCTTAAGGGATGCTATTGTCCTCAGCCTCTGGCTTCTGCAATCCATCTCCTAGAAGCTAGAGCCCAAGCCTGTTCCAGCTACCTCCTCATCCAAACTGAACCAGCAAACGAGGCTTGATTGTTTTGGTTTGGAGTGCTCAACCACCATGGGAGTCACCCAGACCCAAGGAAGTTCATGGAGCCAGACCCAGCTCCAAGATGGGGAGCTCAGCCTTCACACCCTCTGGACCATGAGAATGCAAGCCCCACCAAGGCAGGATCCTGTCCATAGCATCCTTCCCTGTGGGCCTGGCACTTAGCACAAAGCCTGGTCCAGATGAGGTAGCCAATAAATATTAGTGGTCAGGGCTATAAAAATGCGCTTTTTAGGCAGTCAAAGAGATATGAATGTTAACTATGGATTAGATAACAGTAAGAAATTGTTAATTTTGTTAAATGTGATAATGACAATGTGGCATAAGAACATACCTCTCCTTTTTTTTTTTCCTTTTATTTTTTATGTGGGGAGGTGCAACATAAAGGAATTTAGGAGGGTGATAACATGTCAGATTTTCTTTAATCTGCTCCACCCTGAGGAAAATGAGGGCGTGGGTTAGATCCAACTGCATGTGTGTGTCTGTTGGGATATTTTCAAAATAAAAACTTAAAAATTTGATGAGGCTGTAACTTAGACCTCCCACCAGTGGAGGTGCTCTAACTGGGGTTAATCACAGCAACCCCAGCCTGCAGCACATGGAGCCCTTCTGGCCGAAGCCTAGTCTCCTTCCTTTTGGCTCCCCACGAAGGCGGGAGGAGAGATTCCCACCATGTGATGAGAAAGGACCCAGGATTCTCTTGGCACACTGGCCGTCTCCCATCCCATCCCCAGCCGGGCCCCAAAGCAGCCTGCCTTGGGTGAGGCCCTGGGGCTGAACAGTACAGCTGTCAGAAAAATTATCCAAAACTTGGAGACAAAGGGTGGGTGGCATGCCCTTTCAAAGTCACAGAGGGGTCAAGGGCACCCAGGAAATATCTAGGGGATTGTATTTGGTTCAACTCACTATTTACTATTGATTTAAAATCTCAGATTTAGTAAAGTTACATATTAACTTGTTGATTTTGACCACTAGTGGTATAAATAATTTCTATCCAGTGAAAAAGATACCCCTAAAGTTTACATTTATGACCCTATTAGACACTAATCAGTTTTGGATCCAGCCCAGCAAACTTCCCTCAGCATTTCCTACAAATATCTACCTTCTTAATGTTCTTGAAGCCAGTTCCAATGTTAATTAGACTGGTTCTCTTATTAATTAATGAGTAGAATAAAATCTTTGACATATGTTCATTTTATATTGGTACGAGAGTGATGTTTTTTAACCTTTCGAAAATTACACTTTATCAATATCCTGGGACCTGTCTCCTGTGAGTCAGCTGTTCCCATTCTGTTGACATGGGAACTGTGGAGCTGGCCCATTTCCACATTGGATGGTTCCAATCCTTTAAAAAAAAAAAAAGTTTCTTTCTTTCTTTTTTTTTAAGCTAGAATCTGTCTCTGTAGACCTTTCTTCCTCTGCTAATGCAGTGAAAACAGTGAAGGCTTTGGAATCAGACAAACCTGGGCTCAAATCCCAGTCCCACCATTTATCAGCTCCTTGACCTTGGGAAAGGTACTGGATCTCCCTGAGGCCCTCCTTTTCCTGATCATCCCACCTTGAGAATTAAATGAGATAGTGCATGTAAAACACTTAGCACAGTGCTTGGCAGATACCAGGTGAGTTTACCTTCCTCTCAATCATTTCCTCATTCATTCATTTATTCAACATTTATTGAGGCACTGGCGGTAAATGCTGGAGATGTAAATATGCATAACAAATAGCTCCTGTTCTGAGGGTGCATGCAAATTTGTAGGAGAGAAAGAAATGTTTAAAAAGAAATTCTAATACAGCATGATAAGTACAACAATACAGTCGTGTACAATGCACAGAGGAGAAAGTGATTAGCTCTGAGGCAGAAGCAGAGGTGGTTGCCAAAGCAGACTTCCCAGAGAAGGTGATCTCTACAATGTGTTTTGAACATAAATAAGGGTTTTCCTTACACTCAGGGAGGGAGGGAACATCACAGGGACTTGGAGAAATAAAACGCATGCTGGGTCTTGATGGAGTATAAAGAACAAACGGGGCAGGGAGATGAGCTGAGATGGGACGCGGAGATGAAATTGGTAAGCAAAGGAGGTTTCCTTTTTTCCTTACAAAATGATGGAAAGTTTTTGAAAGACTTTAGGCAGGGGAGTGATATTAACTTGTGTGTTTAGAAAGATTACAGTCTCTAGGGGTGCCTGGGTGGTTCAGTTGGTTAAGCATCTGACTTCAGCTCAGGTCATGATCTCATAGCTTGTGAGTTCGAGCCCCACATCAGGCTCCGTGCTGGCAGCTCAGAACTTGGAGCCTGCTTTGGATTCTGTGTCTCCCTCTCTCTCTGCCCCACCCCTGCTCACACTCTGTTTCTGTCTCTCAAAAATAAATAAACATTTAAAAAAATTTTAGAAAGATTACAGTCTCTTTAGCAAATCGTGCTGGGAGAACTGGAGAGCAACATGCAGAAGAATGAAAACAGACCACTTTCTTACACCATTTGCAAAAATAAACTCAAAATGGAAAAGGTCCTGAATGTGAGACAGGAAACCATCAAAACCCTAGAGGAGAAAGCAGGCAACAACCTCTTTGGCCTCAGCTGCAGCAATTTCTTACTTGACACATCTCCAAAGGCAAGGGAATTAAAAGCAAAAATGAACTATTGGGACCTCATGAAGATAAAAAGCTTCTGCACTGCAAAGGAAACAATCAACAAAACTAAAAGGCAACCGATGGAATGGGAAAAGATATTTGCAAATGACATATCAGATAAAGGGCTAGTATCCAAAATCTATAAAGAACTCACCAAACTCCACACCTGAAAAACAAATAATCCAGTGAAGAAATGGGCAGAAGACATGAATAGACACTTTTCCAAAGAAGACATCCAGATGGCCAGCAGACACATGAAACGATGCTCAAGCTCAACGTCACTCCTCACCAGGGAAATACAAATCAAAGCCACACTGAGATACCACCTCATGCCAGTCTGAGTGGCTAAAATGAACAAATCAGGAGACTATAGATGCTGGAGAGGATGTGGAGAAACGGGAACCCTCTTGCACTGTTGGTGGGAATGCAAACTGGTACAGCCGCTCTGGAAAACAGTGTGGAGGTTCCTCAAAGAATTAAAAATAGAACTATCCTATGACCCAGAAATAGCACTGCTAGGAATTTACCCAAGGGATACAGGAGTGCTGACGCATAGGGGCACATGTACCCCAATGTTTATAGCAGCACTTTCAACAATGGCCAAATTATGGAAAGAGCCTAAATGTCCATCAACTGATGAATGGATAAACAAGATGTGGTTTATATATACAATGGAATACTACTTGGCAATGAGAAAGAATGAAATCCTGTCAGTTGCAGCAATGTGGATGGAGCTGGAGGGTATTATGCTAAGTGAAATAAGTCAGTCAGATAAAGACAGATACCATATGTTTTCACTGATAGGTGGCTCTTGAGAAACTTAACAGAAGACGTGGGGGGGGGGAGGGGAAAAAAGTTACAAACAGAGAGGGAGGGAGGCAAACCATAAGGGACTCTTAAATACAGAGAGCAAACTGAGGGTTGATGGGGAGTGGGAGGGAGGGGGAAAGTGGGTGATAGGCATTAAGGAAGGCACTTGTTGGGATGAGTACTAGGTTTTGTATGGAAGCCAATTTGACAATAAATTATATTTTTAAAAAAAGAAAGAAAGATCATAGTGACAGCAATATGGGGAATGAAGCAAGACTAAGGTTAGAAGCATCTTTGAGGGGTGTTTGGGTGGCTTGGTCAGTTAAGTGTCCAACTTCAGCTCAGGTCATGATCCCATGGTTCATGGGTCTGAGCCCCTCATCAGTCTCTGTGCTGACAGCTCAGAGCCTGGAGCCTGCTTCAGATTTGTGTGTCTCTCTCTGCCCCTCCCCAGCTAGAGCTCTGTCTTTCTCTCTCTCTCTCTCAAAAAAATAAATAAACATTTAAAAGTAAAAAAGAAGGGATCTTTGACAGGCCCATCCAAATTATGGTGAAATAGGCAAAACGTGGAAACAGAATGGAGATGTTTAGGAAATATAATTCACTGGACATGGAAAACTACGTGGCAACCATGATGACCACAACACCCACCCTCCCTTTGGAAGGGAAACTCAGCAAACTGGCCCTTTAGCAAAGACCAGCAACTAACTGGACCAGAGTGGACACCTGGGCCAAGATGAGCCCATCCAGAGGCTGCTCAGTTACCAAAAAGTAGCTGGGTGTGAAAAGCTCTGTTCAATAGGATTGGTGGTAATTCACTAGGACTGTCAGATACTTTCCTTCCAGAATTTGAGTGGGGAAAATGCAAAGATAATTAGTCAGCTGGGAATAGGAAGAGAAAGGAGAATGACGTGTAAAGCAAAGTGCAGATGCTATGGAAAAGAGATCAATGCCAGAGGCAACAGCAGCCCTGACACCACTAGAGAGCCAGACACTCTACAGTAAGGTTGCTGTTAAAGTCTTAGAGTCGCCCGCATCTGGGCATAAACCCAGCTAAGTACATCTAGGTTCCTTGCCACCAACACAACCAGCACACTCCTATTCTCTTGCTTTGCAACTGGTCAGATGTTAGGGAAAGAAATGCATAATATCTGGATACAGGTCCCATATCCTCCAAGTCTTCCCTTCTTCAAGCTAGATACCACCTCCTTCCTTTACTCTTCCTCATTGACCCTGACTCTGCGTTCTCTCCCTACTCCGATTTTCTCCATTGCACAAATCTCTGGCTGATCTTGCTTCCTGTCTTCAGGATCCAAAGTCAGGGCACTTGGTTCTTTCCCAATTCCTGTCTCCACTTGCCTATTTGGAGCTCAGCCCTTCCCCATGCCTCCCATCCAAACCCTATGCTGCTCTACCCGTTAGCAGGTCTGAAGGAGAGAAAAGTGGCAAAATGAGACAGAAACTCCTGGTCACAAAGAAGAACAAGCAAAAATTTCTTGCTTGCTGGAAAGAACGACATTTGATCCTCCATTCAGGAATAGTATTTCTCCAGGACCCTGGCTTAGGAGGTTTGAAACTGACATTTTAAAAAGAGGATCTGCTGGAACCCAGATATCAATACATTCCACGAATGGTCAGATATATCCCTAAAAGTAGAAGGATGGAAATTGAAGCTCCATGAAAACTAAGATTTGTCTTCTTCATCACCAAATCCTCAGTGCCTAGAATAATATCTGGCATGCACTAGGAACTCGGTAAATATTTACTGAGTGAGCAAATGTATGGATTCACAGCAAGTCTGCAGAGAAGCCTCTGATGGAATGTCAGAGTTCTCTGTCCTCAGCTTAATATGATTAATAATTGAGTGAAAACGCAAAGGGATTTCTGGGGGAAATAGATAAAACAAGAATGGAGCTGGGAAGAATTGAATGCATCGGTGAATTGACTCAAGATTTAAAATATCTGAAGAAGACAGAGCAATCATCAATATTATAAGAGATTTTAACAAAACTGTCATACCAGTTGAGAGACAAGAGTTAGCAGCAGTTCACCTGGAGAAGAATCATGGGTCTTAGTTGACCATATACTCAGTAGGAATTTGAAATGCTAAAAAAAAAAAAAAGGTGCCAAGAAAGCCACTGTGCTCTGAGGCACAGAATCCAGAAATGTGGAAGGCCATGGTCTCAGTACAAGATGGGCTACTCAGACCACCTTGAGAGTAATTGGCTTAGAACAAGAAATATGATCAGTGGAGCAAGGTGTGGGAAAGGATGGAGATCATATGACATGAGAAACAATGGAAGGAACTGGGTGTGTTCAGTCTCAGAGGGTAGAGGAGTTCTCTAAGGCTGCCATAACAAAATACCACAAACTAGGTGGCTTAACCCAACAGAAATCTATTCTCACACTGTTTTAGAGTCCAGAGTCCAAAATCAAGGTGTTCACAGCACCGTGCTCCCTCTGAAGTCTCTAGGGAGGAGCCTTTTCTGTCTTTACCAGCTTCTGGTGTGCTGCCCCCACACCTGGCATTCCCCAGCTTATGGCTACCTCATCCCAATCTCTGCCTCCGTCTTCATGTGGTGTTCTCCTTTTATGTGTCTGTGTGTCTTACAAGGACACCAGTGATATTTGATTAAGGCCCACCCTACTCTCGTAGGACCTCATTTTAACTAATTACATCCACGGCAACTGTATTTCCAATTAAGGTCATATTCTGAATACTGGGGATTAGACTTCAATACCTTTCTTTGGATGACACCATTCAGCCCATAACAGGGCAAGAGAATTGTCTTCATGTGTTCAAAGAATTCTCTTGCAGAGGATTTTATTCGTATGGCCCAAAGGGCAAAACTAAGAACAGGGAGTGAAGATCACGGGGATGCAAATTGTAGTTACTTATAAGGAAGGACTTTCAAAGTGTTCAAGTTGCCACCCTTGTGACTCCCAACCCTAAAGCTGTTGAGGAAGAGGCAAGATGACCCATGGGGGTGGCTCTGGGGGGAATTCTTTCCTGGGAAGGGGTCAGGCTGCATGGCCTTGTGTCGTTCTCTGTTGACTTGATTCCATGTGTCTCTGCCCTTTGGTACTGTGTCACAAGAGAACCATCTTTAACCAAGCAGAGATTTAAGAGGTTGTTTCCAAGAGGTGATATAAGCAGATGAGCTCCATGATAATGCAGTCTGCTTATGAGAAATGGAGCGTGAATTGCAAACCCAAGAAATGAATATAAATTCAGCATCTATTTTAATTTTTAATTGGAAAAAAAAGCCCATCCTAGCCAGAAAGAATAGCGGAAGAGTGTATTTTGCACAGCACTATAGAAAACATTTGTTAGCGCTGCTGAGACGAATGGCATAGTCTTGTCGCCTCTGCCACCCTCGCAATTGGGATGGGAACGATTTCTACAGGGACTGCCACTGCTGGCCGCCTCCGTGGATAATGAAGGTCATGGTTTATGGTCACAAACTATTCTGCTCCAGATGCAGCTTCATTGGTATGCAGGCATGGAAACCCAGCAGCCAGCCCCACGCGCTGATCAGATTTTGGAATGTAGTCATAACATATCCCCTCTCGAACTCCCTCCCATTTTTCCGGACAGTCTACCACAGAATGGAGCAGCTGGAAGAGAGAGAGGGGTCAGAGGAAGAGAACTGGCATTTATTAGGCACCTACTTTATGCCAGGCATTGGTCTCATTCAATTACGGAGGCTTTGCACCCTGTGGATAATGGTATCGGTGCGTGTGTGTGCGTGCGTGCGTGTACATGTGCACATGTGCATGCACAGTTGCACATGTTAGCACATTTGTGATCTAGATAGAGAAATGAGGGAGAAGGAAAGGATGCAAAGTGCTTAGAAGAAGGAAAGATTATGGACCAAAAGCCGCATCATCAAGGTGGAGGCCTGGGTCCAGTCTCATGAGACCATGAAGTAGGCCACATCTTTGGGGGCCAGATAGAGAGGTTCCTGCCTCCAGCAGGGGAATCCATCTGGGACAGGATCCACAGGGTCAGCCCAAACTGGAGTTTTAGAGGTGCCTGGAATCAAGGTGGAAAAAGCTGAAGATCCAGCTGAGGATCTGAGAGGAGGGAAGGTCTTCCCAGCCAGATGGACCCCATCTGGACATGCAGGTATCTCTGTTGAGAATCCTAAGGCAGCCAAAGCCCTAAACTCGGTCACTTTTACTCACTTTACATTCATTTATTTGCTTTATTTGCTCTGGAACCTCAATAAAACTATCCCCTTTAAGGTTCTAGACCAGTGGTTCTCGGGCACAAGGATATAAGTGGATCAATGGGGAGATTACTTACAAAGCAGATTCCCAAATCCCACCCTCAGAGAGAGCCAGATTCAGTGGGTTTTGGATGAAGCTTGATGATGTGTACATTTAAAAAGCATCTCAGGTAAAATGGAGGGCCATGCTATGAGAATACTACTCAGATCATTTATGGCTTTGTCAGGGAAAAAAGAAAAGAGAGGTATGTGTCCATAGTTTGCCTAAAAGGGAAAAAAAAAAGAAAAGTGTCCCTGGAATGGCCAAGTGTGCTGGTGCCACTGTATAGGAGTCTGAGGGGCCTTGGAGGCTGCCCCATAGCTGTCCAGCTCTTACAAGTTTTAGAGATTCTTGATTGTGCCTAAAATCTCACCATGATCTCTTCCTTAGGGTACAAGAATGTTCAGCTTTTTCAGCTATTAACACCTTAGTACGAATTAGACCATACTCAGCCAAATCCTTTCCCAGAAGAAGGAAACACACAAGAGAAATGAACTTTTCTGGAACGTCCCCATGGGTGTCTGGCACTGTGTTCAGCACTCTGTGATGAAGATCATTGACTGATG
The DNA here is from genome assembly GCF_018350195.1 of Panthera tigris. Classification (NCBI taxonomy): domain Eukaryota; kingdom Metazoa; phylum Chordata; class Mammalia; order Carnivora; family Felidae; genus Panthera; species Panthera tigris. Next base: position 67,042,982 of record NC_056669.1, on the reverse strand, counting down.
CTTGGTCAGTGCTCGTACCAGTCCTTTGAGATGGCATTTTCTGCATTTGACAGATGAGGAAATGAGGCTCAGAGAGATTAAGTACATTGTCCAAGGTCCCCCAATTGATGGTAGTAGACCCTAGATATAATCCAAGTCTGTCTTCCTCTAAAAACCATCCTTTGCCCATAGGATCACTCTCTAAACAGAGACTCTTATAAAAGGGAGGAAGTGGGGGAAACCCTAGAGACGAGTCCTGGGTGAGCTGCTACAGAGGGAAGGAGATGATGACCAAGACAGGACATTGGCATAAAGGTAGTGGGTCTAAAGGTACCTTGTGCTTTCCTTTTTTTTTTTTTTTTTTAAATGTTTTAATGTTTATCTTGAGAGAGCATGCAAGAGTGGGGAAGGGGCAGAGAGAGAGGGAGAGAGAGAATCTTAAGCAGGCTCCATGCTGTCAGAACAGAGCCCTACGCAGGGCTTGATCCCACAAACCATGAGATCACGATCTGAGCCAAAATCAAGAGTTGGACACTTTACCGACATAAGCCACTCAGGTGCCCTGACAACTTGTACTTTTCAGTGCTTACACTTTGATCTGGTTCTTGAAGGGAATTCTCTGTCCGTCTAAATGAGTACTGGCATTTATCCAGACAGAGGTAAGGGCACAAAACGTTATTTCCCTAGATGGTCGGCACTGTGGGAAAGACAAGACCTGGGTGGTGAGCAGCTGGTCACACCTTGGATTGACGACAAGGATGGGGTCAAGGCCTGGTATGCCTGGCTATCAGCTCTTAGCTAGGCATGACATGTACCTCATCGGGATGGGAGGAGGGTTTGCACAAGAACTGAGCAAGAGGACTTTAAACAGAATGTAGTTGGGGCAGGGGCGAGGCCCAGGTGAACCCGTGGTTGCTGTACCTGTGGCGCTGTTGAGAGAGTGTAGTGGGAACCAGCGGCTTCATGAGTCAGCTCTCAGGGCAGGCTGGAAACAGGCCCTCGCCTCTTCTGGGAGCATCCATGTGGCAGCGCCTAGGGCAGTGGGCCTCTCTGGGATGTCCTGCCGTTCCCTCGGCTGCACCTAGCTCACACAGAGCCCACCTGCCTGCCTCCAAAATCGGTTTCTACTCTGACTTTGCTGATACTGTCAGAAGCACCGACATTCTTGGAGGTTCCACAGCTGGACCACTTCTTTGGATGCTCCCTTTTTCCCCATCCTGTCACTCACCACAGCCTGCCGATGGCTTCTATATAACATCTCCTCACCTTCTCATTCTCACTGGCACAAGCCTGGGCCAGGCCCAGCCCACACCTCCTGCAACTCTAGCAACTCCAATTCTAGCAACTCTGCAGCTGGCTGTTTAAAGTTTTCGATGATCTAGCCCCATACTACCTCATAAACAACCACTCACTCTCCCATTGTTCACTCACATGAACCACTCCCTCCCATCAGTATGGCCTGCTTTCAGCCAGCCTCATTCCTTTGCTCATGCCATTTCTGTCACCTGGATTTCCATCTTCCAAATACATTCAGCCCCCACCCCCTTCTGTCCATTCAACAAACACTAATGAGTGCCTACTATGGGCTGAGGACCCTTCTAGGTGCTGAGGATCCAGTGATGATCAAAACACAGACCCTCTGCTCTAGGAACTTACATTGTAGTGGGGAATATGGAAAATAAAGCATGGTAAAGGGACAAAGAATGGCACAGGGTGGTCAGGGAAGGCTGCTCTGGGGAGGTAACTTTGGGTCTGAGACATGAATGCGATAAAAGTCAATTACATGAAAATTGGGGTAAAAGCTTCAAAGTCTTCTCCTTCTTAGAGATCAACATAAGCTTTTTAGAAATCACCCCTACCCCCAAATTCCAGGACTTAGTCCCTAACATATTCATACATCCCTGAGCATATCCTGCCTCGAGTTGCTTTTTACCTTTCCGTGCCTAACCAGATGGTAAGTTCTTCTGTGCTACCTTCCTTCACCAGCTACTGCCAGCGAACTTTGGTCTCAGATGAAATGTCCCCTCCTCAGGGAATTTGCTCTGACCACCTTCCCCATACATTCTAGCAGCCCATGCTTGTATTGCATGGAAGGTTGAAAGTGACAGGTTAATTGTGGTTTGAGCAGGCAAGGATCACTCAGCTATGGCAAAATCAAGGAAAAATCATTTCACTCTGCTTCTAAAAGCTGACTGTGAGGAAGGAAAAAAACTCTCTTTCCTGTGACTCGAGGAACCTCTTTGTTGGTGTCATTTATTCATAGCGGAGGTTTTTCCTAGCTGGAGGTGAGGAAGGCAGTGAGGGCCACTCTGATTTCAATCCATGAGCAAGCGATAAACTCCTTATGACTGAGGCAGAAAATGCCACCAACGAGTCTAAGACGGAAGGGCATCTGTTGTCAAACTGTCTTGAAATCACTGAGCTGAAGTCACAGAGAAAACGTTGTCCTGAGGATGCTTCTGACTTTAGGATAACGATTCCAGGATAAATCAGTAAGAAATGTTTTCATGATGAGTAGCAGTTAAAGATCAATGAAAAGGATACTAGAATGTGTCTAGAGTTTATTGAATCAAATCTTGCTTTGTCAATATTTTTTAAGTGTACAAGGTTAGGGGCGCCTGGGTGGCTCAGTCAGTTAGGTGTCTGACTTCGGCTCAGGTCGTGATCTCACGGTTTGTGGATTCAAGCCCCAAGTCAGAATCTGTGCTGACAGCTCAGAGCCTGGAGCCTGCTTCGTGTTCTGTGTCTCCCTCTCTCTCTGCCCCTCCCTGCCCCTAAAAATAAAAAATAAGCGTTAAAAAATTTTTTTTTAATGTACAGTGTTAATATTTAAAAGTGTGTATTCTTTTACTTTAATACACTTAGCTGTTTTACTTAAGAGTTGTATTTTTGCCCATCAGCTAACACCTATTAACTGAGTGCATCCAATCACTGTGGATACAATGTGAGGAAGGTATAGTGGTAAACTAATAGATATGGCCCCTGTCCCCAAGGAACTTATAGTCTAGCAAAGAAGACAAAACTTGAATAAATTAGAATCGATAATTAGATGATTGCAAGTGAGCAAAATACTGCAATATAAGCATGGGCTACTAGAATGTATGGGGAAGCTGGTCAGAGCAAATTCCCCGAGGAGGGGATATGTCATCTGGGACAAAAGTTGGCTGGTAGTAGCTGGTGAAGGAAGGTAGCACAGAAGAATATTCCAGGCAGAGGAAAGCACATGTACCCCAGTTCAGTGGTGGGAAGGAATATGGTGCTTGAAGTTCAGCAGGGCAGGGATGCAGAAGGCACTGGACTGGCTGGGGGGAGGGGGGGTGCGGGGAGGGGGGTACGGAGCAGCAGGAGGCAAAACCAGAGGAGGGCCTTTCAGGTTTTACCTTTGTAAGCTTTACCCTATAAGCGATGGAAGAACATTTCACATTTGGATGTTGAGGAAGTATACTAATCTCGCAAAAACAGAATCATGTAAGTCCCCTCTTTAAGAAAGAAAAATTTGAGATGAGAAATGAATCACCTTTTAAGAAGGGAATCAGCTATAGTTAAAGGGAAACTGACAAAAATCACTTGGACCTAGAAGTGCTTTTGTTTATCCAGGCATTATGCTGTAAATTGCTTTTCTTGGCTGGTAAAAGAAGCTGGAGGATAAAGATTATTTACAACCTAGGCAGTTAAAGAATCTATTTGCTTACAAATCAGATTGAGACAAGGTCTCCAGTAAAACTAAACTAGATTATATCCCACTTGATTTCTCAGCTGCCATTCTATAAAAAGAGATAAGGACTATCTTTCTCTCAAATTGTTTTGACGTACCTGTTTCTGCCCATCTGAACCGCAAACCTTTAATGTTTACATACAAACATCAAGAATTGTGAAACTAGTTTAGATAATCATGGGAAGTCATAAACACAACTGAGGTTGGGAAATGGGTAGTTATTAGTAGTAACTTCAGATGTAATTAAACATGAAATGAATTAAATTTTTTTTTTCTGCTTTTCTTTGCCTAAACCCCATTGTTGATGAACCTAAAACTCCAGTTTACAGTTTCTGGAGTTTGAAAGAGTAGCTATCAGTCTTTTTTCTTTTCTTTTCTTTTCTTTTCTTTTCTTTTCTTTTCTTTCTTTTTTTAATGTTTATTTATTTATTTTGAGAGAGAGAGAGAGCACACACAGGGGAGAGGCAGAGAGAGACAGAGAGAATCCTAAGCAGCTCCTTGCTGTCAGCACAGAACCCATGGCAGGCCTCGATCTCACAAACTGTGAGATCATGACCTGAGCTGAAATTAAGAGTCAGATGCTTAATTGACTGAGCCACCGAGGCACCCTTTTTTTTTAAGCTGTTAAAATAAAAATGAGAGCTTTTCTTATACTTCACTGCCCCCAGTTAACCCTATCCATGGCTGTTGCCAAACTCCAGCTTCCATACCTTTGTGAGTGTCATTGTCTCTGCCTGGAATTCCCTTGTCACTTCCAGCTCCAGAGCCTGGGATTTCATAACAAATGAATAAGGAGACACTGCTACTTACTGGTAAGGAACGCATGTAGCAAATTTAAGTCTTTGAAATAATCAATACACTTTTTGAAAGTTGCCAACTCTAGATCCAATTTGCCACCATTTGTTGATTTTCTTCATTATGTAGGAAACAATATCCAAGGAAGGAACATATTGACTGAGCAGGTATAGCCAAAAGATAAGCTCCATAAATCAAAGTGGCGCCCACTGACCCACTGTTAATAAAGCCTGTGTTTTGTGCTGCCCCCTAGTGGCTGAGGTGAAAGGGCCAATGAACTGCTCTCCTCTTTGCCAGCTCCTCAGAGACCAAAGGCACACACTGCCGGTGGCCCACCATTATAGACACGTTTGTGGTCAATTGGGGCTGCCTGGCTCCTATGTGAATTGAACCTGTTCACCTTGGCCTCAACTAATGCCAAGCTAAATGGAAACAGACAACTTGGGAATGGGATATATGTTCCTTGGTCAATCTGGTAGTATTAACACAGATGCCCAGATCATTTGAGATATTCTCAGAAGGCAGAAGTCAGGTGGAGAAGAATACTTTTCATGCTGCCAGGGAGAGGATGAAGCGAAAGTGAGTAACCTCTGGGTTACTTTGAGTATAGTCCTTTCAGGCGTTGTCTCCAACACTGTTCCCATAAACCACCAACCAAGAGAGCACCGTGGAAATCCTCTGGTGTTTGATCTGGGTGGACAATCACATCAAATCATCCAAGCCGAGAACTTCCGAGGTTAAAGCTCCACGAGTCTTCCTGGATTCTGTTAGTTCAGAATTTGCCCCACAGAGGCAGCCCCCAGGACTCCTACAGCTAGCTGCAGCCCCCTTTGTCATTCTAAACCACCACTGTGCAGGACAGCTGCTCCCCTCCAGACTGCTCTAATTAGCAGCCTGGCACTCATTAGCAGCTGCTGTGCATTTAAATGTTCTCCCCCACATGGAAAAGGCCTATAAAACCTCCCCAAAATACATCCTCCCGCAAACGTGGTGCACACCATGGCCGCAGAGATTGGTGACAATAAGCCTGACAATTTGGTCTGCTGGGATCTCAGACTCTGATTTCTCCCAGAGCCAGTCAGGGAGGGGCAATGCACTCAGAGGTAACACCACCATCGCACAGACTCATGGTGCCCAGCTGAGTACCTGGTACATAATAGGTACTCGATTCATGCTCGGTACTAGTAGAGCTGATATTCGGAGGATATACACCAAGACGGTACAATAGTTGTCAAAACACAGGAATGTTTTGACACCCACAGTGTCACCCACAGTGAATGGTGAATAGCTGCTTCCTCAAGTCCCTGGCCACCCAGTGCAACCACCACCACCATCACCATCACATGGTGGTGGGATGGCTTTCCCTCGGGGTCCCTGGAACTCCCCACGGCCCAGCACCCAATCTGATTGGTCAGTGCCATAGGTACTGTTAAATTCACCATGTGCCTGGCTATCATCATCCCATGGTCTCCGTTATTTTTTATGGACACATACTCTCATTATGCAAGCATTAGACCCAGAAATTCAGCCCTGCCTCCCACCAGCTCTCCCCTACCCCACAGATTTCTCCTTCTCCTTCTCCATGGGAGGTTCCTACCCCGTGCCTATCCCTAGAATGATACTTTCTGGCTCGACACAATCCCTGACTCATCTCATCCATGGCCATGACTTCCCTTGCCTTGCATGGGGATTTGTCAGTCCCCACTGTAGGGGATTTGTCCATTTGGCAAGGCTGAACCTCTGTTCTCCATAAATCCCTTCCCCGCATAGTCCTGGGTTAACATTGGCCACAAAAGACATTTTATGTGAGCCTTGGAAGACGGAAGGGAAGCAGAGACAATTTTTGTTTTACTCTCAGCTGCTGCAGGGTAGCAGGTGCTGTTACCGCTTATCCACTAGCCCTCCTCACCCGTGTGAGCAAAAGCCAGGCAGACAGCTCCTCCAGCTCCCGCTGGAACGCTCCCTTCATCGCACACTGCTGGGCCAGGTGCGTGTGAGCTCCGTGATGAAGGAAATCAGCTTCTCCTGCAATGAACACTTAAAGACGGCGACAGAGCAATACAGGGTCTAGCCAGTCTTGTGGGTTCCAGCTCATGCCTGCAGATTCCCTTTTGTCTTGCATTCCCATGTCACATCTATCTTCCTGACCGCTTGCCCTACAGACACCAAAGTAAGTAACTCCCGGACACAACTGTTGACCCAGCTCCCACCTTGTGTGTCAAACCCCTATAATAAATCTGTACGCATGGCTATATCTCTATGCATATGTGTCGGTAGGTAGATGATAGATCAGTTGATAGAAAGAGATCAGTCTCCTAGTGGTTCTGCTTTTCTGATTGTATCTGACTGAAACAAACATCTACCAGATTTACCTATGCTGCAAATCAAGAATCATCCTGATTCCTGTTTCTCCCTCAGTCCCGACATCTAAGCATTCACCCAGCAAGCCATTCTGCCTTCCAACCTGTTTTATTCTCCAAGTACTTGGATCTTTTTGTTGTTGTTCTGTTCTGTGTTAGGATTTGACAATGGGACTGTGTTGTATAAACAGCCACCGGAATATCATGGTGGAAAAAGCGAAAAGGAATTCACGAGTGACTGCTACTTAAAGGCTCAAGAAAGAGCTGTGAATAACCTAAGTGCAGGTCAGCTTGCCTTTTCATCCCCTCATGGCTTGCCTTTTCATCCCCTCATGGCTGTGCAAACATTAAACAACCAGACATGATCCCTTGGAAGGGCACAGCCGTGGAAAGGGTGCCCACATTTGTAGGTCAGAGGCTTTCACTGCAGAGCATTTGTTGTAACCAGCGACAAGCATTGCACTCACTGGGGGCTTGGCAGCAGCTTAATTATTAAGAATGCCTGTTACAGAAATGTGTCTGTATTTATTTATCATAAAGGAGTTGCTAAACAAATTCATAATGCAAACAGCAGAAGTGTTAGCCGACTGAAGAGCAAGGAGCTTAAGTACTGGCCTTTACGCTCACATAATAAATACGCTCATTACACATCTTCCTACCTCTTTAATAATGTCCTGGCGTGGGTCCCTGACACATCCTCCCTCTTGCTTTCAGCATTTGTTCTGTGGTGCTTGATTATTATGGGATCGCATTTCTTTACAAATGTTCTGTTTCTCCAGCCTATCACTCATCATCCATTAATTCACAAAACATTTATTAAGTGCCTGTTGTTTGCCTGGTGCTAAGAATATGACAGCTTATTAGTATAGGATTTGCATTTGTGGAGTTTCCATTCTAATGGAAGAAGATCATCTATCAGGAAGTAATCAAATAAATAATAGAGTTTTATTCAGTGCACACACACACACACACTCACACACACACACACACACGAGGTTGGATAAGGGAGAATGGGTGTGAATGTGTGGTGAGAGAAGGTCTCTTGGAGGAGGGGACAACTAAGCAGAGATAAGAACAATGGGGAGGAACCAGGCATGTGATCCTCTGAGCAAGAACTTCCCAGGCAGAGAAAATAGCAGCTTAAAGACCCCAAGGTGGGAAGGGTCCTAGTGTGCATTCATGCTGTGACAGATCATAATATTTTTTCATTAAAAAATTTTTTAATGTTTATTTATTTTTAAGAGAGAAAGTGTGAGCAGGGGAGGGGCAGAGAGAGACACGGAGACACAGAATCCGAAGCAGGCTCCAGGCTCCAAGCTGTCAGCCCAGAGCCTGATGCAGGGCTTGAACCCATGAACTGTGAGATCATGTCCTGAGCCGAAGTTGGATGCTTAACCACCCAGGTGCCCTGATTATAATAATAATATTAATAATACAGACCGAATGTTTCTTCTTTCAGCTTCTGGAACACTCCAAGTTATTTTCTGCCTTTGTACATTCTATTCCCTTACTGGATCACTCTGGCCCCTGCTCTTAATCTGGATGACTCCTCATTTTTCAGGTCTGAATCCAAACATCCCTTCTTCAGAGAAGTGTTCCCCACCTGTCCAATCTAAGGCAGGTCTTCCTCATGGTTTTCTCTAATAACACTTGCTTTTGCCTTCACAAAGGGGAATTATTTATATGTTGTATTAGCCAGGGTCCTCCAGATCATGTACATACATATACATACATATATGCATGTGTGTACAAATACATATATACATGCATATATGTATAGATGTATATGTAAGAGAAAGAGAGAGAGAGAGAGAGAGATTGAGTGATTGATTGATTATAGGAATTGGTTCACAGGATTATGGAGGTTGAGAAGTCCCATGCTCTGCTCTCTGCAAACTAGAGAATCAGGAAAGCTGGTGGTATAATTCAGTCCAAGTTCAAAGCCCCAGGAATGGGGGGTGGACAGGTGAGAGCAGTGGTTTACCTGTCCAAGTCTGAAGGCCCGAGAACCAGGAGTAATGATGTTCAAGGGCAGGAAAGATTGACATCCCAGCTCCAGCAAAGAGCAAATTCATCCTTCTTCCGCCTTCTTATTCTGTTCAGGCCCCCAGCAGATTGGATGATACCCACCCCCACTGGTGAGAGCTATCTTCTTTAGTCAGTCTATTGATTCAAATGTTGATCTCTTCCAGAAACTCCCTCACAGACACACCCAGAAATAATGTTTTACCAGCTATCAGGACAACCCTTGGCCCAGTCAACTTGGCATAAAATGGTTTATTTTACACATAGAAAGCATTCAAGATAATTGCTGAATGTGTGAACCATGAATGGATCGTAATACAGTTTTCCACAAAGCACACAAACCAGGCAGGCTGAGAATTGGGAAAAGGGTGGGGATGGAATACAAAGGAAAGAAAGTTATCGAGACGAAGAAGGATTTAAGGAAGAAGGGAAGAAGGTGGAAGGGAAGTCTGCTAAGAGAAGCCAAGCAGAGGGGCTAGGTTAGGGCAGAAGTGGCAGAGAGCGGGCCTGCACAGGGGCACAGAACGTCTGATACCAAAACAGCTGCTACATTGCAGGCCGCCTGCCAGCAAAGGCTTCAGCACCACTTACAGGGATGGGGTCATGCAGCCTGAGATGCAAAGCCTGAAGGGCCCACCCTGGTCACCTGCTACCTACCACAGAATGCCCCTGTGTATAAACACGCTCAGCAATGGACGGGGTGGGGTGCTCACTTCCGGACTTAGTCATGCATGGACCTGCACACAATGAGTCTTCCCAACTCAAAGCATCCATTCTTCCTGGGCCAGTGGCCAAACCAGTTATCCTCTGCTCACCCACCCCCAGGACAGGTTCCAGTTTGTCAACATCTCCTTTGCAGGGAGATGCAACAGCACCCACTGTACCAGACGTGGCTAAAGCCTGATGCCCTGGGACAACCGTGACATTTGGAACTGTGATGGCATGACCTTCTCAAGGCCTTTGAAACTGATAAACCTGCCAGCTGGGAGAAGGCTGGGGATGGCTTTGAGCCCGCCTGCTTTGACAGGAGAGGTTACAGCAGATGCTCTTGTATTTCATTGTGTGGCAAATGAATGCTAGGTGGGAGGAGAGGAAAATAGAATGCGGGAAAGGGTGCGAGCCTTTCTGGGCGGCCCCAACAGATGGGGCCATACAGAATGAGATAACACAGCTTCCAATCTCAGGGCCAGCTGCTGAGGCGTGACTTCTTTCTTAACGGAAAGAGAAGAAACTCTCCTTGAAATGAGAAATACAAATCAGACAAATGTGCCCAAGGAGAGCTTGAGGATTGAATGCCCCCACAGGGCTCTTTGGGGAGCCAGCTAGTTCGATTGAAAATGTCACTGCAGGTGGAAGCAGGTTCCTTGTTACCTGCTTAGATTGGCTGGAAACCAGACCCTGCGCATTCTGTGTGCACCTTCCGTAGGCACGGGGCGCCTGCATCTCTGATTGATGTCACTTCAGACAGCTTTCTCCTTGGAGCTATTATCTCCCCAATTTTCTGTTGCCAGAAAAATAACTAAAGGGCTCTGGTACCCTCCTTCCCTAAGACATCTTTCTTTTAATGTACCCATAAAAGTATATCTTAAAACGAAGTTGCTCAGTTTTCAACATGTGGATAATTGATTTGTTACAACTCACAAAAGAGCATTTGTCATTTCGAAACAACCAGGACCTATGTGCTTCTTCCTCCCGAGATGAGCGTGGAGGCACTTGACTTATTGCTGCCATTAAATTGAAGTGTTTGCCTGATTATTTGGTATTTCAGAATTCCTTATAAATCACCGCCTTATTTGGGTGATTACAATTTTAAAAAGAGACGCTTGATTTATAGGCAACATCAGGGAGGAGGAGGGGGGAAGAGGGACGGGCCAGGAGCTACAGCAGTGGCAAGAGGCTTGATGAAGATGCAATTGGAACCATCTGTTTGATACATTGCCCCCTTCTGCACACACTTCAGCCTAGGAATATGCCTATGCCTGGGAGATTTTCATTACCAGGCGCTTTAGCAGATAAATACAAGAAGGGGAACGTGGAGGACAGGGAGGGCTGGTGCCCAGGGCTCTTTGCAGATTGGGATGTGCAATTCCATGTAGGATTCTGGATTCCCTGTCAGTTGGGGGGTAAAAGAGAGTGATGCTCCAAAGTGAAATTCACTCTATTGTGATGCATGAGCAAGCTATGGGGTCTAAGTCCATGTTCACGGAGGAAATGGGTGAGCTGGAGAGCTGGTTCCAGCGGACACAGCTGGACTCTGAAATGCAACAGAGTGGAAAATGACTTCTTAGGCCCCAGTGAGTCCATCAATCAACTGCATTTATTGGCAGCAAAGGGGGGCAGATGGATGCAGTAGGCATGTAGGAGGAACCCAGGGATGATTGGACGTGTTGCCCACCCTGGATAAACTTGGTCTAACAAGGAGGACCAGAGTGACACGTAGATTGTCCCCATCGGGTTAAAAATTCCTACAAAATGAGTCATGGGGTGGTTATGCATACATGGCACTTGGTTCATAAATACCTCTCCCAACTAGAAGTCAGTCTCTAAAATTTCTTTCCAAACCCTACTCCAGCAGGGAGAAGTCAGGGTTGAGTTTCAAATGCCCCAGCAGAAGGACCCTACCTGGTGACATGTGTTCAGTGCTATATTTTTTAAATTGGAGTACGTACAGACACTCAGGTGGCTGAGATGTGAGAGAGTCCAAACCTAGTCCTATCGGAATATGTCAAGAAAATGGGGCATTGTGCACAGAAAAGCGAAGGGATGTGAGAGCTCATGCATATCTGAAATGCTGTCATAGGATGGAGGAAGTAGCTTTATTTTATACTCGCTCCAGAGAGAAGAGTGAAGATTGCTGATGGTGAGCTACAGAGAGGCAGATTTCAGGTCAACATAATCTAGCAATTAGTGCTCGGTGAGTATAGAGAAGTAGTAGATGGTGAGCTCCCTGCCATGGGAGGTGTTAAAGGACAGTCAGGTGGCCATGGTAGAGTCACTGTTCAGAGGATTCTGACCTCGGTGGGAAGCAATGCTAGATGCAATTTAAGGTCTCTCGTCACTGTAAGATCATAAGACTCAGAGACTTGAATTCACGTTCAAGTGTGAATTGTTAAGAAGTTCTTTCCAGAAAGTATATTGTATTTAAACCAGAATTTATAAAAAGTGATGTATGTATTAATGGAACCATATGTGCCCTAACATGAGAAATGGATATGACTAAGGACGTCCATTTCAGCACTGACGCTGGTGTCCTAAACTGGAAGGCAACAACACAGAAGGATTAAGAACAAATACGTTGGCATCAGCCAGTGGTTATAAGTTCTGCTTCTAGCACTTGCCAGCTATATGGTCTAGGAAAAGTGACTTAAACTTTCTGGCCTTCATTTGTTTTGGTTTTTTTTTGTTGTTGTTGTTGTTTTGGTCAAGTGAGGATCCTAATGGTGCCACTCAGGTAGGGACACTATGACGATTTGATGATGTAACTTCTGCAAAGAATTTAGCACAGTGCCTGTTGTATAGCAAGCCCTCAATCATGATAAGGTATTAAGAGGAGTATTGCATTTTCTTAATTTAAGATGCACAATTTTCTGTATCTTAATGTTTCTGAAATCAGAACATGTCTTATAATAGATATTCACATTCAGTATATTATCTCTCTCTCTCTCTCTCTCTCACACACACACACACACACACACACACACGGCTATTCTAAACACAAGGTGCACCTTACAAATGACAACATCTTAGAATCAAGGCCTGAATTCACCTTCATGCATCTTTTCATGGCTACCAGCCTAAAGTCCTGCCAGGAGAATAATACAAAAGATCTGCTAAACTTTTTCTACATCCATGCAGGGAGCGCATTCAGAATTTAGCCAATAATATAGGCTACCATTTATCTTGCTCTTTCTGGGTACCTGGTTGTGGTTCTATACTAGACGGTCACACATACATCATCTCATTTAATTCTCATGTCACCTGAGTGAAGGCAGCATGATGATCCTGATCTGGACACTGAGGCATGCTGGTCTGGTAGGCTAGTCCTAAAGCACGGAGCTAGGGAATGGAGCATTTGGTTCTTTGACTTCATTGCCCAAGCTAATACCCAGGATATTATAAGAAAGATGGGGAATTATAGTTCGTCTTAACTTTCAGAGTTTTAACTCCCAGGCTAACACCTCATATGTGGCTTTTAACAAATAGTGATTCCCTGGGGGTTGGGAGAGGTGTGTGGGGAAAGGGAGTAATACAGGCTCCAGTGGCCCATCCTGCACTGGCCCTTCACTACCTCGTGAAGGCGTTGGCGGGGGGGGGGGAGCTTCCCTAGGCCAAGCATGCCGGTAGTTCCCCAACAGCCTCCCAAGACAGCATTTACCACTTTGGCAAACCTCTCAGTCCAGGGACTGGTCCTCGGCCTCATCATAGGCCTAGAAACAGAATTTTTGTCAGTCCCAGAGCAAAAAAGACTCAGGCCGATTCAGACTAACGCTCTAAGCTGGTGGTCATCGTGTTAATTTGCAGCGGGAGCTGAGTGGCCTGGGTGTGGGCCTGATTTGACTCTGTGTCCCTGGAAACAGCCAAATTGACAGCAAGTGGCTCAGGGAGCATAGAGTCATGGTAGAGTGACAGAAGGCCTGATGCCTCATCCCCTAGAGGGACGGCCTGGCAGAGGATCAGACTCAGGGGCAGGCCTGGCCTACTCTCTCCCCCCTGCACAGGGCCCTGCTACCTTGGCCCTTGTGGCCACTTTGGGGGGCTTTCCTGAGCTGTCGCTCTCCTTCTGATAGTGCACCGCTTCCCAGAGGTCACAGACTCCATGTCAGGCTGCGTGTCTGAAGTGATGTTGCTGAGCTCTACCTGATCACTGCCCAACCCCCCACACATCCTGAGCGCACTGCCCCTCCCCCAACACGTACCTGGAGGCCACCGTCACCTGGAAGAGCAGACGGGGCAGGGGTGAGGGGCGGCTCAACAGCCAGAGTCTGCAGTACCAAGGAGGGGCTCCTAGGGTCTCAGCCTGTTTCCCACCGCCGCGGCCCTGCTGGGTGCAGCCAAACTACAAGCCCCGGGCCCATCCCATCCTACCAGAGTAGATATCAGTAACTGTAGCTACACCATCCTCAGCCTGGAGGTAAGCTGTCTTGCCCCAGCCCTCAGGTGTATATGACAGATGAGCCGTGAGGAGGAGCTCTCCAAGCCCAGTTCACAGCCCCCTGCATCCATTGTCCCCGAGGGGCGTCTCCCAACCCTCACCCTGGAGTCTGCCCTGTTCCCTGCAAGGTATGCCAGTCTTCCCCCAGGCCTGAGGCCAACCCTGAGCCTCAACAGCTGCCAAGTTCCTGCAGCCACTCAACCTCAGGAGTGATTCTGGTCCCTGAGGCTCCCCGTGGCCCCCTGGTACTACCTGAACTCTGAGAATGGACGTTTCATCTGGGTAATAATAAAAAGACACTAATAGTACTAGTAATAGCATCTAGTATCATATCAATATTTACCATATGCCAGGCACCTTGCTAAATGCTTTACATGCATTAGAATCTCATTTATTTTATTTTATTTTATTTTATTTTATTTTATTTTGTTTTGTTTTGTTGTATTGTATTGTATTGTATTGTATTGTATTGTATTGTATTGTATTGTATTGTATTGTATTGTATTATTTTATTTTTGAGAGAGAGACCGGCACAAGTGAGTGAGGGCAGTAAGAGAGAGGGGGAGAGAGAGGGAATCCCACCAGGAGCAGAAGGAGAGAGAGAGGGAGAGAAAGAAGTGGGGCTTATGCTCACCCAGTGCAGGGCTCATGTTCACCTGACAGGGGACTCAAACTCACGAACTGTGAGATCATGACCTGAGTCAAAGTCAGTTGCTTAACTAGAATCTCATTTAATCCTTCTAACAACCCCTAGAATCTCATTTAATCCTTCCAACAACCCTAAGAGGTTGGTGTTGGCCGCAGTTCATGGATGAGAGAACTGAAAAGCCAAGAGTAGAATCCTCAGTGTCACACAAATATGTCACAGCTAATATGTGGCGGGATCAGGACTTGAACTGAGGCCTGTCTGACTCGAGAGCTCGTGGCTGCAAGCACTAGTCCATTTCCTGCCCCTCCAGGAGTGCCACCTGCCTGGTGGCACTGGCCAGTATGCTGTCGTGGAAGGAGTAGTGGGAGGCTTTATCTCTTCTGTAACTTATTCAAAGGGCTAAGAAGAAAACAGCCGTAGCTCATGGGATGGGAGTAATAGAGGGTGCTATTTAGATGGGGTGATCAGAGTGGAAGTCCGTCAGTGTCCCTATACCTTCATATGGACGATCGAACTCTTCTTAGTTCTGCATATATTGCTATGCGAAAGCACTTTCAGTCCTATTTCAGCCAAATTGTCACCCCTTAAAGCTTTCCAATAGGAGAACTCTGGAACTACTGTACTCTGATTCCACCATCATTACTTAAGGCTAAGACCACTCCCAGATGAACCTGCCCACCCAGACGGCCTCCTGGTGCCAACATCTGGCCTCCCTGGAACCACTCTCCCGGCCAGGACAACTTTCACCTGGCTTGGTCTCATGCCCTGGCTAGTGGGACTCTTCTGCCCCTGCCTCCCCCCACCGCTTCCCAGCCCACTGGCTTCCGGCATTTTCTGCACTCGGGCTGCCCCTTGTGGAGCCATCTCCATTACACACGCAAAGAGCTCCTTCCTTCTCATGGTTCACTGGCATGGCATCCCAAAAGAAATTACAGTGAGAAAAAATAAAACTATGGTTTTAAGATTTCCTGGAATAATTCAAAGGAAGATTATGCTAAGTATAAGAAAAAATAAAATCTTTTCATCAAAGGAACATCGTTAGAATTTTCTGCATCATTTAAACCTCTGCAGTGATTTAAACCAGTGGATTTATTTAAAAAAAAATAAAATAAAATAATGATAGTAATGTGACTGCCATTCTAAAAGCACACAAAATGTGTTTAAGCAAATGCCTGGGAAGCTGCTGAAGATGTCTTCTGATGGGTCCTTCTCTTCCAACACTGACAGGGACTGATAATCATGGTTTTCCAAATAAACAGCATGAAAAGGGACTAAGCCAGAAAACCTCGACCAAGGACTGTGGCATGCACACAAGGGAAATGGGGAGAGGCCATAGAAGATCACAAGAGGATGGCAGGTCTGTTCAACAGATATATTTTAAGCACCTACTGGATGCCAGGCCCTTATTAGGCACCTACTGGATGCCAGGCCCTGTGCCAGACATTTCTGATACAGCGATATAAAATGACCTGGTCCCTGGCCTCAGGCAGTTCCTAGTGTGGTGGGGGTGACAGACCCGTACGTCAGCTGCTACCGCTGTGATGAAAGCATAGGGCACCTGTGACACACACAGGCAGCCACTCTGGTGTTCAATTTCTAACTCTGAGTCAGTTGGGAAAGTCACTGAACCTTTGTGCCTCCTTTTCCTCATATAGAAAATGAGGCCATACTGCAAAGTATTAGTGGGCTCAGGTGTGTAAAGGGTCCAGAAGAGTGCCTGCTTCGTGCTGTGTGGGCTGGCCATTAGTGTTGTTGTTATAATAGACAGGACACCCAGTCTGGCCCCCATCCCCTCACCCATGACCACCAAAGGCAAGGTTTGGGGAAGGTTTGGTGAGCTGTGTTATCAGGAATAGAGTAGTTGGCCAAATGGAGGAGGAGAAGAGGGAATAGAATGGGCGAAGCGGAGGCACTGAAGAATATGTTGTATGTGGGAGCTGATGGACAGTGAGATTTGGAGTGGAAAGTAGCAGCAATACAGCAGGGAGATACTAAAGGGTCAGCTCTAGGGGAATCTTCTTTGTCATGCTGAGGAACTTGAGTATTTTTGTTTGTGTGTTGGAACCTGAAAAAGAGCTTTGCATGGGGAGAGGCTAGAAGTCGGGTCAGCCAATAGATATTTGATGGATCTTCCTCCTAAGAAGTGAGGACACAAAGTAGGATGGATTAAGAAAGAGAATCAAAAAATACTTAGGATTTCCAGTTTAAGATGGTGGACTGGATACACGCATTTTTATCTCTGTTCCCTTCTGAAACCCCACTGAAACAACAGTAAATTATTTCTTAAGTATAAATCCTCAAGGCAAAGGGAATAGGTAAAAAGTCAATAGCAATAAACTTTTAGAAATCTGAAAGCAGACAACTAGTCTGTAATTGATGAGCAAATCCAATGAAACTGGATTCCACCCAGGCAACGAGCAAAGCCAGACCACACCTGATCTGCACCCAGAAGCCCCATAGGCGGAGGCACTGGGACCTCTGCCAGGGGCTCCGATGTGAAGACTCACTGCATGTACCTTTACAGAGCAGGGAGACTCAGTCCCAAGCCGAATGACAACCCGCATGCCCCCTGAAGCATCATCCCTAGCCTCTCAGACAGCACTACCCATAAAAACACAGTGTGAACCACGTACATAATTTTACATTTTCTAGTATCCTCATTTAAAAAAAAAAAAAAGGAAAAAGAAACAGGTCAAATTAACTTCACTTTAAAAAAATTTTTTTAACATTTATTTGTTTTTGAAACAGAGAGAGAGAGAGAGAGAGGGAGGGAGAGCATGCGCGGGGAGGGCAAAGAGAGAGAGAGAGAGGGAGATACAGAATCCGAAGAAGGCTCCAGGTTCTGAGCTGTCAGCACAGAGCCCAATGCCGGGCTCCAACTCATGAGCTGCGAGATCATGACCTGAGCCGAAGTCAGACACTGAACCTACTGAGCCACTCAGGTGCCCCTCAAATTAACTTTAATAATGTACATTATTTAACCCAATATTTCCAAAATATTATCATTATAAGAAAATTATTGATTTTACATTCTTAATTTTCAAAGTACAGTGTGTACTTGACACTTGAAGAATAGACATCAGTTTGTTTGTTTTTTCATTTTAATTCCACTGTAGTTAACATACAGGGTTATATTAGTTTCAGGTGCACAATGTAGTGATTCACTGCTTCCATATGTTACTCTGTGCTCACCGTGATAAGTCTACTCTTAATCCCCAGCAACTATTTCCCCCATACCCACCCCCAGCTCCCCTCTGGTAAGCCTCTGTTCTCTGTAGTTAAGAGTCTGTGTTTTTGGTTTGTCTCCTTTCCCCCCCTTTTTTAATTTTCTTTCTTAAATTCCACATGTGAGTGAAATCATATGGTATTTGTTATTTCTCATTTCTCTTAGCATTATACCCTCTAGATCCATCCACATTGATGCAAATGGCAAGATTTCATTCTTTTTATGGCTGAATTTTATTCTACTGAAAGTATAGATCTTTATTCATCTATCAGTGGATACCTGGGCTGCTTCCATTACTTGGCTATTATAAATAATGCTGCAATAAACATAGGGGTACATATATCCCTTCAAATTAGTGTTTTCTTATTCTTAAGGTAAATACTCACTAGTGTAATTACTGGATCATAGGGTAGTTCTATTGTTAATTTTTTGAGGAACCTCCATACTGTTTTCTAGAGTGGCTGCACCAGCTCACATTCCCACCAACAGTGCACAAGGGTTCCTTTTTCTCCACATCCTCACCAACACTTGTTGTTTCTTGAGTTTTTTATTGTAGCCATTCTGACAGGTGATATCTCAGTGAAGTTTTGATTTGCATTTCCCTGACGATGAGTGATGTTGAGCATCTTTTCATGTGTCTGTTGGCCATCTGTATGCCTTCCTTGGAGAAATGTGTGTTCATGTCTTCTGGCTGTTATTTAATTGAATTATTCGTTTTTTGGGTGTGGAGTTTCATAAGTTCTTTACATATTTTGAATATAACCTTTTATCAGATATGTCATTTGTAAATATCTTCTCCCATTCAGTAGTTTGTCTTTAAGTTTTGTTGGTTGTTTCCTTTGCTGTGCAGAAGCTCTTATTTTGATGTAGTCCCAATAGTTTATTTTTGCTTTTGTTTCCCTTGCCTCAGGAGACATCTAGAAAAATGTTGCTACAGCCGATGTCAGAGAAATCACTGCCTGTTTTCTTGTAGGATTTTTTATGATTCCAGGTCTCAAATTTAGGTCCTTAATCCATAGTTTATTTTTTGTGTGTGGTGTAAGACAGTGGCAGTTTCATTCTTTTGCATGTTGCTATCCTGTGTTCCCAACACCTTTTGTTGAAGAGACTGTCTTTTTCCCATTGCATATTCTTGGCCTCCTTTGATGAAGATTAATTGACCATATAATTTTGGATTTATTTGTTCCATTGATCTGTGTGTCTATTTTTGTGCTAATACCATACCGTTTTGATTACTACAGCCTTATAATATAACTTAAAGTCAGAATTGTGATGCCTCCAGCTTTGCTTTTCTTTTTCAAGATTGCTTTGGCTATTCAGGGTCTTTTGTGGTTCCATACAAACTTCAGGATTGTTTGTTCTGGCTCTGTGAAAAATGCTGTTGGTATTTTGATAGGGATTGCATTAAATCTGTAGATTGCTTTGGGTAGTATAAACATTTTAACAATATTTGTTCTACAAATCCATGAGCATGGAATGTCTTTCCATTTCATTGAGTTGTCTTCAGTTTCTTTCATCAATGTTTTATAGTTTTCAGAGTATAGGTCTTTGGTTAAGTTTATTACTAGGTACCTTATTGTTTTTGGTGCAGTTGTAAATGGGCTTGTTTATTTCTCTTTCTGCTGCTTCATTATTAGTGGATAGAAATGCAATGGATTTCTGTACATGGATTTTATATCTTGCAACTTTACTAAATTCATTTATCACTTCTAGTAGTTTTTGGTGGAGTCTTTAAGTTTTTCTGGGTATGGTAGCAGGTCATCTGCAAAAGTGAAAGTTTCACTTCTTCCTTACCAACTTTTATTTATTTTTGTTGTCTGATTACTGTATCTAGGACTTCCAGTACTATGTTGAATAAAAGTGGTGAAAGTGAACATCCTTGTCTTGTTCCTGATCTTGGGGGGTAAACTCTCAGTTTTTCCTCATTTAGTATGATGTTTGCTGTGGGTTTTTCATATATGGGCTTTATTACATTGAGCTATGTTCCCTCTAAACCTACTTTGTTGAGAGTTTTTATCATGAATGGATGATGTACTTTGTCCAATATTTTTTCAGCTTCTATTGAATTGATCGTATGGTTTTTATCCTTTCTCTTATTGACGTGATGTATCACATTGATTGATTTATGAATATTGAACTACCTTTGCATCCCAGAAATAAATCCCTCTTGATCTTGGTGAATGATATTTTTAATGTATTGTTGGATTTGGTTTGCTCATATTTTGTTGAAGATTTTTGTATCTATGTTCATCAGAGATTTGCGGATGTAGTTCTCTTCTTTCGTGGTGTTTTCTTTATCTGGTTTTGGTATCAGGGTAATGCTGGCCTCATAGAATGAATTTGGAAGTTTTCCGTCCTCTTCTACTTTTTGGAAAAGTTTGAGAGTAGGTATGAACTCTTATTTAAATGTTTGGTAGAATTTATCTGTGAAGCTTTCTGGTCCTGGACTTTTGTTTATTGGGGAAGTTTTGATTACTGATTCAATTTCACTGCTGTCAATTGGTCTGCTCAAATTTTCTATTTCTTCCTGCTTCAGTTTTGGTAGGTTATATGTTTCTAGGAGTTTATACATTTCTTATAGTTTGTCCAGTTTGTTGGCATATAGATTTTCTTACAGTCCTTTGTATTTCTGTGGTATCAGTTATTTCTCCTCTTTCATTTGTGATTTTATCTATTTGTGTCATCTTTCTCTTTTTTTGATAAGTCTAGCTAAAAGTTAATTGATTTTGTTGATCTTTCCAAATACCAATTCTTGGTTTCACTGATCTGTTCCTTTTTAGTCTCTATATCATTTATTTCGGCTTAATCTTTATTATTTCCTTCCTTTTGGTGGGTTTGGGTTTTGTTTGTTGTTCTTTTTCTGTCTCCTTTTAGGTGTAAGGTTAGGTAGTTTATTTGAGATTTTTCTTGATTCTTGAGGTAGTCCTCTATTGCTGTAAACCTCCCTCTTAGAATTGCTTTTGCTGCATCCCAAAGATTTCGGACTGTTGTGTTTCATTTTCATTTGTCTCCATGTAATTTTTGATTTCTCCTTTTATTTCTTAGTTAACTCATTCATTATTTCGTACTGTGTTATTTAACCTCCATGTATTTGTGTTTTTTTCTAGATTTTTTTCTTATGGTTGACTTCTAGTTTCATAGCGTGGTGGTCAGAACAGATGCATGGTGTGACTTCGATCTTTTTGAATTTGTCAAGGTTTAGTTTTGTGGCCTAATATGTGATCTATTCTGGAGAATGTTCCATCTGCATTTGAAAAGAATGTGTATTCTGCTGTTTTAGGATGGAATGTTCTGAAAATATCTGTTAAATCCAGGTGGTCCAGTGTGTCATTCAAAGCCACTGTTTCCTTGCTGATTTTGTGTTTGGATGATCTGTCTGTTGATTTAAGTGGAATGTTAAAGTTCCCAATATTATTGTTTACCATCAGTTAGTTCCTTTATGTTTGTTATTAACTATTCTATGTGTTTGGGAGCTCCCATGTTGGCTGCATAAATTTTTATAATTGTTATATCTTCTTGTTGGATTGTCCCTTTTATTATTATGTGATGTCTTTCTTTGTCTCTTGTTACAGTCTTTGTTTTAAAGTCTTTTTTTTTCTGATAGAAGTATTGCTACCTCAGCTTTCTTTTGGCAATCATTTGCATGATAAATGTTTCTCTATCCCCTCATTTTCTATCTGCATGTGTCGGTACGTCTGAAATGAGTCTCTTGTAGGTAGCATATAGATGGGTCTTGTTTTTTTAATCCATCTCGTCACCCTATGTTTTTTGACTAGAGTGTTTAGTCCATTTGCATTCAAAGTAATTATTGATAGGTATGTATTTATTGCCATTTTGTTATTTGTTGGTGGTTGTTTTGTAGCTCTTCTCTGATTGTTTTTCTCTTGTTCTCTTCTCTCATGGTTTGCTGGCTTTCTTTACTGACATACTTGGACTCCGTTTTCTTTATTCTTTGTGTATCTATTACCGATTTTTGATTTGTGGTTACCATTAGGTTTGTATATAGCATCTTCTGTGTATAGCTGTCTATATTAAGTTGATGGTCACTTAAGTTGAACCCATTCTTTGCTCCTTTCCCCCAACCTCACATTTTAGATGTAAGTGTCATCTTTATATCCTTTTGTTTTGTGAGTACTTCAACTGACTTTAACAGATACACTTCCTTTTACTGCTTTCGTGCTTCCTACTTTTCTTACTCTTACTTATGGTCTTTGCTTTCCACTCAGAGTCCCCTTTAACATTTCTTGTATGATTGGTTTAGTGGTCATGAACTCCTTTAGCTTTTGTTTGTCTGGGAAACTCTTTAGCTCTCCCTCTATTCTGAATGATAGCCTTGTTGGTTAAAGTATTCTTTTTTTATTCTTTTTTAATTCTTTTCATTTGAGAGAGAGAGAGTGAGAGCGAGCACATGAGTGGGGGAGAGGAGCAGGGGGAGAGAGAGAGAGAGAGAAAGAGAAAGAGAGAATCTCAAGAAGTCTCCATGCTCAGCTCAGAGCCCAACACAGGGCTCCTCTCACAACCCTGGAATCAGGACCTGAGCTGAAATCAAGAGTCAGATGCTCAACCGACTGAGCTACCCAGGTGCCTCTGGATAGAGTATTCTTAACTGCAGATTTTCCCTTTTCAGCACTGTGAATATATCTTGCCACTCCCTTGTGGCCTGCAAAGTTTCTGCTGAGAAATCCACTGATAGCGTTATGGGGCTTCCATAAGTCCCATTTGTATGCAATGATCTTCTTTTCTCTTGCTGCTTTTAAAATTCTCTTTTTGTCATGATTTTTTGCCACTTAATTACTTTGTGTCTTGCTGTGGACCTTCTTGGGTTGATTTTGTTGGGCATCTCTGTGCCTCCTGAATCTGGATATGTTTCCTTCTCCAGAGTCAGGAAATTTTCAAATGTGATTTCTTCAAATAAATTGCCCCCTTTTATCTTTTTCTAGGACTCCTATGTGAATGTTATTATGCTTGATGGAGTCGTTGAGTTCCTTAAGTCTATTCTTGTTTTGCATAATTTCTTTTTCTCTCACCTGTTCCCATTTGATTACTTTCCAATACTCTGTCCTCCTGGTTGCTAATTCATTCTTCTGCATTCTCTAGCCTGCTGTTTATTCCATCAAGTGTATTTTTAATTTCATTTATTGTGTTCTTCATCTCTGATTAGTTCTTTTTTATCTCTTTGTTAAGGGTCTCACGTCCTCCACTCTTTTCTCACATCTAGCGAGTATCTTTATTATTATTGCTTTAAATTCTCTATCAGGCATATTACTTATCTGTTTTGCTTAGTTTTCATGCTGTGGTTTTGTCCTATTCTTTTGGTTTGTTTGTTTTTAATATTTATTTATTTTTAAGAGAGACAGAGACAGAGTGTGAGCGGGGAAGGGGCAGAGAGAAAGGAAGACAGAATCCAGAGCAGCCTCCAGGCTCTGAGCAAGCTGTCAGCACAGAGCCTGACATGGGGCTCGAACTCACAAACTGTGAGATCATGACCTAAGCTGAAGTCAGACACTTAACCAACTGAGCCACCCAGGCTCTCCCGTTTTGTCCTATTCTTTCATTTGGGACATATTCTTTTGTCTCTTCCTTTTGTCTCTGTGTTTAGATATGTTAGGAAGGTCAGCTATGTCTCCTGCTCTTGAAAGTAATGGCCTTGTGAAGAAGAGGTCCTACAGTGCCCTGTTTACCAGAACTTGGTGCTTCAGGCATGTCTCCTATGTGTGTTGTGTGTGCCTTGGTGTTGTGTCTTGGCCATTTTTTCCTTCAGTCCATTGGTCTGCAAAGACTCTCTTTGTTGTGGTTAGTGTTTGATCCGTGTTGTGTTAGTGGACCAGTTGTAACAAGGTGCGTGCCAGCCTTCATGGGGAGGTGACCCACCAGTGCCTCCAGTTGAGGCCCCACAGAGCATGCAGGTTGAGAGATATGGTCTCTGCAAGGTTTGTGGGTGGTCTTCTCAGGGAGGGGACCTTCAGCACCGGGGACTGAGGCAAGCATGACTGGGAAGGGTGGATCCATGGAAGTGTGGTTGGGAGTAGGGGCGGGGGTGGGGGTGGGGGTTGTGGTGCAGATCTTGGTGTAAGCAAGTTAGGTTGTGAGGGTCAGCACCGAGCTGGTTCCTGCAAGTGGCCGTGTTTTCATGCTGAGGGTGGGGGAGGGAAATGGCACCTACCAGCTCCTATGCTCCTGGAGGAGTCTCCCGGCAAACCCTGCCCCCCCCACCCCAGGACACACTCTGAGATGAATAAATAACCCTCTGGTATCCTTCTAGTTTTTCAAACTACTGCTTCTAGGCCATGTCTCTGTGGGTTGTTTGTCATGCTATGTCTGTAAGGACTATGTCGTCCTATGTCTGTGGACTCAGCTTCCTCTCACCCTCCAGGCTCTCCCAGAGTCAAACCTGATGATTTTTAAGGTTCAGGGATTTAAGTCCTGCGCGTTAAAATTCAGCGCCTCTGGTTTTCAAAACCAAATTCTATGGGGGTTCATCTCCATGCAGGCTCCCTGGCACGAAGGTCTGTTTCTCTCCCCTCTCCATGCCGGCAGCAACCTCTCCGGGACCACTCTGGTCAGTTTAGCTCCGCACTACATCTCTGTTCTTCCCACCCTCTTCCACGTGGCCTTCTCTCTACCTTTAGTTGTGGCGTTTGTTCTGCCAGACTTTGGGTCATTTTCTGGGCTATTTACACTGATGTGAGTGTTATCTCATTGTATCCGTGGGACAAGGTGAGCTTAGGATCCTCCTACTCAGCCGTCTTCCCCACTACTCTGGTACACGTTAATTTGAACACTTAATTTTCATTGAAAATACTTGATCTATGTTTAGATTTCATAAAGCCTAAAATTTAGAAAATAGATCCACATACCTAAGTTTTCCAAAATACGGAACAGTTTCCCGATACCAAATAGAATGTGCAGTTTTAAGAACAAGTTAAAATTAAAAATTGAATTTAATTAAGTTCCTCCATTACACTAGCCGCGTTTTAAGTGCCGATAGCCCAATGTGGCCAGAGGCTACTGTTGGATCTCTGGGTTAAGGGACACCAAGTCCATTTAATACCAGGGGCACCATACTAAAAAACAGATTAGAAAAGTGTTTACACACTGGCTGTTGAGACTTCCAGCCTTTTTCTCCACATGGATTCTAGTGATTGCTATTAAGTTAGGCTCATACCCTCTAGGCAGGAAACTAGAAGACTATTCTCTAGGAAATCTGACCAGTCTAAAAAGAAGGCTCAAACCTATGATATCACTAGATCCACCTAAATAATCCAGCACAACGACCCTATGTTGACGCCCAGAGTTGGTAAGTCCCAGTTATGAATAAAGACAGACAGATAAGAATCCACAAATGTGTGAGGAATGTCCCCACCCTGGAGACAGACTAAAACAAATGGGAAAAATGTGTTTCCCATGTGAGGGACAGAGACTATACAGGAAAAAGAAAATATCCAGGTGCCTATTGATAATAACCCTAGAGAGGTATGTGAAGATTCTGAATCCACTAAATTAGAAAAAGATGCTATTGTGAAGCACTATTCAGAAAACAGACAAGTATGAGCTCTCAGAAATTCACAGAAACCTGTGAGCGGAAGTGAAATATTTAACACAAGGTCTGGAAGATAACAATTGAGTAAATCACCCAGAAAGTACAGCAAAAAGATAAGGAGATGGAAAATGAGAGAGAGAAGGTGAAAAAATTAGCAGATCATCTCAGAAGATCTGGTAGCTGACAAATAGGAATTGTAGATTTAAAGAAGACAAAATAGTGGGAAGAGAAACATTAAAAAAAATTGGTGGGTGGGGAGGCGCCTGCATGTCGCAGTCAGTTAAGCGTCGACTTCAGCTCAGGTCATGATCTCACCATTCATGAACCCCAGGTCGGGCTCTGTACTGACAGCTCAGAGCCTGGAGCCTGCTTCAGATTCTGTGTCTCCTTTTCTCTCTGCCTCTCCCCGACTCACACTCTATCTCTCTCACACAAAAATAAACATTAAAAAAATTAAAAAAAATTTTTTTTCCAAGACAATATCCTGGAACTGAAAGACATAAGTTTCCATAATGAAAGGACCCATCGAAAATCCAGCACAAGGGATAAAAATAGTCACTTTAAGGCATAAAAGGAAAATTTCAGAACCCTAGGGCCAAACAAAATACCCTAAAATCTTGCAGAGAGAGGGAATAAAAGATTATAGTTAATGGGTCAAAATATGATTGACATGAAACTTCTTAACCACAATTCAAAAATCAAGAAGAAAATGAAGCAATGCCATCAAAATACTGAGGGAAGATAATTTTCAACTCAGAATTCTATACTGTATAATTCAAAATATCAAATAAATGTGAAGGAAGAATAAAAACATTTAGAGATTTGCCAAGTTAAAAAATAAAAATACCTCCCATGAACCCTTTCTCAGAAAGTTACTGGAGGCTGGGAAGCCTGGGTGGCTCAGTTGGTTAAGCATCTGACTTTGGTTCAGGTCATGATCTCACAGTTCATGAGTTCAAGCCCAGGTTTGGGATCTGTGTTGACAGCTCAGAGCCTGGAGCCCGCTTCAGATTCTGTGTCTCCCTCTCTCTCTGTCCCTCCCTCACTCACATTCTAACTCTGTCTCAAAAAATACATAAACATTAAAATAAAAATTTAAAAAAAAAGTTACTGGAGGATACACTATACCGAAATAAGGAAGTAAATTAAGAAAAGATAATGAGGTCAGGAAACAGGGAACCTGACACAATGAGGGACAAAGGGGCTCCCAGGCTGCCGGTGAAGAATGATGGGGTATGGTCTCTGTGTAGCAGGCATAGAAGTCACCAGTCCCGCTTAGAGTTGGTCAGGAGCTTCACAAACAACTTCTTTAAGATGTTGATAAACCACTTATATGGTGAGTATATTGAGAGGAGATTAGACATTTGGGAAAGGGCTTAGGGGCTGAATTACTGATGAGTACAAAGAAAACTATGGGAAAAGTTTAATGCCAGATAAATATCAATTCCATGGAGAACAAAAAGTTGTACAGGAAAGGACAAGCAGTAACAGTCCACAGTCATAATCCTATAGATGCGGAATCTTGATCAAACTGAAGTGATCATACGAATATAAAGGGAGGATGGGGAAACTGTAGAAGTATGTGGTTTGTATACACAAGGAGATAAGGGTTGACAAAACTAAACTTTCACCACCACATGGGAGTCAACAGATGAGACAAACACTGAAGGACCAAAGTAGCAGGTGTGAGTATACAGTTCAGAGCTGGAGGTAAATACTAACATAACCACCAAAGGAGAGGGGACTGGAGGAGGTGGAGTGACGCGGGGTGGGGACTGCAGTATTTTTGTAAAGGACTTGTAGAAATATCTGACTCTTTAAACCATGGGTCACATTTAACTTTATAAAAATAAAAACTGTAAACAGAGAACTATTTAGCCACTGGGATTGACAGAATTTTTCAAATTGTGGGGAGAGAAAAAAAGCAAAAGGAAAGCAATGACATCTCAGGCTGCCATAACAAAATACCATAGGCTAGGTGGCGTAACCAATGGGAATTTTTTCTCCCAGTCCTGGAGACTGGGAAGTCCAGGTCAAGGCTCAGCAGCGTCAGTTCCTAGTGACGGCTCTCTTCTTTCCTTGCAGATGGTCACCTTTTTGCTATGTCCTCACATGTCCTCTTCCTGTAAAACCACAATCCTATTGGATTCACCACTCCCCATGACCTCATGCAACCTTAATTGCCATTCTGTCCCCTGATATGGTGGCATTGGGGTTTAGGGCTTCAACATTTGAATTGGGGAGGAAATGAGGAGCCAAACCTAGGTTCTATATGGTGCAAATTCTATTTTCACCATAGCACACTGCCTTTTTCCCCTGTAAACTGTAGAAATTTTTTTGAGCAATAGGGTAGAAGTAGAGGGTGGGTGGTAGTCATTCTTTAAGCTGGTTCCAGGCAGAAGGAACTCCTTCTAATGGCATTTCCATAATTAGAATGCATTTTTTTCTGATAGTTATAATTTAGGCAATTGCAGTGACATTCAGCTGAAACCTGGCATGCAAGATGTTCATTTCTCTTAAAAGTTCACTTTTAATTGGCCTCAGTTCTTTCCAAGTCTGGAAGAAGGCAGAATGCGTACTTATGATGTTTCCATTGTTAACGTCGGTTTGACACAAGTACTCAGTCCCTGGAGTTTATTCTGAATTCCCTGGCAAGAGACAGGGAGAACTGGGTGGAAGAGGCAGACAAAGAGGAAAGGAAATAAGGAGGAGAGGAGAGGCCTTGTCAGACAAAGGGAAGGCCAGGCATACATTCTACAAACAATATGGAGTAGGAAATACCCTGCAAAGGAGATTGCTCTCCATCGCTCTCCACAGATCTTCAGGGACACACGGGCTGCAACTATGATACCTCACT